>NC_066623.1:10298232-10616163 GCF_025201925.1 Gopherus flavomarginatus
TCTGTGCACCAATGTCAGACTCAGGTGACCCTCTGCATCTGCAAGGCTTGTCCAACAGTCAGCGCAGACACAATGGCGTTGCTCATAGTGAAGTGAAATGCAAGTCTTAGATTGCTTCACTATACTCAATTTTTCTGATTTTAAAAACACGTGACCAAGCAGCACCTCCTACTCCTCCAGTAAACGTAATTTTCTTATTTCCTCACATTAGCTGTTTGCTCCTGATGATTTTGGATTAAATTCTCACACCATCAGCAGGAAAAGGACTTAGTTCATGATAGTGATCAGCCAGATTCTGTGTTTTGACCCATATGGTAATTGCCCATAAGATGCAGAGAAAACACAATCCATGATCCATCAGCCTTGTTCCCATGGATCTCTGAAGCTGCATTATCTGTCACTGGATTGTTGGCCAAACTCAGCTATTCAAGAGGCTGCAGCTGCATAGGATCAGTGTAGATAATGCCCTAGTAACACTAGGATAATTATAGCAGCTACAAAAACAGCACAAAACAATCTGAAATGAATAGATATATTTTAAATCTTGGTACTCAATTTTAACACTTGGGACTCGATAGGTTTTGTTTAAATGAGGACAAATGCGGAGAAAAAGAGCTAAACTGTCTAGCCCATATGCAGCCAGGGCCATGCATGATTGGGAGACGGGAAAGAAGGAAGAATCCCCATCCCCTCCCTCTTGTGCAGATCCTGCACTCAGGGATCACAGAAGCTGCTACTGAGTTGTTCTTTTCCAGGAGTGGCTCACTGGGGAGGAGGGTTGTGGAGGGGTGAAGCCAAAGTGAAGAGTTGGAGGTATAGCACCCTTTAAAGTTCGGTGGCAAATTATGAATTGCATGGGTTCGGAATTCCCTTTAACCAATCAGATTCTCAAATTACAACTCTAATGGTGCACTCATGGCGTAACATTCTACTCAATGTGAATAAAAGGTGGCAGAATAATTCCCATAGATATTTCTTCAACCGCTAAACCATTCACAATCTAATTTTTAAAATTAAAAGTAGAGTATAGAAGCTGTAGGGGTGGGGTGGATGGGTAGCGGTAGTTGCATTTACCGATATTTACACTTTAATTACTATACAAAAATCATTTTAGGAAATCTATTTTTCCTTGATGAACTCTCAAGCCACAGAAACAATCTCAACACATGACGTCACTCATCATCTGGTTTTGTTGAGATCAGCTTTAATCCAACAGTGTGGGGGGTACATTTGTTAAAGTCAAAAAATGCAGCAGATACATTTTAGTTAGAGGAATTAATGACAATCTAACCAACACCACCACATTCCTTTACAGAAAATAATGCAATGCAAGCTCTAATGAGAGCTTTATCACAAACATACATATTTTGTTTCGGATGGTCTTTTGGGGAACCCATAATGGTGCAGAGAAGAAAAAACTTTGGAGAGAAACTACAAATGGCACACTTTGTAACTGAAAGAACATCTTAAAATGATGTATTCTTTTGACCAGCGTACTATTCATTTTTATGGATGAGTAAAAATAAGACAGACTGGGAAATGAACGTTCCCTTCGGGAGGCTCTGAAAAGACATAAATTAGATTAAATTGCTCTTGTCTTTGTGTTTGAATACGGAAGCAACAAAAAGTAATTTGAGTCCAGAGAAGCTTAAGGTAAACAATAGTAATCTTGGGTTTCATTTTCATTCCAATAGGTCTTCTCATTGATGGCGTCTCCTTAATTGCTTTTCTAGTTATCTAGCAGACCATAACAGTGTGTGATCATATTTAAACAACTTTACTTGGTTTTATTAACTCCTATCGGCCCAAAGCTTCATTTTGACAGTGCACTGTGCATTTTGACTTTCAGGAACAGAAGGCTAATGCTTTAAATGTTTGCCTTGTATAATACTGTAAACATGTGCATACATTTTAAAGAAGTACTATTTATTAATTATTGTTTATTGTCTCCATATAGGAATTTCACATTTAATTACTACCCCTAAAAACTCATGTATTGTGGTCACATCCCATCATTTTGCTGTGTTGCCTTTAAGCCCGGTGCGACTGACAATGTATTCCAACACCACTGAGCCTGCTTTCATTTACTTGATTACATACTACTTCCCATATAACACTGGTAGAAGAAGCAAATATGGATTAAAGGGAGCAATTAGCCGAGCTAATATGGGAACGACATAAGCAGCTCTTCTATGAGGTGAGAGGGATATAGAGGCGAGAGAACAAAAAGGAAAAAGGAGGGAACAGATAGAACAGACGCAGCAAGGATAGAGGTAATGAGAGGAAAGGCAGAAAGGGACACATATAGAAGAGGTGTTTCTTATGAGAGGGAGTAAAGGGGAAAAAAGATGTAAAAAGTGTTACAAAATCAAAACCAAATGGCAAGACCCATCACAAAAATCATTCGCCTAAGCAAAAAGTGCTTTATTGGAGGTTCAACAAAAGAGTTGGGACCCCAAAATGGTTCAAACTCAGCTTTGTTACATTACTAGCTTCAAATCAGTCAGTGGATGAATTTCATAAAGTTGCCAGTGACAGTATGAAACATTTGGAGAGGAAAGCTAAAAAGAGACACTAATGAGGTAGTTAAAGCTAAGAGGAAAGGGATAAAGGTAGGTAAAGGAAGAATGAGTTAATGCCAAAGAGATGGAGGGAATAGGAAAAGAAAGTTTCTACAAATATAGTGTGGGAGACAATGCCAGCCTGAATGAGAGAGAAGCTGTGAGGAGGTCCTGGCGTAGAGTTCCTTTAAAAAACAAAACAAAGCCCCAAACCCATGGACTTTTAGGAAAGAATGACACCTTAATGTAACTCTTCTGGAAAAGTTCACTGAGAGCAGACTATGGACATCCACAAACCCTTGGGGCTTTTGCCCCAAAGCAGTCAACACCAGCTACAGCTGAAGACACACAGGTAAGTTAGGGTCTTCCAGTCTCCCCATTGCCCCACTGGATGCAGGAGAACCCATCTAGGATAGCGGGCCCAGCAGCCCACCCCCACCGCCCCCAAAACACGTGGAGAAGAGGATCGGGGAGGAGTTTTCCCAGCTTTTTGAGATCATTTGCTCAACTGAAACATGGATGCTGGATAGTTTGTCATTGGCTTATTGATGTCCCTTTGTCCCACCCCTCGCTTATCATTACAACCCCTCAGCTGCACAGCCTCACTCTCGTCCTGGACGACGGGTTTCCCATCCTTCATTGATCCTCCCTCCCCTCTGTCCATTGCGTTTTTCCATGTCCTCCTTTTCCCTTTACATCTCTCCCCTCACAGCTTCCCTCCACCTTATCCCAATCTTCTCTCTTATCACAAATGTCTCTCCCTGTCACACACTCCCAATCCAAGCCCAGGATTATCCTCACTTTCTCCAACCTTCTGCTACTCTCCCACCAACTCCTTATCAGCACAGCTTTCCCTGCTGGCTGCTGCTCTGCAACTCTCACAGAAAGAGGAGTTTCACAGCATGGAGTGGGGCTGGTTCAGGTAGTCCCAAGCTGTAGTTTTTTCTGAGTGGATTCCCCAAGCTGGTAGATATCTGGGAACAATACATATCCCCACATTCTGCTCCCAATCACAATTTTCCCATATGCAGACTCTAAACCCTTCAGAAAGCTCTCCATGGTGTCCAGGAAAATGGATGAGGGTCAGGCAGAGGTGGATGATAGCCCTCCCACAACTCCCTCCCCCACCCCACAGAGTAAGGGTCTACTATGTGTTGTTCCCCACATGGTGAGTTAGATCGCTGTTTCTTTCCATTGGTTATTTTTTATCCTACCTTCTTGTCAGGTGCTTCTTGTTTATGTTGGCAAAGGAGACACAGCATGCTTGTTGTGTCACATATGTTGCTTTCTCTCTTCTCGTCTTACTTGGGACGGGTTTTGGTGTAGGTGTAAATGATAAATAATATATATGCAGTTGTAAAGAAATCCATCTTCAGTAGAAACTTCTGGGAGAATGAAGCATGCTAAGGAAGAGAAGAGAAGTAGAGCAACCCCTGGCATTGCTTGAATAGCTTTTCCCTCTACCAAAGCATACTAATGCCACCGATCAGCAGCTAAGTGGATACCTGATACAGAAGTTGTAACCCAGGTAACAGGTAACCCAGTGAAAATATTCACTGGCAGCAGTGAAGCATAAGGAACTGAGTCACTCCAATGTCACGTCAACCATTGGCTAGTTGTAATAAATGTTCCCGCATCGGAAGCTATTCCTCAGTGTGGCCTAAGAATTTTTGGCATTTAAATTTTTCATTACTTTCATCTAATAGAAGTGTTGCTCATTTCACTGGTCCAAAAATAATTGTTCAATTGAACAGTCAAGTATTGGTCTAATATTGTCAAAATGTCAAAAATGGTGACATATTTTAAAGCATTAATTTATTAGAATGAAAAAAAAGAGCAAGACTCTATGGTCCTCCAGTAGCTTTCGCCTTTGACAGATACTTATGCCTAATTATAAAACCAACTTATTTAACAGAGTTATTTTAGCTCAATAAAATATGAAACATTTAAATGGAGCTCTAAAAATGAAATTATTACTACTACTTATTTAGCTTTAGGTTAGCATTTACATGTGGATGTTATTAAAGACTGAACAGTTACAAAAGAAAGGAGAAAGGAAGACAAACAGAAATAAAACAAAAACAGCAATTATAAAAGAAAAAAATAATTTTTAAATGCACACATGCTAGGTCGGCAGCAGGTTAACTCTTCAAGCAGCTTAATGGCAGAACATCTTTTCTCCTTATGTTGGGAGAGGAAGTTTAATGACTGAATGCGCCTCCCATTCCCTTGTGAGTTAATTTCTGTGTGTTTCTCTAGTAAGTTTAGATTGTAAATTCTTTGGGGGCAGGGACCACACCTTTTAACTTGTTAAACACACTTTGTAAACAAACATGCACACTGATGTCCTGGTCTACTGAAAATGCTCAACTTTCACATAGTTTGCCTGTCTCCAACAAGTGGCAGTAGGATGTAGTAAAGTGAATGATCCAGATATTTAAGTAGGCTTGATAACAGACAGCACCATGATGCAATCAAAAATGTAGGCTGCCACCTACATCAGGGCATTCTTGTAGAAGTATCTAACAATATTTTGCTGTGGTCAAATAATAGGTGGTCAACTGACATTATTTGACCAGTCAATTGACTGGATTGCCAAGCATATTTAATTATAAAGGAAACTACATCTACTCAGAAGAAACAAAAAGAGGACAACCAACTAGATCAGAATCAATCACTAACTTACAGTGTTTCAGGGAAAGAGGTTTGTAGAACAAAGGTTGATATCAGAGAAATATGGGGAGTTTCTGGTCATCTATACTACTTTAAAGGTTAACATGTAATTTAAAGATGCTAAACCCTTCCCAGTAATCCGCATACAACTTTTTCTATCTATACCTACTAACATATTTTTAAATAATTCTTCTGTTGTAAAATGCCATAATTTAATGCACTGATGGTGATGTTGATTCAACTTTTTGTTTGCACAAGCATCTTCTAAATCCCTTATTATGAAATAACATAGTTGGCCCCACATGTAAGAAATTTACTTTTAATCACTGAACCAGCCAGAACTAACGATCCAGTAATGACACTGATGTTTGATAAACTGATCAATCTGACCTCAAAATGAACAGGATACTTGTGGCACCTTAGAGACTAACAAATTTATTTGAACATAAGCTTTTGTGGGCCACAGCCCACTTCATCGGATGCATAAACTGGAACATACAGCAATAAGATATTTATACATACAGAGAACATGAAAAGGTGGAAGTAGCCATACCAACTGTATGGCGTTAGGGGAAGAGAGCTAAGGAAGCGTTGTTCTAAGTCAGCCATAAGAGTGGATCATCTTGATTATCACTTCAAAAATTTTTTTCTCCTGCTGATGATAGCTCATCTCAATTGATTGGCCTCTTACAGTTGGTATGGCTACTTCCACCTTTTCATGTTCTCTGTATGTATAAATATCTTCTTGCTGTATGTTCCAGTCTATGCAGCCGATGAAGTAGGCTGGAGCCCACGAAAGCTTATGCTCAAATAAATGTGTTAGTCTCCAAGGGTATGTCTACACTACGGGATTATTCCAATTTTACATAAACCGGTTTTGTAAAACAGATTGTATAAAGTCGAGTGCACACAGCCACACTAAGCACATTAATTCGGTGGTGTGCGTCCATGTACCGAGGCTAGTGTCGATTTCCAGAGTGTTGCACTGTGGATAGCTATTCCGTAGCTATCCCATAGTTCCCACAGTCTCCTCCGCCCCTCGGAATTCTGGGTTGAGATCCCAGTGCCTGATGGAGCAAAAAACATTGTCGTGGGAGGTTCTGGGTACAGCCTCACCCCTCCCTCTGTGAAAGCAGCAAACAACCATTTCGCGCCTTTTTTCCTGGGTGAACTGTGCAAACGCCATAGCACAGCAAGCATGGACCCTGCTCAGATCAAGACCGCAATTGTGGACATTGTAAACATTTCGCGCATTCTCGTGCAGTCTATACTGAACCAGTCTATGCTGAAAAGCCAGGTGAGGAGGCGGCGGCTATGGCAGAGTGGCGACAAGAGTGATGAGGACATGGACACAGAATTCTCTAAAACCGCGGGCCCCTGCGCTTTGGAGATCCTGCTGGTAATGGGGCAAGTTCTAGCCATTGAATGCCAATTTTGGGCCCAGGAAACAAGCACAGACTGGTGGGACCACATAATTTTGCAGGTTTGGGACAATTCGCATTGGCTGTGAAACTTTTGCATGCGTAAAGGCACTTTCATGGAACTTTGTGACTTGCTTTCCCCTGCCCTGAAACACAAGAATACCAAGATGAGAGCAGCCCCTCACAGTTGAGAAGCAAGTGGCAATAGCCCTCTGGAAGCTTGCAACGCCAGACAGCTACTGGTCAGTCGGGAATCAATTTGGAGTGGGAAAATCTACTGTGGGGGCTGCTGTGATGCAAGTAGCCAAAGCAATCATTAAGCTGCTGCTACGAAAGGTTGTGACTCTGGGAAACGTGCAGGTCATAGTGGATGGCTTTGCTGCAATGGGATTCCCTAACTGTGGTGGGGCGATATCCCTATCTTGGCACCGGAGCACCAGGGCACCCAATATGTAAACCGCAAGGGGTACTTTTCAATGGTGCTGCAAGCACTGGTGGATCACAAGGGACGTTTCACCAACATCCACATGGGATGGCCAGGAAGGGTTCATGATGCTCGCGTCTTCAGGAACACTACTCTGTTTAAATGGCTGCAGCAAAGGAATTACTTCCCAGACCAGAAAATAACAGTTGGGGATGTTGAAATGCCTGTAGTTATCCTGGGGGACCCAGCCTACCCCTTGATGCCATGGCTCATGAAGCCATACACAGGCAGCCTGGACAGTAGTCAGGAGCTGTTCAACTACAGGCTGAGCAAGTGCAGAATGGTGGTAGAATGTGCATTTGGCCGTTTAAAGGCATGCTGGCGCACATTACTGACTCGCTCAGACCTCAGCCAAACCAATGTCCCCATTGTTATTGCTGCTTGCTGTGCGCTCCACAATCTCTGTGAGAGTAAAGGGGAGACCTTTATGGTGGGGTAGGAGGCTGAGGCAAATCACCTGGCCGCTGATTACGCGCAGCCAGACACCAGGGCGATTAGAAGAGCACACCACGAAGCGGTGTGCATCAGAGAAGCTTTGAAAACGAGTTTCATCACGGGCCAGGGTACAGTGTGACTGTTGTGTTTGTTTCCCCTTGATGAACCCCCCTCTTTGATTGACTCATTCCCTGTAAGCAACCCACCCTCCCCCTTCGATTACAGCTTGCTTAAGGAAATAAAGTCACTATCGTTTAAAAATCACATATTCTTTATTAAAAAGTCATTATAAAAAGACAGAGAGAACTGATAAGGTATCCCGGGTGTGGTTTGGGAGGAGGATAGGAGGGAAGGAAAAGGCCACTAAAAATATTTCAAAGTAATGACAGCCTTTTGGTTGGGCTGTCCACGGGGATGGAGTGCACGGGTGCACAAAGCCTTCCCCACGCGTTCTTACACGCCTGGGTGAGGAAGACATGGAACATGGTGAGTGTGGTTACACAGGGGCTGCAGCGGCACTCTGTGACCCTGCTGCTGTTCCTGAAGCTCCATTAGACGTCGGAGGATGTCAGTTTGATCACGCAGCAACCCCAGCATTGCATCCCGCCACCGCTGATCTTCCTGCTGCCACCTCTCATCTCGAGCTTCTCTCCTCTCCTCACGTTCATCCCTCCTATCCTCACGTTGGTCCCTCCTGTCCTCACGTTCACTGGCATCTTTCCTGTAATTTGATACCACGTCCTTCCACTCATTCAGACGAGCTCTTTCATTGCGGGTTACTTCCATGATTTCCAAGAACATTTCGTCTCGTATCTTTTTTTCCCTCCGCCTTATCTGAGCTAGCCTTCGGGATGGAGTAGGGAGGCTTGAAAAATTTGCAGCTGCATGAGGGAGGTAAAAAAGGGAGAGAAGTATTTAAAAAGATACATTTTACAGAACAATGGTTATATTCTTTCACAGTGAACAACACTATTCACCTTACATAGCACATATGATTTCACTACAAGGTCACATTTTGCATCTTAATATTGAGTTCCTGCGGCTCTGGTGTTAGAGATCTCACAGACACAGGTCCGGGCAGCAGAATTCAGCTTGCATGCGGCCATGGTAAGTCATTGTCTTTCGGCTTCTGCAGCCTTCATATACACAGTGCCCTCCTTTCCCAAATACCAAGCAAATCCTGGTCAGTGCTGCTTCTTTTCTGTTAACATTCAGCAGCAGAAACCATGCCCCCATCCAATTCTCTGGGATGATCACTTTATCCCTCCCCCCACCGCGTGGCGTAATGGAAGATCACTGCTAATCACCTCCTTCCCCCCACACCGTGTGGCTGGTAGCAGAGAAGATCCTTGCTAGCCAAACGCGAAAAAGCTCAGCGTCATTCCCCCCATCCCCTCCCCCCGCTTGGCTATCTGCAAGGAAGGATTTATTTTAAGCAACAGGCAAATAGCCCAGTAGGAATGGCCATCTCTGTCCCCTTAATTAAATTCCTGAATTTCAACCAGGTTACCATGAACGATATCACTCTCCTGAGGATAACACAGCGAGATAAATAACGGATGTTGTTTGAATGCCAGCAATCACCGGGACCATATGCAGCTAGGCTTTGTCATGCAATGACACCAGATTACTTGCTACATGCATGGCGTGCTCAAGTGTCCTACCATGGTGGACGGAATAAGGCTGCCTTGCCCAGAAACCTTCTGCAAAGGCTTTTGGAGTACCTTCAGGAGAGCTTCATGGAGATGACCCTGGAGGATTTCCGCTCCATCCCCAGACATGTTAACAAACTTTTCCAATAACTGTACTGGCCGCGAATGCATCCCAAGTCCTTAGGGCAAATCAATCATTAAAAAAACGCTTGCTTTTAAACCATCTTTTATATTTACAAAGGTACACTCACCAGAGGTTGCTTCCATGGCTTCATTGTCTGGGCTACTGGTTTGGGAGGGTAATTCCGTCTGGGTGAGAAAAAGCTCCTGGCTGTTGGGGAGAACTGAGTGCTGTGTGCTCTCCGCAAGCTCGTCCTCCTCATCTTCCCCGTCTGCAGAATCCTCATCCACGGCTGAGATTACCACCTCCACCTCAGAATCCACAGACAGGGGTGAGGTAGTGGTGGCGGACCCCCCTAGAATTGCATGCAGCTCAGCGTAGAAGCGGCATGTTTTCGGCCCTGCCCCGAACCTTCCGTTTGCTTCTTTGGTTTTCTGGTATGCTTGTCTGAGCTCCTTAACTTTCACTCTGCACTGCACTGAGTCCCTGGTGTGGCCTTTCTCCATCATGGCCCTGGAAATTTTTTCAAATGTTTTCTCATTTTGTCTTTTGGAACGGAGTTCTGTTAGCACAGAATCCTCTCCCCATATAGCGATCAGATCCAGTACCTCCCATGCGGTCCACACTGGAGCTCTTTTTCGATTCTCAGGAGACTGTATTGTTACCTGTGCTGGTGAGCTCTCCATGCTGGCCAAACAGGAAATGAAATTCAGAAGTTCGCGGGGCTTTTCCTGTCTACCTGGTCAGTGCATCTGAGTTCAGATTACTCCAGAGCGGTCACAGTGGTATACTATGGGATACCGCCCGGAGGCCAATACCATCGATATGCAGCCACACTAACCCTAATCTGATATGGTAATACTGATTTCAGCGCTACTCCTCTCGTCGGGGAGGAGTACAGAAATCGGTTTAAAGAGCCCTTTATATCGATATAAAGGGCCTCGTTGTGCGGATGGGTGCAGCGTTAAATCGGTTTAACTCTGCTAAAATCGGTATAAATGTGTAGTGTAGACCAGGCCCAAGATGCCACAAGTACTCCTGTTCTTTTTGTGGATACAGACTAGCACGGCTGCTACTCTGAAACCAATCTGACCTCATATACCATACCACAACAATGCATATGCATCCATTAGTAAAAACACTAAACAGACAAGATCTGATGGTATGGAGCATGTATTAAATGGATTATTTAACTGTATAAAAGCAAGGAGGGTGAAATTATTTCTAACAACGTGGAAACGCTGCTTGTTTTTTAAGCTGAAAGCTAGAGATTCTGGTAAACGTTATGACAAAGGCAATTGCTGGATTGTTTTGTTTATGCAAGATATACACCTAGTAAAACCCAAAGTGCACGAGAGAAATGTCCAATTCTGTTTCATTTCATGTGCAATAAAGTTTTTATACAAGAAAGGAGGCAAAATTTTATTTTGATCAAATGTGTATTAGGGAGCAAGTATAGGAATGTAGATGTCCAAGACCAGCAAAATAATCTATTATCTGTCAAGTCGGATGATAGGGATGTACTGCAAACCTTTTATTCAGCACACTCAATAATTGGCAAGAGACTATTATTTGGTACATGTTAGATTTATTATGGGTCAGTTCTGGCATACGTGTCAACTGTGCATGCTCCAAGCTCCTGCTCATTGGGAGTTAGACACATGAAATGACTGCAGGATTAGACTCTGTTGTGAATAAATCACTAGACAGGATTTCCCATTAGTTTAAGCAGTAAGAAATGTTCGAGGTGGCTGCATGCAAGGAAGGAAGGTAGAAGTAAAGAGAAAAGAGCAGAAGGAAAATAAGATTGGAACAAACTGTGTCCATGGGAAAAGGTCATTGTAGTCAGGCTTTATGTGATGGACCTGCAGAAAGGGGATGGAATCCAGGCACAGCTGCAATATGTTCTCAACTGCGGTGGTCCCACACCCTCAGTGGATCAGCATAGTTGAGGTCTTACCAGCCACCCACCTCACCCAAACACCTTACCGCATATGGAGACGGAATATGGTGCTACAGAGCATTGCACTAGGTGTGGTGTCCCTCAGCACAGCATCTCCACAGCCTGAATCCCCCCAGCCCCAAAACAGAAGAATCACAGAAATCGTGTTACCTTTTGTACCTAGGGAGAATGCGGTAAGGATTGGTTGCAAATTACTATGTTTAAAAAGAAAGCAAATCACTTGAAAGTGCTATGTTAGTGCCTACTTTACATCCTACTCACTCTTCTCCTTCTCCCAGTCCCCTTGACACAGACACACACACAACAGTTGGGTTGACTGAGATGCACCATGAACATACACACTATCTACACAAAACCATGCATAGAACAAAATCACAACTCAGTAATCTTCTGAGCATTTTCAGCTATTTGTTTTCCTTGTGAAAGCATCCAAACAATGCAAAACCAGGTTAAAATTCAGATTGGTCATTTTGTCTTTTAATGATCTGATCCAAAGGCCACTGCAGTCAATCAAGCCCAAAGCTCCGAAAACTTGCTACCCTCCAAACTTCTACACAAACACCGAAAGTCCAAAAAGTAGCACAAGTGCTGTGGTTCTGCTGCACTGGGACAGAGAGGTCAGAGATGGAGACTGCATACCCCTAGTATGCTTTAGAATAGTGCTCAAAAGAATATCAAATGACTTTTCCCCCTAGAAAAGAACCCAAAGAAATTAATTAATTAAGATTTAATGCATAATTTTAATTGCCAGGCCAATGCAATTATATTTAAATAAAATCCATTCACCACACACACACACACACACGCCCCTCAGGCTCTTTAGATTGTTCAGCACCATCACACAAATTCACCCCATTCAACGGAAAGTAAATGTTACTATTAATTTTTATTAAAATACTAGTTAATTCACATCCAGCATAATTGACGTCCAAGACAAAACATTGTTATTAGATCTCTACCACATACCATAAAAAAGATTTTAATGAATTTTTTAAGGAATCAGCATGCTGAAAATTAATTTCTCAGAATAACTGTTCTTAGCACTGAGATTGCACACACATAAGGACACCCTTTTATAATTATTAAATGTCTTATACAACCATGCCTGTGAATATTTTAGCCTTTAAAAAGAAAACTCTTAAAAATTAAAGTGTTGTTGTACTAAATCTCTGAAACAATGTTCAGCAGGAGACATGTGAAAGGAATTTAACACACACTTCCCTGCACCCAAATCCTCCAACTCCCTCACCCCACTGCAACACACACACACACACACAAATTAGAAATGAGCTGAGGGGCAAACCTCACATCTAGAATTGACCTCTCGCCCAAAGTTTGGAGGGTTCAGATCCTGGGCTCTGGTCCAAAACAATGACAATAATAAATAATACAAAACCTGCACAGAGAGATAGGAAAATACAGTCCACTTCAGAAGGGTAAGCAAAACTCTCTCTTCACAGGAATGACACAATAATGGAAAGGAAAATCAGACACATACAAGAAGTGTCACGCAAAACATCTGGCATTAAAATGTTTGACCCTTTTCCAAGATTTAATTCTATTTAAACTGTATTTCTCTTACATTCGGCATTTTCACTCCTCTGTTCCATGAGCCCCCTCCACCCAAGACCTTGCTCTGCCAACCTTACTTAACACCTACATGTCTCCTTTCATTGAAGAACTGATGCTTTGCCGATTATTAGCTGGATGAATGTGCAAAACACTCCTGGGTCCCACTAAGATCGCAAAAGTGCATGCAGGGGCCAACATTTTCAAGGAAGGAGATAGACTGTGGGAATGACAGGAAACAAAGGAAGGAAAAATCCTGTTCTTAGGGGAGAGCAGACTCTCTGTAGTTTAGGAGGTACATTTCTTGTGAGCTACTTTTGAAATTTCATGACCTGGCAGAATTTAGTGCAACTGAGATGCTCAGGAATAAAGGGCATTTTCAGTCATTTGTGGTTCCAAGGCTAACATTATTAATATTGTATTGCTCTATTCTCTTCCCCCCTCCACCCTCCTTCCCTTTCTGAAGACTTTTTAAATAGGAAGCATCTATTTTATTTCTGTAGAAGGTGTGACGTTGCATTCCATATGATTTTATGAAAATATGGTAATAAGTGTGAATATAATGTAACTGGAATATGCTTCACGCAAAAGGTCTCTTGTAAAATATCATTACAAAGCTTATAATCTACTGAGTGTAGTCATCCTGTTTGTATGAATGTATCATTCTTGTATCTGAAATAAGAACTATGAAATAAGTCTGAGGTCCTATTGTAATTATGCAAAGTGTGGGCCATTAATGGTAGTTTTGAATCTTGATGTCTCCCATTAATCAGGACAATTGACTGGAGATGGCTCTGTTTACTTGTAAGCCTTCCTAAGAGTCAGGCCAGGAAGAATGTCACATGGTACTGGAATCCATCTTAAACCTGATGCTCTTCCATTTAGAAGGAGGGGTGGGGACCCAGAGAGACAAAAGATTCCCGCCTTGTGCCAAAGCTATATAAGTGGGTGGAACAGAACAAAGGAGACTGCAGTCATGAGAAATCCCCTAGCTACCACGTGAGCTGGAACAAGGACTGTACCAGAGGAAAGGATTGGGACCAGGCTAGAAAGGCATCTCGTCTGTGAAAGAAGCTTATTGGAACATCTCTGAGGGTGAGATTTTATCTGTAATCAGTTTCTTACTGCATTAAGCTTGTGTGTTTTTGTTTTATTTTGCTTGGTAACTTACTTTGTTCTGTCTGTTATTACTTGGAACCACTTAAATCCTACTTTTTATCCTTAATAAAATCACTTTTGCTTATTAACCCAGAGTAAGTAATTAATTTCTGGGGGAGCAAATAGCTGTGCATCTCTATCGGTGTTATAGAGAGCAATTTATGAGTTTACCTGGTATAAGCTTTATACATAGTAAAATGGATTTATTTGAGGTTTGGATCCCATTGGGAGCTGGGTGTCTGGATGCTAGAGACAGGAGCACTTCTTAAGTATGTTCAGTTAAGTCAGCAGCTTTTGTGGGATGTGGTTCAGATCTGGATCTGTGTTTGCAGCAGGCTCAACAAGATACGGTACTGAAGCCCCAAGCTGGCAGGGAAAACGGGCTCAGAGGTAGTCTCAGCAGATTAGGTAGCAGTCCCAAAGGGCTTTCTGTGATCGAATCCTTCATAGAAGGCTCATCCCAGGCTCCTAATTCTTTCAGTCACTGTTTGCCCTCAATCTTTTCCCACACACACACAGTGCACAGAAACTGCAATGAGAACAAATCGTGCTTTAGAAGACGACTGTGACAGAGGTCTAGCTGTCACCTTTCACCTTTGAAGCATCACTGGTCATTACACTGCACCAGCTAGAATTCCTCACTGGCTTTAGGCCCAGGTAATCCTCACACCATCCTACAGCTCTATCAGGATCTCCTCTGACCACAGCTGTCCCTGGGATTCCTTTTAGAGGGAGATTCCCTACTGTGAAAATGACCCTGTGGGATAGATAACACAGATGCAGGCATTTCACCCATAAATGCCATGGGGCCAGTCAGAAATAATACGAATCCCTGCAGGTAGCATCCCTAACCAATTCAGGGCTATTAACTCCCACTCAGCCCCACTTCCTACCCCATTTGGGATTCCAACCCCACACAGTACCCTTAGAGGGCCTGAGCGAGTTCTACCACGATGGTGACCTCCTACCTTCTCTCTTGCTTGGATGTGGAGAGATTGGTGTACAGAGGGTCCCGGTCTATACACACACTGAGTAGACATGATCTGGCCCATGGTATCTAGTCAAAGCTTGCAATCTGCTAAGAGGAATTAATTTTTTGTGTGGGGAAAAAAGAAATCACCAGCATGACAAGATATAAGCTCTTCAACATATTACTCTACCCACTGGGCTTCTTCCCTGAACGGTCTTCCTTCATCTCTGACCTTTTTCTTTTTTGAAAACTGAAGTTCCTAATTAACTGATACAAAAGCCTATTTTCATATTACATAAACAGATGCATCCATCAAAAAGTTCATCTTCAGTGCAATTTCAACGGCCACGCTATCTACACTACAAGTTCCATATATCAAGCACGCTGCATATAAAACACACCAGATGACAATCTAACAGGGAATGCAACTTCCTATACAAATTAAAGGAAAAGCATAATAATAAAAGCCGAAAGCCCAGATGATCGCGATTTCTCTTTAGAGCCAAAAATGTATTTCATTTATTTACAGCCAATGGAAAAATTTTAATGGTACAGGAACAATATGCAAATACACTAAAATGCCATTTGATAAAAAAGAGTAGAACAGAAAAAAATATGAGAATCTTTGCACAATTAATGGACCAAACTTCATACAATAAAATAATGATGAAGCCAAGAACAAAGTCATTAAACAAAATGTTAGAATTAATAAGCACAGCACATTTCCAGAATCAGAGTTTTTATTACTGATTATAATTTGTACTGTGGTAGAGTGTAGGCCCCAGGCATGAGGCAGGACCCCACTGTGCTAGAAGCTGTACAAAGAAAATAAAAGCTCAGTCATTTTTATTTTTAAAGATTATATTAATTGATGAAAACTGTATGCAAAGAAATTTAATCCATATGCTACTTTCTCATTGCCATTCTGACTGTACATTTGAAGGCACAGATACAGGTATATGTGAGACTGAACATGCAGAATAAAATTTTCCAAGGCAGAAGCAATGGGTAAAAAAAAAAAAAATTCCACATTTACACATCAAAATCCCATATGTGTATATGCACATTGTGTAGGCAAATGAGTAAATAAGAGGTAAAAATCACCCAGTCTCCACATTCAAATTCCCATTTTCATGCGCTTCTGTAGGTTTGCAAGCCTTTGAAAATTAAGCCTGCACTGCACACTTACTGAGAAGAGTTACAAGTATTATGCTCACGTAAAATTCACAGTGGGAAATAGAACACTTGACTTGTATTTCATATGCTTGGTGTCTAAAAACATCTTTGCACAATGATTTGCAGTCATTCCCATGACTGCTTAAATTAAAATGGATTGTACTGTATTACCAAGTACCTCGGGAATGTCATAATAGTTAAAGGGCTGGTGGTGTTTTTATGATAGACTCACTTTCCATGGCTTTACTTGGATACTTCATAGTGCTTCAGCCTGAAACCAAAAAGACTTGTCAGCCCAAACATGTTTTTTTTTCTTTTTTTAAATCCTGACTGTTCACATCTGGTTAGGAAGAATGAAGAAGAAAAGCCTCAAGTTTGGGTGTGTCTGGATGCTTTATTGCCATGCTCTAGCAAGACGAAGATTTAATTCCCCAAAATGAACATTTTCAGGAACTGTCACTAATAACTGAAATTGTGGGCCAGACTGGTTTTAGCCCTTGCAAAGGTTTGCAGAAGAGTGGAAAAGAACAAGCAGGCTTCCACTTCCTGCACACCTGAAGCACAGGAAGGGAAGGTCAGTGCTCAGGTCAAATATTACAGAACAGTCACAGTCAGTGGTAGCCGTGTTAATCTGTATCAGCAAAAAAAATGAAGAGTCCTTGTGGAATCTTAAGACTAACAAATTTATTTGGGCACAAGCTTTCATGGGCTAGAATTCACTTCATCAGATGTATGAAGTAAAAGATACCAGAGCAGGTATAAATACATGAAAGGATGGGGGCTGTTTTCCCAAGTGTTAAGTCAGTCTAATGAGATAAATCAAGTAACAGCAGGCTACCAAGGGAGGAGAAATAACGTTTGAAGTGGTAAGACAGTGGCCCATTACAGACAGTTGACAAGAAGTGTGAGTAACAGCAGGGAGAAATTAGTATTGGGGAAATTAAGTTCAGGTTTTGTAATGACCCAACCACTCCCAGTCTTTATTCAGGCCTAATCTGATGGTATCTAGTTTGCAAAATAATTCCAGTTTTGCAGCTTCACATTGGAGTCTGTTTTTGAAGTTTTTTTTGTTGAAGAATTGCCACTTTGAGATCTGTTATTGAGTGACCAGAGAGATTGAAGTGTTCTCCTACTGATTTTTGAGTGCTATGATTCCTGATGTCAGATGTGTGTCCATTTATTCTTTTGCGTAGAGACTGTCGGGTTTGGTCAATGTACAAGGCAGAGGGGCACTGCTGGCATATGATGGCATATACCATATACCACATTGGTAGATGTGCATGTGAACGAGCCCCTGAGGGTGTGGTTGATGTGATTAGGTTCTATGACGATGTCCCTTGAATAGCTATGTGGACAGAGTTGGCACTGGGGTTTGTAGCAGGATTTGATTCCTGGGTTGGTGTTTTTGTTGTGTGGTGTGCATTTGCAGACTCCAACGTGAAGCTAACAGAACTGGAATTAAATTTACAAACTGGATACCATCATATTAGGCCTGAATAAAGACTGGGAGTGGTTGGGTCATTACAAAACCTAAACTTAATTTACCCAATACTAATTTCTCCCTACTGTTACTCTCACCTTCTTGTCAAATGTCTGTAATGGGCCACTCTCTTACCACTTAAAAAATTATTTCTCCTCCCTTGGTGTCCTGCTGTTAACTGATTTATCTCGTTAGACTGACTTAACACTTGGGAAAGCAACCTACATTCTTTCATGTATTTATACTTGCTCCGGTATCTTTTACTTCATACATCTGATGAAGTGAGAACAGTCACAGAAAGCAAGTTTTAGATTCAAAACATTTGTATCAAAAATCTGATTCTAAGGATTCTGTTCTTCCAATCAGAGAATGAAAACATAACTTGATTTACTGTCCACATCTCAATATCCAAATACTCACAGCAATGTAGAAAGTTTGTAAAAAATATGCCGAATTATCCTGACCAAGCAGTATCTATGTGGAACTCATGATCTGTTTCTAGACAATTTGCAAACAGGCAAAAGGGCAAAATGTGACTAATTGACTGGTCTCTGCAAATAGTACATCCAGCTGTAACGTTCACCGTGGTAGTAATAAGAATGTTCCTGGTACCCACAGAAACCTTCCTATGAGGTGCATTTAGAGCTGAATGACCTCTCCGTGATTTTGACCACTCTCTTAACTAATCAGTGTGATGGCCTCACTTCAAGACTGGATGGTAATTCAGGGCAATCTGCAACATCTATGTGTTACAATGACCATAACTGGCTCTGTGGATATGGGGAAAGCGGTGGATGTGATATATTTTGACTTTAGCACAGCTTTTGTTATGGCATCCCTCAGTATTCTTGCCAGCAAGTTAAAGAAGTATGGGCTGGATGAATGGACTATAAGGTGGATAGAAAGTTGGTTAGGTTGTCTGTCTTAACAGGTAGTGATCAACGGCTCAATGTCTAGTTGGCAGCTGGTATCAAACGGAGTGCTCCAGAGGTCAGTCCTGAGGCCAGTTTTGTTCAACATCTTTATCAATGATCTGGATGATGGGATGAATTGCACCCTCAGTAAATTCGCAGATGACACTAAGCTGGGGGGAGAGGTAGATACACTGGAGGGTAGGGATAGGGTCCAGAGTGACCTAGACAAATTGGAGGATTGGGCCAAAAGAAATCTGATGAGGTTCAACGAGGACAAGTGCAGAAACTTGCACTCAGGAAGGAAGAATCCCATGCACTGCTACAGGCTGGGGACCGACTGACTAAGCAGCAGTTCTGCAGAAAAGGACCTGGGGATTACAGTGGATGAGAAGCTGGATATGAGTCAGCAGTGTGCACTTGTTCCCAAGAAGGCCAATGGCATAATGGGCTGTATTAGTAGGAGCATTGCCAGCAGATCAAGGGAAGTGATTATTCCCTTCTATCTGGCACTGGTGAGGCCACACTTGGGAGTATTGCATCCAGTTTTGGACCCCCCACTACAGAAGGGATGTGGACAAATTGGAGAGAATCCAGCAGAGGGCAACAAAAATGATCAGGTGGCTGGGGCACATGACTCACAAAGAGAGGCTGAGGGAACTGGGGTTATTTAGTCTGTAGAAGAGAAGAGTGAGGGGGATTTAATAGCAGCCTTCAACTACCTGAAAGGGGGGTTTCAAAGAGGATGGAGCTCGGCTGTTTTCAGTGGTGGCAGATGACTGAACAAGGAGCAATGGTCTCAAGTTGCAGTGGGGGAGGTCTAGGTTGGCTATTAGGAAATACTATTTCACTAGGAGGATGGTGATGCACTGGATTGGGTTACCTAGGGAGGTGGTGGAATCTCCATCCTCAGAGGTTTTTAAGGTCTGGCTTGACATAGCCCTGGATGGGATGATTTAGTTGGTGTTGGTCCTCCTTTGAGCAGGCGGTTGGACTAGATGACCTCCTGAGGTCTCTTCCAACCCTAATATTCTATGAATTAAGACTTAAAGACACACATGCTCTTAGAGGCTACAATATATGTATTGATTTTTTTTCAGTGTTTAAAAGGGCATCTCCACACATGCATGAAGGTGTCACATTAGAATAATGACACAAGCGCTTATTTATACTGCATTTTTAAAAAAACACTGAAATGTGCAATCAGTCCTAGGATTGTTTAGCTGTGCATTCACTTATCATGGAATTCTGATTATCTGATGTTGAGGATCTGATGGAGGTAAAGTGAATTACCAGCTCAGCTCATAAATTAAAGCTGCCCAAGGACAGCTTTAACTTACACTGTAGATTTTATTCTGCCGTCTTGCTCCCTGGCAAGGGAGAACACAAGTAAGTCCTTCACTGTGGACAGTACATCCTATCCTGAACCACTCATTCCCCTCGTATAACTGCCAAGGTGCTTGAGGGATGGATGCCCAGTTCTCAGCGAGAGAAGACAATTTTCACATAAATTACTGAACAGAATAGTATTACTTATCAGCCTCACTTGGGTAAGTTATATCAAATCCTAAGGTAGGTGCCACTTAACTGGTAGCAGAATAGGGACAGGCATATCAGCGTTCTTCAGATTGATCTCCCTCCCATCCACACCCATAACACAACAAACGGAAAGTCCGCTCGTTGAGCTGAATGGCATTTTGAAAACAAGCTGCTGGGGAGTGATTGACAAGAGGGAGATGTGTACCAAATGAAAGGCAAGATGCACTGCCCTGCCATAACCCGAATGGAGAGTAAAATAAAACCATCAGTGTAGGGATTGAACTTTACCTACCAAATGGACATTACATGATCCAGGTACATGATTATAACCGGAGCAGAAAGAACCCTGTTGATCAAATGTCAGAAAATGCAAAGGGGATGAAGTGTTGTGCACATGATGTCTTCTTGGCAGAGTCTGGGAATCTACACTACAGAACGTCCCTGCTCCTGAAGAATTTATCGTTACTCTTAATGCATTCTGAAAGGCTGCCTCCAATTAACACTTTTAAGTTTTGATTTGTGAGAGCTGCAAAAGTTAACAACACACACACAGCCCCCACACAACAGGTAACACTTCTTCTCTCCTGGACACAACACAATCTGATGCGAAAATATATTTTTTTTAAAGGGGCCCTTATAACAAATTACAGCAACAATTTTTTTAGATTATAATAATCCACCAATATCTACTATAAAATGACTGAGCTGATAGCTCATAGCTATAGCTAACAGATCAGAGGAGAAATAACATGGTTTTACGCAATGGTATTGGAATATATATTTATGAAAATCTGTTTTATCTGATGGAATAATAATAGACGGAACAATAGCAATGATCCAGTTAGTGTTTTGGAAACCTGAATGTTTAGACTTCTGGTAGAAGGATTTTTAATTCATAAATATATGTGTAATATAGCATTCACAGATTATTCATTTTTTACTGATTAAGTTAGAAGAGAATAGTTGTCTAAACCCTCACTAATCCTTTAGACTAAGCAGAGAATAGTACCCCAACTCCCCATGGCCCCCATCTCATTGAAGCAGATATAAGATCCAGGTTCTCTGGGTGGCATTTATTTCCAGCGACACTTTATTAAAAAGTGAGCCATTAGAAGCCAAAAGAGAAGAGGTAGTCAAGATGCAGTGCACCAAATTCAGCCAATCCCCTCCGAAGTCCATGCAGTTGCATGACTAGCTGACAGCATAAATTTATCCCAGAGTTCTGGACATCACTCCCATCAAACATGACCCTGAATGGAAATTGACATAGCTTGCACACAAAGTGATGTGCCAGAGGAAAACTCTGTTTAGGATGTTCTATAAATGGGAAACAGAGCATAGCATATTTCTACTGAAGTCATTAATGTTTCTATTTATATTCTCAACCTTCAACTTGGAACCAAATTGTCTTGAGTATCTCCCGTCAGCATCCCTCAAGTTCTTTCACCATGAAATGGAATAGTCTCCATTAATTAGAAAACTGGGATTATATACAGTTACTAACTCACAACTTGATAGAATATTATTCAAACAGTGTGCAAATTACTTGTCTGATTGGCTAATGATCTCAAAACTCACCATATTACAGTAATTATCTATCACTGTGGAATCTGGGTATCTAAACCTGAGACTTTGCCCTTGGTATGTCTGGCCTTAGATATGGTAGTTAAATCTTACCATAACTAGAAGCATGCTCAGTTTAAGTAATATTTTGAGGTCAATAGTAGAGCAATTAAGGGGCATAGCATCTACAGCAGGAGGCTCTAAAAGCACACCTGCAGGACCTTTTATTAAATGTACTTCATTCTTTTAGATTTGGGGCATGTTATTTTTTTTCCAGAAAAAACTGATTACACTATTTGAGATCCTATACATTGTACAGGACTGAAACCATCAGAAATACAGAGCTCTACATTCTTATGGAGCCCAAATTTTGTTTCCACTGAAGTCAATAATGTTTCCCAAATCCTCAAGATCAGTCTCATATGTAGTATGCATTTCCTTTTAAAAGTGCATGAATGTTAGCTGCATATTTAATGAGATCAGCAATATTAAAAGAAAATCAGGAACATTATTGACAAAACTAACAAGAGGGAGGGCTCTCTCTCTGTCCCTCATCCTTCCAAAGTACAGATAAAATTCTAGACACAGCAGCCTATTGATCATCATCTTAATTTAAGAGCATTAACTACAGTATCATCACAAAGAGGGAACCTGTCTTCATCACTTTTGATGTAATATTATAAAGTTGGTTGCAAGGGATTTTAATATTACTCTAGTAACACATGAAGACAACTATATATGTTTCCTCTCTCAGCCCGTGGCATGTGAGCTACCATAGGTGCTCAGAATATATTTGATGTTTATTCCCTCTGCAGTATTTTGGCTATTGTTCTCTGTTGATTCACTTGGCATGTTTTAAAACAGTGCTGATTTACTGATGATTTACACATACAATACATGCACATTTTTCCTATTAATAAACCTCTAAAAGTAATATAACAGTCAAAAACTAAATTGCAATATAAGTTATTCAATCAAAATCTGCCATGTGAGACGAAGTAATAGAAAAGGCTTCTTATAAAACTAACATATTTATGTGCAGAGAGATAGGTATGGCACTGAACAACTCTTGAAAATGGATTTATTCAGGCTCCTTTGAAAGCACATCTTAACCAGGGCTAAGAGAAAATTGCAGATTCAAAAATAATTGTAGGTTCCATGATTTTCAGCCTGCATAACAATTCTATTTTCTTTTTTTTTTTTTTTGGAATGCTTATTAATTCTAGGCTACATTCTTTTCTCCAGTGCTGTGGGAAGCTATATCTGGAGTTGGAATTCAGCACTTGGAACTGGAAAGAAGCAGATACAATTCACTGCAGAGGAAGAGGAGGCATACAGATACGCATTTGTAGGCATAAGAGTCTAGCAGCAAATATTCACCTCTGTGGGGCTGCTGGACTGTGAAACACCTGGGCTACACAGTGCTCCTTTCTCGGAACTGAGGGTATATTGCCAGTTCAGTTTTCCACTGCACAAACGGAGCTTTTGGGAACGACGAAGGGGATGTGCCTGAAATCAGTTGTGTTACTCCAGTCTGCACAAGTGTATCTGAGGTCAGAGGGTTGGATCACATCCACAAACAGAGGAAGACCTCTATACGTGGATCAGAGAAGGGAATCTTTGTGGTAAAATCCATACTTCCCCTGCATCTCACAGAACAGTCTGTGGGCTTGTGAATCAAAGAGGTCAGGGAGAATGGGCACACTGGGGTATGCACATAGTGACCCGTTGTCCCTATAAAGATTGAGGTGGAAGGACACAGGAAGTTCTAGGTCATATTATTTTTCTATCAGGTCTCCCGCAGATGTAGGTGGGGAGGGAGAACCTCAGAACTGCTGCTGGCCACAGAATTCCTGACAGCAGGATTTCGCCAGAACTGCAAGCCTAGGTGTAGTATGAGAACAGGGCACCTGATTGGCGAAGGGGATTCAGGGGTGCTGCAGCCCAGAACCACATTGCTACCGCTCAAACAGCAGGGCCTCAGCACGTAACACTGGCTTCTCAGCATGCTTACTCCAGATTTCTTTCCTATGATTCTACCTGCCTACTGTATTGCTTACATCGGGAAGTGGGAGGGGGGGGAAGGGGAGAGGTTTGAAGACAAGTTGGGGCACAAAGCCTTATTGATGCTAAGGATTTGTGGAGTTCAGGAGCTGTCCTCGTGGCCTGTTCCTGCAGCAATGAAGGCACACTCTGGTGCCTAACAGAACAACTGGGTCCAAATATTCACAAGGAAACCCACAGAAATTCTCTAGCCTTTTGTCCCACAGAAGGATCCTCCTCACACACATACATATACACACACAGGGCAGTTGGGCCCTGCGTGTGGCCCATGGTTTTGCTAATTATCTAAAACCACACCCAGGGCCCTGCAAAGGGGTGTAACCAACTCTCAAAGGTTGGTGAAGGAATCCACCCGGGGCCAGAAATACGTTCTTCCAGGCTTCTCTCAGGACATTTGGGCAACAGGGGCATAGCTGCTGAGGAAGGAGAAGTGGTCTCAGAGGCAGTTTGGGGTGTCAGGGGGAGGGGGAACCCAGACTGCTGTCTCTGGTTTTAGGGCCCAAGACAAAGATTCCAAGAGCAGGGTGCAATGGGACTCTCCTCATCCATGAAGGGGGAAACTAACTACTGATGGTGCCAGCTGGCTCCTTTGTCTCAGGTCAGAAGAATGGGGCAGGATGAAAAATGTAGCTCAACTGGGCAACCCTCTCAACCCATTGAAATTAATGAGAGCTTTGCACGAGTAAAGAATTGAAAAAGTTGGGTCTTAAACCTAACATATGAGAGAGCCGATAATTCTTTAAATTTCTTGGACTCCTGCATCCACAGTTCTGGAAAACAAGCATATCACTAAGTATAAGCAGAGTTTCCCCACTTATTGTGCCCTTCTACTGGCTTGTTATTAGGAACAGTAATGATGATTCAATAGCCCCCAACGTTTTGAATTCAAGGCGTATGTACTTTCAGTACAAAAGTGCATCCCATTATTTCCATGGTTTCTATCCTTTGGGTGATGATGCCTTAAAAAATGCCATATGGCAAAGAAACTGCACATCATTTCAAATGGTTTCAGCAACTTTAAGCCTATCAAAAATTATTTGTGCATATTACCAGAAAAATTAACAACATCTGTTTGCCTATCTAGGAATTTAGCAAAGCTATTAAGAATAGAAGTGGCTCTCAGCAGACATTATAAAGAAAGCTGCCTGGGATTTATTTTTTGTTAGTTTTTAGCTTTCACTCATAATATTGAATAAACTCTTAATAAGTTAATTTACTGGCATATGCAATTAGTTGTCCATTATTATACACATTTAACTGTTATACTGAAACCTTTGAAATTAGAGTATTATGCTATTTTCCTTTATATTCTCCCCCCCTTACATGCAGCCTACTGGAAAAGCATGTTAAGCGAGATCTGTCAACTGCTTAAGCACTTTCCAATGACCTTGTCAGAAAGAAAGTCTTTGATTTATTTTTTTAAAAACCTGACTAAGCCTTCCCCTTACGCTCTCTTGCTTCATACCATCTGCATCTCTGACAGAATCATGTTCAGTAATAACGGCTACCAATCTTGTTTAAGCTCCAGGCTCTCCATGTTTTTACAGTTCCAATAGCTCATCACAGTATGGCGCAGTTGGTAGCTCTCTGACCTTTGAACTGGCTTCCAGTAGGTTCATGACTAATACAGTAAACTGAGCAGACAGAGCTAAAAATAAATGCTGATCATTGAAGTACACTATGAGATGGTGTTGAACTGTCATAGTGGCCTTCCTGTATATGGCAAGTGAAGCAAAGCTACTTGGCATCCATCTCTAGGGTCTGTCTAGCAGGCGTTAAAGATGCTATGTCCCTTTTTGTGTAATATAATGAATTGTTCATTCATTGTTAGGGAAAGAAAACAGTTATTTTTTCTGCATTACAAGCATTTAGAAGACACACAGAAAAGATGACTACAAAAAATAACTTCACTAAATACATGAATCAGCTTAACTAATCCAATACCTTTCAAAAAAAGAGTAAAGTGCACCAGCCTTCATTAAAAAACACATGCACAGACACACACACGCACAGACAGTGGAGCTATGCTGCTTTACATCAGCTGAGAATTTGACTCAGTCTAACATCTGTGTGTAAGGTGTAGCTGCTCCATATGCCTTTGTGGGGCCAAGCCCACAGAAGTACGGAACCCTAAACTCCTGCCCTACTCAAGTCTCAAATGGATTTCAAAGTCAACCCTGTGCTCACCTCAAGATAAAAGACACTGAAACTGCAACTTAGTTAAGAATCCTGTTGGTGATATACAAGCTAGACAGTCTCAAAATGATAACGATGCCGAATGAGCCAATTCAACTCCTTCTAAGTCTATGGCAAAACTCCCACTGACTTCAGGGAGATCAGGCTGGGATTCCTAATCAGGGAATCTGATAGGCTATCTGAACCCAAAGGTCTGAGAATTCTCCAGCCCCCCCTCCCCCCCGGGAATACAAAATAATAGCTTTTCTGACTCCAAAATTACAGTAGATTTAGTCCTGCCCAGGGGAGCAGGAGAGCTGTTAACACTGGAATGCTAACATGAACTTAATGGAATTTAATTTCATGGGGAAAGTCTAAAAGAAAGAGAAATTTTAAAAATAAATGCTATTGCTTTTACTAGCAGCCCTCAGAACTTTAAAATAAATCCTTCTCACTGTTCATTTTCCCTTGTTTGGAAACTGTCAGACAACAAAAGTGTGGTGGATTATGTACACATGGAGAGAGAGCACATTCCTTTCTTTTTATCTCATCACTTACTCTTCAAATAATATTTTTATCTTTCACCAAGGTTTAATCTTGTCAATATCACAGTCTTACATTTTAAGTCAATGTTTTTACCTCTCTCTTTTCCTCCTCTTTGGGGAAATGACATATGAAAAGGCCTGTGTCTACAGATTCATACACTATAGAGAGGATCATCTTGGCATTTTTAGCTTTAAAATTGAACTACAGCTCCAACAGGTGAATGTCTCATCCCCAAGCCATAGGGTAAATTACAGCCTCAGAGTAAATGTGCATGTAATTGATCGAAGGCTAAGCATTGCCTCCTTGATAGAGAACTGGACTGGGACTCAGGACACCCGGATCCTACTCCTGGCTTGGCCACTGCCTGCTGGCTGACCTTGGACAAGTCACTTCACGCCTCTAAGTTTTCCCAAATATAAAGTGGATAATGATGCTTACGTCCTTTGAAAGGTTCCAGTTGAAAAGAACTAGGTTTTATTATTAATCCTAGTTGGGTTTTTCCTATAAGAAACCCATGTAACTAGATACTGTTCTTTATTTTGGTAGTTCTTTCTGGAAAAATTCTGCCAAAGTACAGAGGGTCAGTGAAAAACCTATTGCATCATTTAAGCACTCAAGATAAAGCTTATCTGAGACTAAAGAGGTGCACAGATCTCTGCACTAGGGTAAATTTCACCCCTACAGTGCATGGTTCAGTTACTCCTTTTTCTAAAGATAGACCTTTGCATATTCTAGGAAAAGAGGTTATACCATGCAAGAGACATTACCTCTTCTCTTGCTAAACAGACAGGAGTCTGTAACAGATGTGTTGTTTGTTGGAATCACTTCAAGGCATCCTGGGGTAATTTAAAATTCTCTCAGATCATTCATATTTTTGCTCACAGCCAGAAATCCAAGTAACACTGTGCATAAGATACTTGTACAGAAGACAGTTCAGAATTCTGCAATGCTTTAGTAGGATGCATATTTTTGTTTTTCTTCTTTGAGAAGCACAGAGGTTCACAAGAGATTTAAGAGCACAAGTCCCATTCAAGTTTTCTGCTTCTAAATCCCTTATGAGGTTTTTGAAAAACTCCCTCAACACTCTTAATTGGCTTTTAGTACAGATACACAACTTGATAAAAAAGCATTATCTGCTCCTTTCATTCCACACTCAAGTATCCTTTCCAGATGGATATAGGAACTCCATAGAGAGAGCTGCCTGGGAAACAGGTTTCCCGACCAATGAGACTTTCTGAGATTTCAAAAAAAGTTTCCCATTCCATATTGGGGCAAAACAGAAACATCCGAAGTTTTTGAGAGAGACTTCGGAACAACAAATGGCCTGGCTCATCAGAGGATTCCCCTGGGAGGTGGGAGAATGGAAGAACTCTCAGGTGAGTGCCATAATCACTAGTTATTGGCTGTACTGGGATGTCTCTCTCAAAAACTTCATGTCTCCATTTTGCCCCAGTATGGAATGGGAAAGTTTTTGAAATCTCAGAAAGTCTCACGGCTTGGGAAACCTGTTTCTCTCTATGGGAGTTCCTTCTTTATTCCTGGTGTGGAAAACAAATGACAGCCAAAGCTCAAGTTTGGAACATATGCATACAGTTTCATTAGGCTAACCAGATTTTATCTGACTTTATAGGGACAGTCCCTATAGTTGAGGTTTTTTCTTATATAGAAGCCTACTACCCCCAACTCCCGTCCTGATTTTTCACACTTGCTGTCTGGTCACCAAAAGTTTCATTCCCTGCATCCCTTTCTTCAGCATCTCACTCATTCAGTCCACCCCTTCATTCACCAATCTCTTCTCCTTCTTTCATCTCTACTAAGTCACCATTCCTCCCCATTCATTCTGCAACTCACATTCATTATTGTATCCACTCTGACTTTCTCTCCCTTTGTTCCACGCATTCCTGCCCTCATTGACACACACACACAGGAAGAGAGAGTGAAAAGAGAAACAAGGAGACGAACAGCAGCCCCAGGATTATCTGGGGGAAAAGAGATCAAGCTGGAGGCCAGTAGCTCCCCATCATGACAGCAAGAGGTGTGGCTTCACAAGTCCATAAAGTCGGGGTTCTCCCTAAGCTCTCATATTGACAGCTCAGGGGCCAGATTCTGTTCTCAGTTACTCTACTTTGAGTCTTAAAGTCAGTGGAGATGCCCTGGATTTAGACCCATGTAGCTGAGAACAAAATTTTGCCCTCAAGCTTTTGTGCAAGGCACACATGCAATTTCTTGCCTGTGGAGTTTTTATGTTGGGCACCCTCTGCGTATCATTATATATCATGAACACTGCACATCAGTTTTACCCGTTAATTGCTCTTTTCTCCTTTGCTAATCAATTGGGCAAAACTGGTTACAGAAATTACAACAGGGCTCTAGGACTGCACCATCTTCCAGTGCACTTCCAGGTACAATTTAAGATGTTAGTTTAAACAATAAGCATTCCAGCTACTATCCATTGGCTTAATCACTGGGCCACTGCAGGCAGATCTTTTTCGTTGAGAGGCCTGTTATTTTTGCCTTGGTTCGTGAGAGCTGTACTTGTTTGACCATCAGATCAAGGCTCATTTATTTTCCTAGGTATTTTTTGTGGGGGAGGTATGAATAGCTGGCTACATAAGGGAGTATGTGTATTTACATATTGGAGATTGGTGAGAATTGGTTTTGTTCTTATAACATCTGTACAGGCACTCAGAACACAGGATGGGTGTTTTTCAATAAATATGTTAAATTGAAAGGGATGTGAATACTTCACCCCACTCTGATCATTGAAAACCTAACTGAAAAATGTTAGATAAAAATGAGGAGTCTACATCTATTTTCCTTTTCTGAGAGAGACCGTAATGACACTCTCAAAGATAACTTACAGGCATTCTAAATTGTATTGTATTTATTGACTCGGAATGCCTGTAAGTTGCTCATAATTTTCCTTGTCCTGTCCTTAGGAAAACACTTCTGTTAATTGTCTGAGAATCCATTTGCTTATATAACTTCCCAATTTATGAGGTCCTATTGCTGAATTGCTCAATCATTAATTTAAAGCATGGATACTAATTATAAGTCAGAATACAACAGCCACACTTGGGAGTCTGGAAAAGATGTGCAGAGTCACTCCAAAAGCCCTGCAAAGGGAACAATGTAGTCACAGCAGGGAACAGCGAGATTAGAAGTTTGAAAGCAAACCCATTACAAACTCGAAGCAGGAAAAGTGACATAATTAAAATTCTAAGATCGCAAGAAGATCAGCATCTCAGGAAATGCAAGAGAATGAAAAGTTTCAAATAATGCTGAGTAGGAACAGAAGCATGTGGAATATTTTCATAAAGTCAAGTTATATGTAAATACAGAATTTAAAAGAAAACAAATTGATAGCTGATTTTTTTTTACAAATTGAGTTTAACTGTGTGTCCAACAATAAGTCTGTATAGTCTGCTCACACAAATACCATTATTGTCTGGGAAATCACAATGATTACATATCCATCTGACTACCTCTCCATTTAACTGGTCATTTGTAGTCAATGGGAGTTAAATTCACCTCTGCAAGGAGGGCCGCACAAGGTTTACTCACCACTTAAATCCTACTTAAGTCCTCAAAATAGGGCTTAGCTGATGTAATGGATTGTGCTGAATCTTCGGCACAGGGGTGAATTTTATCAGTATTGTGGTAACTGTGTGTATAATTAGACATTTCTAAATACGTGGCCCTAAGATTGCATCTGGAAAGCAAGATATGATCAATTCTAGGACACACAAGTAGCAGGAGAGAGACATTTTAAAAGACGCGATGATTCGGGAGGTTCTACAACTTAAGAGATATGATACCCAGTAATGAAACAATACTACTCAGAGAATCCTGCATCACATGGCCAGGAACACCTGGCCTCTGGAACAGGTTAATGATTTGTCTGAGATTTCGTAGCTGAAACATATTGGCCCTGATTCTCTTACTGGGTGGCTTGGTGCACAACAGTTGAAGGTTTACATTGCATTGTCCACTGGAAAAGTGAGCAGCTGACAGAAAAACAGAGATGCCCTCTATGCAATAGACATCAGTACATGCTACCCACAGAACAGGCAATTAGTGGGTCCAGGTAAACATAAAAGAAAGTGTCTCTTTGGGAAACTTAGTAGCCCTCTGTATTTCCCCAGAAAAAGCACATTTCAAAAAGGCTCAAGAACATAATGAAAAGCAACTGCAAGTAGCTTCACTCTATACCCTTTTGAGGTATAGGAGTGATTAGTGTCTCAGTGCCGGAATCTTTTATATAATGGCAGGTCAGCAAGACGCTGCCTTTCTGAATACGAGGTTCAGCGGATATATAATGATTACCAAGATAAAATAGAATCTTCTGATCTTAACTACACAGTGATGGCCTATTATCAATTTGCATTACTTTCATGACTGCCTTTTGAACAAATGGATTGTTATGGTTTCTTTGTTTCCGCTGCCCTTTACTGAACTGACATCAACTGTCAAGCACAGAACAGCTAACAATATCGTGGCTTTTAGTGCATCCACTGACATTCTGCTGTGATTCTCCAGGACAAATGTCTTCCAATACCAGGCCTACTCCCCAAAGAGTGCATTTTCTGTCTCCAAATGTCAACATGTCATCTGTGAGAACATTCTGCATGTCATCGCTACTCCATATACCCATCTAGCAAGACATACAGGTTTCTTTTCCTGTTGCTTCTAGTCTATCATGCTGGCCATGTTACACAGAAAACTCATGGTTTTTTTTTTTCCTATCCCAGGATGCATGCCCTGGTGCACTGGTCTCCTTAGATTGCTGACCTGCTTGCTTAACGTTACCAGGTTTCTATGGGCAGGGACCAGGGTCGGTTGTGCAGTATCTTCTGTGACAGGCCTGTCTGATTCCGAGTGCCCATATCCAGTGCTGCTGTGCACTAGTTGGCTCCTTCAATCCTTGCTGAATGCTGACCTATTTCAGTGCATAGCAGGGAGGACAGTCTTATGCAGATCGCATCCTTTCTTTTCAGAACATGTTCTTTACCCCCGCCAGCTTCTGTACACTCAGGAGGACAATCAAGTTTCAAACAATCCTTGCGGTGCCAGTATGATCCAGTTGCTAATACTCACCTTTGGGGTATGGGTCATGTTTTCAAGCCCAAACCAAGATATTTTTGCACATAACCATTATTGAAAGCTGCAGTGCAGAGTACTAAGGGATGGTGAATTGATAGAGGTTCCTTCGGTCAAGTAAGACACTATACTAAGGTATGGTTGTGCATGAAAATATTTTGATACAGAACCCATTTTCCACTGTATCTGATATTACATATTGAAATATCAGATATGAATAAAATTTGGCAGGAAACAGAAATTCCATTTCTTCCAACTTGCACTTTGTATTAGCGCTGCTTTCTCTTGGTAAGCGGAATGTGAGCAGCATGTTTTCTCAATTGAACACTAGAATTCAGTCAGTCATCTCAAGGTCTCCTTGTTTGTGCTTTTGTATTATTGCAATATACATATTTTCTCTCATTTGGCTGCTATTTTAGAGCTTGTCTACATGTGGAAATTTAGTGGCATAATTATACCAGGATGACCTCCTATGTGGACACACTTATTCCAGAATAGAAGTATGCACACGGGGAGTTATACCAGCACGGCTCTAGCGGTGTTTGTGACAATTTGGGGGTTCTGTCTGTATCACTTCTGATTTGTGGATAATTTTATGAAACCGTATTGGATATGGATCCACCATAAATTAACAGGGCTGTGTCAAGTCCCTACCAGGCCAAAGACAATGGGGAGAGATTAGCACTAGATGTCATCTATTCAAAGTACAACAGCTTTTTTGTAGCTGGGAGAGGACACTTCCTACCCTTATCTGAAGGGAGGGAAATTTGAGAGCCATGGAAAAATACCAAAAGACTGAACAAAAGAAGCAGGTGACCCTAGCAGGAGTCTATAAAGGCATTCACGAGAAGGGGCGTTTGGGAGGGGAACATCTTGCATCAGATTAAGATGAGGAGGTTGCTGCAGAGGTGATACAGGCAAAGGGGTGGAGGACCCTGCCTGCCTGACCTATAGAACACAGATGATCTCCCAAAGGAAGGGTGAGCTAGTGAAGGTCATTAATTTTAGGATGTTTTATTGTTCTGCAAAAAAGGGACTCTCACATGCTTTTGCATGATTAAATATGAGCATAAAGATGTTACTGAGCAACACGTGTGTGTTGACTGCTTCATAACTACTGTGTGCCCCTGGGAGACTGAAATTGCAAACCAGAAGCTTCACAGATGCTGGGTGGAGTTCCAGGAGAGGGATGCATTTAAATATGGGGGAATCTGAAGGGTAAGTGTTGCATCCAGAGGGGCTAGGTGGATGGACCGTGGGTTACAACACTTGGAAGGGGGAGCTGACAGAAAGTGTGCACCCTGAGAGTGTGCCTAGGGACCCCAAGATTGGGGTAGTGCCTGGATGCCGTTCAGGCTCCAGGAGTTTGAAACACCATAGGAATCCAAGCACAGAGGCTGGAATTCCCCTCACAGTAGCCCAGTGAGGGGCCAGAAAAGGGCACTTTCCAGGATCTGTGACAATGTTATTACACCGATATCAATATGCTGCTACATTTCCCCAGTTAGGCCAGGTCTACACTACGGAGTTCGGTAGACACTTACGTCGACCTAACTCTAAGTGTCTACACTACAGCATTGCTCCCACTAATGCAAGTCCCCCACAATGCCGACCGAATAATCTCATCTCCGCGACAGGTATAGCGCTTAGGTCGATGTGGTTAGGGTGACACAGCGTCTGTACAGACAATGCGTTACTTACATCACCTGTCAGCTCTGCACTCTGTCTGCTGGGCTCTCAGCTAGCTGGGAGTTCCATGGGGAGCTGAAAGCCAGGATTCAGGGCCCCCCCATCCCACTGTTAGGTTGGTGCAAGCACTCCTGGTGAGGACTGGTGACCACTGACAAAAGGAGGTTGACTTAAGTGAAGACAAGGCCTTAGACAAGCACTCATAGATGGTGGGAATATTGCCATGACTTAACTGACTGAGGCAAAGGAAGTGCAAATTGTTTTAGGAGTCGTAGCTAGTACCAGTGTCTGAGTCAGCAGCAAATATACAACAGCATCTTCGCTTGGGAACCAATTCTGCAGTCCATTCTCAGACTTAAAATGCCACGGAATGCAAGTAATAAGCATTTGAGTGTTAGACAATAAAAACAATTTAAGTTCCAAAAACAACCATTTAACTCAGTTTTCAACAACTGTTAATGTATGTTAAGCAACTCATTTTGGATGGCATTGTTAGATCTTGACTACCAGCTACAGTGCATCTTTCTAAGTATACACATTACCATCAAATGCAAACAGGAAGGGAAGAGCATTGAAAAAATACAGTTGTAAAATATAAGGGTAAGTCAAACCCTCAGATTTAAGGTATCCCAAACTTTGAATAAATTTGAAGTGGGATCTAATTTTGCAGCAGAGCCCACCTCTGACAGAGAAAGAGAAAGAAAGAGAGGTATATGCGTACATCATGAAATATTTTTACCTTGATCAAATGGTTTGTTTGGGTTCCAGTTTCTGAAATAATCATCCTAAATAGGGGGGAAAAATAGGAAATTTAGAGAAAATGTAAGCAGTCTTTTTGTACAGTTTTACAAACAATACCTGCCTTCTCACTGCTCCCTGAAAATAAAATAAAAATTAAACAGATAAAACCATTAGCACGGTACATCATAAGATACAGACTGAACACAGTTTGGAAAATTAAAATGGAGAAAAGTTTATGGGATTTAGCATTTCACTTCAATGCCCTCTGCCAAAATTGTTTTTACAAATCTGGATTTTCATCAAATAACTTCTGTAATCTCCAGATCATTTCCTAGCATCTCACAATACCATGGGACAACTTATGGCAATAATGTAGATAGTATGTTGTTTGGAGAACGCAGGATGTGCCAAGTCAGGCTACTCTGATTACCATACACCAGTGTAAATCCAGAATAATTCCACTGATTTTAGTGCAACTACTCCAGATTTATCGTAGTGTAGTACATCACGATTTGACCTTAAACTCTGCACTTCAGAACAAACATCTAGTACCAATGATGTAATTGAACTATTTTCGTCCATGTTCCCATTACGATAGGAGTTTGTAATTCAGCTGTAAAAACGTTATTCTGCAATGTGACTTATGGCTTTGTTTTGTATCTTCTGTAACTCAGATTCTCACATAATTTACAGCAGAAAACATAGGAAATAACTTACCAGAAGTCACTCGGGTATCTGTTTTCAAAAAGAAGTGCATACAAACCTTCTAGCAGAAAGCACAGAAAACCTCTTTCATGCATGTGCCCAAAGTGAATTTTTTGCTCCTAGCAAATGTTTATATGTTGGGTAAATTTATATCGTTCCAGCAGGCCACCATCTTAGGTCCTGAAGTATTTAGATTCAAACACAAGCCCCTTTATTTGGTTTCGGTATATTCCATATACCTCTCACATATCCTTCTTGAGCGGAAGTGATCAAAACTGAACAAAGAATTTGAGGTGAGGGTGCACCATGGATTTATATAATGCTACTATAATTTGCATATTATTCTTTGTGCCTTTCTCACCCTTTGCACCTTCGTAAGGGATGCAACCTGCTTGCTTTGCATGCTAGCCTCACTCTATGACCTGGGTGGTTGTAGGGCTATAGTCTCCTTTGGGGTCATCTTGCACCCTTAGAGGAGGATGGATGAGGGCCTCCTGTGTTCAGCAAGCACTGGGGATACAATTCTGCCTGGCTCTTACATTGACTATATTACTGGAGAGTGGAATAGGGCTTCCTGTGCCATCCCATTTGCACACCCACATATAGATAAGTAACTCTGGCCCAAAGCCTGTAAAGACCAAGGACAGTTGTGATACCCAGTAGCAGTTTCAGCAAAGATGATTATTTATAATTTATTTTAGGCATCAAAAGCATTCTAGGCTTTTTCTTCAAAAGGACAGGATCTGGCACCAAGAATGGAGACTCAGCCTTGCCTTTGAATTCCTTAGCTTTGTTATGCTGAAAATCCTATTTTCGTACAATGTTTTGTAATTGATTATGCTTTGCTGCTGGATTTACCAAGCATTAGTCACTTTTGATTAATGAGACTTTTTTAAACCGAGTCCTTTCTTCTAGTAGCAGAACATTATCTTTTTCCTACTTACAATTTTCTAAGTGTTCATTTTGCTGCCTTTTTTTTTAAAGCAATAGAAACTCTTTATTAATTCATAGCCCACAAAAGATTTCTTATGCTGCTGGCACATGGAACCAGTTCTGAAATCAGGAGTGGAGGATAAAATGATGTACAAAATGAAAATGAAAATGTACAGGCACTTAATAAGGATTTTAGCTTAACTTCAGTGTTATATGAACATTTTACTGCAAACACATCTTGTGCTTAATAAGGTGCAAAATATAGAATTTTTTAAAGCCACGTCTAGTCCATCTTCCAATACTACTTGTCTTTCTTAAAAAAAAAAGAAAAGCTGAAATAATTGTTTTAGAACATTCATGTCAAGACTTCATGCCAAAACAACATAGGAAAATACAAAACAAAAAATAACCAAAAAAAAAAAAAAACCTACAAAAGAGAGGAAAACCTTTGAGTTTTGTTGGTGTGCTTTTTGCTTTGTTTTTAATAAAAGCTTTAATGACTTATAAAAGAGTAAAGAATTAGTACATGCAGCTTCAGAGAGACAACTGCTCAACTGTGAAGCAAAGCAATACAAAACAAAAGAAAACATAACACTACAGTTTCAGTCTGATGGCATTCAATTCTGGCTGAGCCAGGAGCTGATTGGTATATTAAGGGTGAAATTATCCATTCATTTCTGTACAGAAGGCCCAGAAAAAAAGTTTAAGTCACATTTAAGTCCTACCTAAGATGATAATTTAAGTGATGCATTGACTTTGTGTTGGTTCTCTGCAGAGGAGTGAAATTCACCCTAAACTAATTTTCTATATGATTTTTGAAATCATATTTTTAGAACTACAAGACATTCTTAACTCTCACTGTAAATGGGTCTTTCAAACTGCTGCTTTATTATTGCTACTTCCTTCAACAAAGTCCAGTACACTGATATTAGGCCATTTAATGCCTCTCTGTGTAAAGAGACATCAAAACATGCAGAAATGTAGGTGATAGTTCTCTATGGCAAGTTGTGGCACAGTCTGCAATTGAAGGTGACAAAATAAAAATATAACTGGAAATCAGATTGGCTAAAAAATTAATTCTAAACACAAAATAATGAATCAAAATATCAGAACTCCTGCACAGAAAGGCGTACAGTTTTGCAGCTTTTTTTTAACCAGGATCGGTAGTAACATATGTGAATAGTTCTTCCAGTGTATGAAGATCAATTTCTGCACAACTGTATAGTACTAGTGGAGTTTTTAAATGAGATCTACACTTCTCCACAGAACTAGAAAAGCCTGATCAAGCCCTGCTCATGATTCCATGCAGCTGTGTAACCTGCAGAAGCTTGTAATAGGTTTAACAGTGCATTACAGATGTTCATTATTTTTATCCCTAAACAACCTCTCTGTTGCTGAATGGAATATAGAGCAAGTGTGACTGCCACCATCTCGGTGAACATCAGGGGCTTAACAGGTGATCTCCAGAAAGTGCAAGTCTATATATCTTATGCTACAAAAGCTGAGCTCTGTAATAAATAATAGGAGACATACCTATCTCCTAGAACTGGAAGGGACATTGAAAGGTCATTGAGTCCAGACCCCTGCCTTCACTAGCAGGACCAAGTACTGATTTTTGCCCCAGATCCCGATGTGGCCCCCCTCAAGGACTGAACTCACAACTCTGGGTTTAGCAGGCCAATGCTCAAACCACTGAGCTATCCCTGCCATCCCCAAGGTGCTTGGGCTAGCAGCCCGAATACATACCCAGATGATCAGGCAGGACTGTACTTGGGGTATCTAGCCACCAGTATTGCAGTGTCCACACTGCTATTCTTAGGCAGTAGAGTTCAAGCAGAGCTAGCGCAGGTATGTCTATCACATCTCCCAACTCAAATGTAGACATACCCTCAAAATGAAGAGGGACCAGAGCTGGAGGAAGTATCCACTGTATCCTTTTAAGGGATCCCATCTCCCACTCCTGCTTCTGCTCCCCCAGGATTCCTAGACACAATCTGGTGGGATATCCATAATCCTGCCAGGGACTGCCACTGAAACAAAGGGCCATTCTTTCCATTATTTTCCTTCTGTCTCTACCTCCCCTGCCTGCTCCCATTTCCCAAATGCTGCCTGCCCGACCCTCTCCTTCACCCCTAGCTAGGCATTGGCAGGGGCATTAAGAGCAGCGGGAAGAGTCTCCTTGTGTCCTCTGTGCAGGTGGCTAGTACCACAGTGCTCCTGGTGACTAACAGGCATAATTCAAGGAAATACTATTGCCAAGTCTTTTAACCCCTGCTGGATGGCTGAGATTCCAGCAGTGATGTAGGAATACGTAACAAGAATGCCAAACATGCTGTCATGTCCACTGCATAACACTTTGCAGTTTTGCTTACACTACCTTTTGCTGCATCTTTTCAAAGACGCAATTGGATGCACCTTACTATTGGTCCTTTAGGTATGTCTACACTGCAATTAAAAACCTGCGGCTGGCCCTCGTGCCAGCTGACTCAGGCTCACAGGGCTCGGCTAAGGAGCTGTTTAATAGTGGTGCAGATGTTCAGACTTGGGATGGAGCCCAGGGTCTAGGACCCTGAGAGGTGGGAGGGTCCCAGAACTCGGGTTGCAGCCTGAAACCAAGTGTCTGCACTGCAATTAAACAGCCTTGTGAGTCCAGGCTCTGTGAGCCTGAATCAGCTGGCACAGGCCAGCCGCGAGTGTCTAACTGCAGTGTAGACATACCCTTAGACTACCACATGGAAATTTGTCCTGTCTGCCAGCATGCGTGCAACAGTGGATAGATCTCCTTCCGCTTTCTGTGTTGGTCAGGGCAGAATTCAGCCTGAAGTCGGCAGTACAGCGGATAGGAAAATGGATATATTTCCATGGAAAGTTTCATGGAATTTTTCCCCCTCCATTTTTCATCAGTATTTCTTGACCAGCTCTACTGAGCAGATAGACAAGATATCAGCTTCCTGTTTCTTCAGTGATTTTTAATTTATTCTTCTTGTAAAGGGACCGATCTGGTCAAGAGACTGCTCACTGCAACAAAAATAAGTCTAGTCACAAGCTGGAAACTCACCTGTTTTATTTAACGACATTATAACAGAGTGTGGGGGAGGAGGCCAGGAACTCCCTCTGACTAATCAGGAAGTAAAGGATGCGGAGAACATGGCTCAATCCCATAATATTCTGAATCACCCAGTTAACCTTATTATAATCCCTTTACTACAATTTTATTAATCAACTATTTTAAAATAATTATAATATAAGCCTATTACAAACTGGATGAAACAATTACAAAAAAGTCAGAATTTTCTGTTTTTAAAACAGCATTTGCTAAATATATTCAGCACTTCTGAGAGGAATCATGATTTAAAAAAATAATACGTCATTTACTCTTTATATGAGCAATTCAGCATGAAAACACAGGTAATGACTGAATCCGACTTGAACTGTAATTAATGAGTAAAGAAAGCAATAACTATACCATTCATATGCATTTGATAAATTGAATCTACTGGATGTATAATTGGGGGGGGGGAAGTAACCTGGGAGCTAAAACACATTAATAATGGATATTGACAATTTAGAATATAATATACATTGTATTGTTACAAATTCTATTATTCATTTTGAAGCTATTTAGAAATTAAAAAGTGAAAAACCTACCTCAACTTCCTGCGTACGTAAGCATTATAAATGAGAAAAAATAAATAAAAGAATGAAATCAAACAATACAAAAGAACGTTAACATTTTCCACTTTGCCCCCCTTCTCTCCCTCAAGCACATTTTAAAAGTATAATCACTAGGCTCAGGAGACCCTAACCTTCAAATGACATCTGTATATTTTACGTTTTTGACAGGCTTCTAGCATCCTTTGCCAGTCAGAATTTAGTTATTTTGTCAGCTGGCCTAGTGACAATTTGCAAACAAGTTATTCGTCCCAAAAAAGATTGGAAACCCAAAGAACCATTTCCTTTTGGCTGAAAAAACAAAGGCATGGGTTGTTTCCCCACTCCCTCCCACCACCCTGCACCATAGCTAATCATTGATTTTTTAAAAAAACTGTTTCCATTCAACTCCGTAACAATTTAAAATATAATTTGATAATTGATAGATTCAATAGTAAAAGCAAAACTGAACATGTTTCCATCGTTTAATGAGAATAGAATTCTCTGAGGTCATGAACCTACAACAGATGGTTTTTTCTACAGCAATATTTTTGCAAGATGACAATTCCTTCCCCAAAGTCTGTGCTCATATTCACTTTCACCACATTAAAAGTATCCTGCTATGCATGGAATTCTCACTAATAGGAGTTTTGCCTACGGATCTATGGCAGGATAGGACACTCAGTCAATCCTTTAAGTATATTAGAGTAAAATTCAACTCATTTCAAAGGGCCTGCACATCACTTAAATCCTGTAATAAGATTTTCAGTGGAACTTAAATGATACATTGGATCTTGTGTAGGATCTCTGCACAGGGACTTATCTGACCAGCTAGTGAGTCCATATTCAGTTAAAATAAGGTGTCATACAGCGACTCACAGTACTTTATCGATATATTACACAGTAAAAATCAGATTGTCACCCTTACTCACACTGAGGTACTCACTGTGGGTAGTCCCATTAATTTCACTGGCACTACTTGTACAGCAAGGTACCAGTCAATATAACTAAGGACATCAGAACTGGACCCTAAGTTACAGTCCCTGTTTATGATGTTTGAGGTCAATATTTAAAAAAAAATGGAATATCAGGGTTGGAAGGGACCTCAGGAGGTCATCTAGTCCAACCTCCTGCTCAAAGCAGGAACAATCCCCAAGCAGGACCAATCTAATAGCAGCAGGATAATTGAGAGCCCAGTAAAACACTAAAGCCCTTTCTCAATCAATCGTTTCAGAGTAAAGAAGCGATCTATACACAACCTTTTCGGTCTCAAGCCTGCTTGCTCAGTATGTAGTTTTTCCATCTATGACTACCCTGTCCAATAGTACATTACAGAACACTCTTCTGGGTGCCTGGCACTGCTCTCTCTTGGACTAATCCTGGAGAAATGAATTCTGTGGAAGCTTTGAGGACTGATCTCACTAGCCTCAGGATCAGCCCCTTTGGACAGCTTCCCTCCAGTTTCTGAGGTTTCCTCCTTGCAAAAAACTAGTATCTGCCCAGGGCAGATACAAGTAAGGCAAATAAATTGTTCCTGCCCCCGACTCATAGAAAGACTCATGCTTGTATGACAATTCTTAGCATTCTTAAATTTACGTAAATTGTAAGCTCTTTGGGACAGGGCCATGTTTTGTTGTATTAGTACAGCACCTAGCATAATGGGGTCCGAGACTGAGGCGGCTAGGCATTACCATACTACATATAAGAAATAACAACAGTAATAAGCTGAGCCGTGTAGATAAGCAAGTATGCACTGTAAGGCTCTTGCATTAGTTCTCTGTTGGATTTTTACTACTCTGTTCTGGGTGATCAAGAGATGAGATGAAACTCATTTTAAAATTATTTAAAGCCTTTTCACAGTATCTCACATAATACATTTTTTTTTGCTAACAAGAGAGAAATATTCTTTTATTATTCACTATGTATGTGTCAAATGTAGCCAACTCAGATTGATACTACCATCAACAAAGTGTATAACCGTATTTTCAATCAAGTACTCAAAAAGATATAGCAAAAAAGTTCTAGTTTAACTCTCACAAAAGCCTCTTTATCTCATTTCTAACAGATATTCTTAGAGGTTCCCACCCACATTCATCAACATTTAACTCAAGGACACAGAATACATAGGATAATCGAGACTTAAAGTAAAAATTGTGTTTGTACACTAACTGAGCTTAAAGGCAGTTTCTTTGATCTTTTCCCTGGAGACCACACAATTTTCAGTCACACAGTGCATAATGAAACCATCTCAGGAAAGAACAAATATACTGTGACAGAATGAATTTATCCCCATTTCTAAAAGGGGGATATGGAAATTGCCAGCTATTTCATTATCCATCTAGATGAAATATTGAAAGAGACAACTAAAATACGATACTGGCAGAACTTTTCAGAAATCTCGTCAGCTAGGTTTTGATTTACAAAACTAAACTTTGAAGCAGAAGAGGTTTTGATCCAGTGTCCTCTTAGTCAGATCAGAAAAGTCCAAGGATAGGAATCACCTCTTCAGACCAATACATTCCCAGGTGTTGCAGGAAACAGTATGGCTAATTCTGCAAGTGACACACACTGAGTCATATTCCCCCTCACCAGGATGACTGCAAGCTTGCAAAGTTAAGACCAAAATTAACGCACGTGTGACTTCAAATCACCCATCTTTAAATTAACAAAGTAAAAACAAACAAGCCAATTGGCTTTCACCTCCTCAGGACTTCAAATGTATGCAATGAGGCATCCACGAAGCTAACCAATTTCCTCCTGTTACTTTTTTGGTTTAGTTATTCCCTAACCTTGGCATTTCCAAAGAGTTAATGAAGATGGCTGTCAGTAATGCAAAGGCATTTCCTATAGATTTTTCGCTAATTTGTCTAAAAGCAGCTTTCACAAGATGCTCCTATTTATAAATAGTGAGGCCGTTATCTAAATGGATGCATAAATCTTTATGTTTTGTCAGAAGAATTGCACTTATCAGTTACTTGTCTGAATCTAGAGAAATGAGATGTTGACGGAAGAAACGGCACAGAAAATCCTCCTCAGCCTGTGTCATTCACAGATCTGGAGAACTGCAACACTGATCTGAAACTTGTTTTGGTCTCTACCCCAAGCCCTGAGAAGAGTACACAATAAATGAAACAAAGCCTGTTGCACAGCAATCATTAAACCATAGATGCAGCTATTCCTCTGGAGAAGTATAAAAACAGGGTCTCATTCTGAGATGTACTGGACACCTCCTGTGAGGTAATAAGCACCCTCAACTCCCACTGGAACCAAGAAAGTCTGAGGTTCTTAAGTACCCGGACAAAAACTGGGGCAATAGACTTTATTAACGCTGGTTTGCAGCCTGGTTAGTGTTTTTCTCTTCCACCTTAGACCGAGCATTAAACCTCTTACCCTCATAAAGAACATTAGGGAAGGATGGTAATTACTACCGCATTGCTCTTTTAAAATTAGCTCTAGGATGAGACAGCTGCACTTTTTTGCTTTCCTCTACCTCCTGCTACAGCAGATCATTCCAACATCGAGCAGTTTGAAAGCACCAGCTGCTGCTTCTTCCTAAAGTTAATCTAGCCCGTATCATAAACATCTCCCCAAGGCCTATTGCCCATTTTAAGCAAATAGTTTGTGTCAGCAAATTACACACATATTTATTTATTTATGTAAGAGAGGGAGAAAATATTTTACACCTCTGGTCCTGCTGTGAATAGCGATTTCCCAATGGTAACCAGTACCCAAAGTATGCATTAATCTCAAGAAGTGATTCAAAATTCCTCTGCACATTAAGAATTTTCTAGCCACTTCTGTGCTTCTCTTTCCTGGGAAATGGGAATATGCATCCAACCAGGATGGTTTTACTTAGCAAATGGGTAGTGTATTCCACTGCAGATTTTTCATTTCATCTTTGGCAGAAGAAACCTTTGAAAGGCCTAGTGATAAATTTCACAGGAAAACCTGGAGTCTAGGGGATCTACTTCTGGACCTGGCAACATAAAGTGATAGAAATGTATGAAGAATTGTTCAGACTAGAACAGTATCATGTACAGTGAAAGTAGAGAGGTGCTGGGGCTTATATAAAGTACTGACGTTTAGTCACTAATAAAAGTTTAAAGACAGCCTTGGCTTAGAATAAAAAAAAGGCTGGTTTAAAAGGGCTTGCATTTGATTATAAAAAGAACTAACTAAGAATGTGTACACAAACACAGCATCTCTCAGGTAAGGGATCTCACCACAGCACTATGACTATGAATACTTCTTCACCAAACCTCCACACACATTTAGGATGTAAACCTTCAGTTTCTGAGACTTGTTTACATTTTCTGCATTACTTATTCAGTTATAGGTGATGTGCAAAGAATATTTTGTTAAGTGGATTTGTGCCCTGCTTTGCTTTGCTATGATGAAGAAGAGATGACCTGAGTTATTTGGGAAGTTTTTGGGGGCAGGGCGGGTGTGGTGTGTGTGTTTGTTTCACTTTAGAAATAATTCAGGAATGCCAATGCTTCTAATCCCTAGTTTCAATAGGTCTCGGGGGGTTTATTTTGAGCTTTAACACCTTAATTCAAGGTACAAGGGCATTGGGACCTTTAACAAACCTTCCCTTACCCACAATATTAATTATTCATTACTGTTAAATAGGCATCAATAAAAACAAAGACAATATCATGGAAACAATCTGACTAAAAATCCCTTCCCCCCTCAGTTCTCAATTTTTACTCTCTTGGCTCTTCTGGCATCACCATTTTGCAAATCCGCCAGTCTTCAGAGACTGTTCTATAATTTCTAATGTTAAAACACAGCCAAGTGGGGGGAAAAACCTTCTCTTTTGAGAAACTTTTCAAGCCTTGTTTATCCATCATAAAGAAGCCCAAAAGGGCAAAAGCCCAATTTTATTTTTCTTGCAGGTCATCTTTAATAGAGTAACTTTAAAAGCAACTCCTCTTATTCCTGCCTGAACTTTTCATCTAGTTAGCATCTACTGAAGGGCCTACTTTCCCCTTCAAGAATGAAAATAACTCCTATTGACATTCTTCACATCTTGGCGTGCCCTGGCTTGAGCTGTAATCTGGTCAGCTAACACAAGCCAGGGCTAGTCAGACCAGGGAAATACTTGGAAGGAACTACTAAGTTCCTCAAAAGGAGACGCTGGTGCTTTAGGAAGTGGAGCTTTCTCCTCTGCCCCATCATGACATGCGCGTGTGCTGGGGCAGCACTGTGTTAGTGTAGATGCCATCTTTCATGTCAGATGTAAAAGCAAAGCCTCGCAGGATATGCAAGAACAGGCTTATGGTCTTACCTCCTTACAGTGCAGATAAGAACATGTATCTTAGCTCCTCCGCCACAACCAAAGAGGGTCATCTCCTTAGCAGAACTGGTTAGTCATATTAATTTCATTTATCTCCGGTGGGGGATAGGATGCCGTGAGATATGGACACAGACTTGCGATGCTGCGCCAAGCTCATCAGGTTCATAACATGCTGCTGCAGGGGAAGGAGTTGGAAGGAAGGAAGAAGATTGGGACAAGGGATGGGAGTGGGACCAGAGAATCTGCAGCTTTGCGGATTCTCCCCATCCACCAGGGAGTGTATATTTGTGTGAGCCTCACCCTCACCCTGCTGTAGTAGCCATGGCATGTCTCCGCTTAGGTACAAGAATTCCTTCTCCCTGGCCCCTGGACAGCAGCTTGCATTACAGCCAGGACACACTGGCTGCACCACACAGGAAGAGGGATATTGCCTAGAAAGCAGTAGTTGCCTATCTCTGGAGACTACTTCTAACAACGTTTAGTGCTAACAGGTGGTATAATGATGATTTGTCCATTTCTACTGCAATGGAAACTCCTCAGGCAGTCAGATTCTGTTTCACTCTGTATAGGGATGCCAGACAGTTACTGACCCCTGGCTGCACTCCCAGGCTCCAGCTCTCCAAGTTACACTAGTGTTATCAGGGAGTTTTGGCCCCACTTTTCTGATTTGTATAATCACACTCTGGTTATTTCTCAGTAATTACTGTGTGTTTATGCAAAATTCTCTTCTCGACCAGCTGCTGTTTCCAGAAGTCCTCATCCGTTTTCCACATCAAAAATAGCTTCCCCTGCTTTTGAATCCCTAGCCCAAGTAGTAAATGCAATCCCATTTTATATTAGTTACCCAGAAGTGTTATTGTTTGAGCATGTGGGAGGGAAGCAGTGGTGATAAACAGGCGAATGGCTAAGGAGGAGCAGAGGAAAATGTCTGAGAAGACTGAAGTTCAGTACAGTGACAGGAACGTGGGATTGAACTGAATGACAGCTTTCTGATTCAAAAGACGAAGTGTAAGCACCAAAGCTTTCAGATACTGTGTGTCATGCTGCTGCAGCACCACAAATGACTAAAAAGCCCAATTTTCAAGCGATAGTCCTTGCCAAAGATAATGCAGACATAAGGCAAAGGAATTTAAAGCAGCCATATTTTATCGGGGGCACATTAATGAGGAGATCTGAGAGAAAGCGCCGGTCCAGGGCAGAGGAGATTTATAGTAGCCAAGCAAGTGAGATCAGAATCAGGGCCAAAAGTGTTTTGATCTCACTGACACACTCATCTGCTTTGCTACTATTAAACTGTGCAGAGCTGCCTCAAAGCCAGTGGATCGGGCCCATGTAGAGCTGCCACAGCAGTTCTCATGATAATCTCCTCCCACCATCTGCTATAGGGGGAAGTGTCTGGAGAACAGCAGGTATAGCTGAGGGCAGCACAGCAATCCCCAGCTGCTAGAACAGTGCCTGCAAACAGTTAGCAGCTGGTGCAATATAGCGTAGTTTTCAGGCCCAAAAGTGAGCAAGATGTTGACCGTGGGACTGCAAAGTTTACCTAAAGCCACTGCAGCCCCTCCACCTCTGATCTTGCCTCATGCACAGTTCAGCCAAGGCAGCAAATCTGGCCCACAGAGTCTTGCGTATCTAACAAATTGCAGTCTAACCTCACTTTACAAAAACAACCCCGGCATCAGCTGGTGTAAACTGAAGGCAATGGAGCTAAGCTGATTGACACTAGCTAAGAATCTGGCCCAGCGTTATTTTCTATTGCAACCTTTGACATATAAGCTCATTATTAATTTATCAAAACGCTTGCATTTACATTTCAAGTTGCTTGGTAGTGAATATTAGTAGATTCTAGCCAGCTAGTGGTTCTGTATAAAGGGAAACGTGTTGTGTACAAATCCAGTTCTTATAGAGTCCAAAATAGGTGATATACTCAAAACATACATCAGAATGAAAGCTATTTTCCAGTTCTTAAATTTTATTCAAAGAATTCAATGACATTCCTAGACAATACATGTTCTGACAGATAGCCGAAAAGCCAAAACATTACATTTAAAGGTTATGTAAGCTACCAGGGAAAATGACTTCACTTTAGATATCCTCGTTACTTTGAGAGTTCATTTGCCGTAACAAGTTATGACAGATTCCCCAGCTCTTTGTATCTGAACATTTTTGCTTTTGTATTTGGAGAATTACATATCCATTCTGACTCTTTTAAAACCCTACTATAGTCAATACCAGGGGAAAGATTGCTCATGGTAATGACATACATAGACAAATGTCTTGTTTTGCATTATGAAAAAACTTCAGAGTTCAACACATATTGATTGGTGTGGTTTTTAAATTTATAATTGTGGGAATGAATAATCTGAGTCTGAGTGAAAATAAGCAAGCTCCAGATTGCAAAATTCTCTGGACTTAACATTATGAACAAAATTGTAATTATGCTCTTTCCAGACCTACACATCCCAGTGGTTAGAATCTATAGACAAACAAAAAGTAGACGAATAAAACCCAGCTGATCTCACTTTGATATTTAGTGACACACATTTCTAAGAAATGAGGAGACAGTTAAAATAGTGATTGTCACAAGTCTTCAGAAATACTTCTTTCAATGAATAACTACAGACGGGGTGATGGACTCAGGCCAGAAGGATATGAGGGTAGTCGCCCGCCCACTGATAAGGACCTCCCCCCAGCCTAAGGGGAGGATCCACAGATCTGTGATACCAAATAAGTATGAGGGACAACCAGTGAAAAAAAACAGGATCGGGAGTGAGGTCATAGGGCTAAACGAAGGGAACCTGATGGGGACACAAAGCAGAGAACCCCGGACAATGCCCACTACTCCTCAAAGGCGTCAAAGGAGCCAGCGGATGCTGCCCAGAGGATACGTGAACGGATGAAAGAAGGAAAAACGGCCCCACAGTCGCAGGTCCCCCATCTGCCAACTTCCCCTCTGTGGTGTTATGAATGGCCACCTTGGCCATAGCGAGGAGGAGGTTGACAAGGTGGTCCTGCGACTTCATGGGGCCTTGGATTGTGTGCAGAGAAATAAATGTGGGGAGAATTGCAGCCAGAACCTCAATAAGAGGTTCTGGAGGAGCTGGAAAAGGGGCTGCAGCCTGGCGCACTGAAGGTACGCGTGCGCCAGGTCTCCCTCATGCCGCAGAAGGGACAGGTGTCAGGGACAGTGGTAAACTGTGCCAAGTACATGCCCATGCTCATAGCTCCATGCAGAAGCCACCAGCTGATATCCCTGGCAGGCCGCGGGACTAAGGTGGAATAGAAACTGGCCCACCAGGGTTCCCCACTGGCCGCTGCTGGTAAAAGGTCCCGCCACTTGGTGTTTGGGCGGGACACGAGGGTGGGGTAGTGAAGCGTGTGCAGCACAAGTGTGTACAGATGGTCCCATGGCGTGGTTTGGAAATGAACTGGCTGCATGACATGAAGCCGGCTAAAGTATGCGGGTGGAAAGTCCGGGAAGGCTCACGGGCCAGGGGGCTGATGGAAAGGTCCAGAGGACCCGGAGTGAGGGGCGGGCGGGGCTCACCCTCTGGCAGGACCCACTTGAGGAAGAATTGAGCTGTGGGAGGTAGGGCTGCCTCCACCTTCTGGAATACGCGCCGAGGGGTCGTAAGGGTGGAGAGCCCCAAGCACTGACCGAGCGCCTGGGGATCCACTCAACTCCCCAGGTCGTAATCCAGGAGGTCTCCGATCTTGGTAACTCCCGCCAGGACCAATCTCTGGCACACCGAGGAGGACTCTGCCACCTGCACATGAAGATGGAAATTGTGTAACAGGGGCTCCGCGAGATCTACCCCCTAAGTGGCTGCAAAGGACCTGGTTGCTGAAACCAGCCTCCAGGTCTGGAGGAGGTCCTGGTAGAAGATCGGCAGCTCAGAGAAGTCTCGCAGAAGACCTCTCGGATGGAGAAAAGAGCTGCTGGTCGTATCGGAACTCTCGCAGGCAGCGGAGGAAGGTGTGCGCCAACGTGCTCCATGTCGAGCCACCTGCACTATAAAAGGAGACTCTGCAGAGCCTGGAGGTGGAAGACATGGACCTGCGTGCGTATGCATGTCAGGCCCTGTCCGCCCTCCTCCAAGGGGAGATGGAGAATCGCCGCAGAGACCCAGTGCAGTCCCGGCCAAAAAAACCCCAGAACCAACTTCTGGAGATTGGCCAGGAACACCGGGGGTGGGCACAGGGTGTTGAGTCAGTGCCAGAACATGGACAGGACCAGTTGGTTAAGCACCAGCACTCTCCCCCGGAGGGAGAGGCACCGGAGCAGTCCCGTCCAGCTCCGCAACCTCCCAGTCATCCTGCTTTCTAAACCAGGCCAGTTCTCCGGCAGAGATGGATGCGTGGCCAAGAAATAAACGCCAAGTAGAGCAGTCTGCCACTCGTCCACGACCACCAGGCCAGAGCTCTTGACCCAGCTGACCCGGGCAGAGGAGGCTGCCGAATAAACAGTTTGACAAGCCTCCACCCGCACCAGGTCATCTGGGTCCTGGACCACAAGGAGCACGTCGTCGGCATATGCTGTCAGAACCAGCTGCATCTCTGGCTCAAGGAGCACCAATCCCGTCAGCCTCTTGCGAAGGAGACAAAGGAAGGGCTCAATGGCCAGAGTGTACAGATGACCCGACAGCGGTCAGCCTTGAGGCACCCCTCGCCCGAAGCTGACAGGTGTGGTCAGGGTCCAGTTGAGCTTGACCAAACACTCTGTGGAGGCATACAACACCTGGAGAAACCCCAGAGTGCCCAGGAGATACCCGTGGTCCATCCAGTTGAACGCCTTCTCCTGATCCAGGGACAGGAGGGCGAACAGACCATCCCTACACCCAAGCTCCAAGAGATCCCGAACTAGATAAAGATTGTCAAAAATGGTACGGCCCAGGACGGTGTAGGTCTGGTCTGGATGGACCACGTCCGCCAGCACGGACCGCAGCCACAGCGAGATGGCTTTCGCCACGACCTTATAGTCTGTGCTGAGGAGCAAGACGGGACGCCAATTCTGGAGATCCAACTTCTTTGGCAATAAGGCGAACACCGCTTGCCTGCACGAGAGAGGGAGGACACCGCTCTCCAAGGACTCGCCCCAGACGATGGCGAGGTCCAGGCAGAGGACGTCCCAGAACACGTGGTAGAACTCCATGGTCAGCCAATCCATGCCCAGAGATTTATTAGTGGGCATGAGAGGGAGGGCTTCCGAGAATTCGGCCAGAGTGAGAGGCAGCTCCAGTCGGTCTCGGTCGCCCATGCTGCCCATCGGGAGTCCATCCCAAAGTGCTCTGCAGGCATCAGTGTCGGTTGGATCCGAGGAGAAAAGGCCAGTATAGAAGGCTCTGGCCCTCTCGCGCATCTCCATCGGATCCACGAGGGGGGCGCCGTCCTCTGCCAAGAGGACGAGGACATGCTTTTTTGCCCCCCTCTTCTTCTCCAGGGCGTAGAAGAAGCGGGAGCCACAATCCATCTCACGTAGGAGATGGATGCGGGATCGTTCCCGGGCCCGAAGACTGTCAAGGGCCCGGAGCTCCTACTGCTTCTCCCAGTGTGCTCCACAGAGGAGTAGATCTCCGGGGCTGGCAGCCAGATGCCTCTCCAGCTCCAATACTTCCTGCTCCAACTGCTCTATCACCACATCCCTCCGTCGGCTGGCGCCCCGGGTGTGGCTACGGCAGTAGAGCCGGGTGCACACCTTCCCCACATCTCACCACCGCCACGCTGAGGGAAAGGCATGCCTCTGTTCCCGCCAGGCCAGCCAAAACTCCCAGAAGGATGCCACAAACCCCACATCCTCCAGCAGGCTGTTATTGAAATGCCAATAGGCCGGTCCCGGCCTCTCCGAAGAAAGAGTGGCCATCACAGCCACCAAATGGTGGTCCAAAAACGGGGCCGGCCGAACGCTGGAGGAGTGGGCCTGCAAGAGATGACATTGAGAAAAATAAATGCGATCCAACCGAGAGTGGCTCGACCGGTGTTCTTCCACCCGGACACGAGTGAATATAGAGTCATCGTCTGGGTGGAGGTCGCGCCAGACGTCCACCAGGGAGTGATGGACTAGAATCTCCCTGACGACGTCTGCAGCGGCTGGGCTCGGCTCGATCCCCATGCGGTCCCTCTCCTCGAGGGGGCAGCTGAAGTCTCCACCTAGGACCAGGCACTCACGAGGATCCAAAACACTGAGGAAGGTGGACACCTGCCAAAAAAGCACGCCCTTACCGGGCTGGATGCTGGGGCATAGGCAGGGCCGGCGCTTTCATTTAGGTAGCCTAGGAAATCGCCTAGGGCGCTAGGGTTATTGGGGGGCAGCATTTCCGGAGGGGGCGGCAGGCGGCTCTGGTGGACCTACCGCAGTCATGCCTGTGGCGGTCCACTGGTCTGGTGGAGCTGCCACAGTCGTGGCTGCGGACGGTCGGCTGCTCGCGGCTCCGGTGGACCTTCCGCAGCCATGACTGCGGCAGCTCCACCGGAGCCGCGGAGCAGCCGACCGTCTGCAGCCACAACTGCGGCAGCTCCACCGGAGCCGCGGGACCAGCGCGCGGGGCGGCGAAATTGTCGTCCGCCTAGGGCGCTAAAACCCCTGCGCTGGTCCTGGGCATAGACATTGACAAGATTCAATGTTAGCTCCTCCATCCGAACCCGCAGGTGCAGCAGGCGACCTGGCACGACCTCGGTAAACCCCAGCACCTCAGGCCATAGGTGCGGGGAGAACAGGATCCCCACCCCACCCTGACGGGGCTGAAAGGTGACTAAAGTAGACCTGTCCCCCTACTCCAGCTGCCAGCTCGCTTCGGCGGCTGGGTCTGTGTGGGTCTCCTGCAGGGAAATAACGGAATACTCCCCCTCCCGAAGTAAGGAGAGCACCTGGCACCTGCAGAAACCCGACCTACAGCCGCGGGTGTTCAAAGTGGCAAAGATGGACGGCGACATAAAGAGAGCTGGGGATGATCCTCGCAGTCTGGGGCACTAGCGGCAGCCATTGGACCCCGCAGCAAACTGACCAACCCCGAAAGCCAGCAGGGCGTCGCGGGAGCCGTGGGTCTGCTGGTAAGCCACAGCATCCCGCTTCCTGGTCCCTTTGCCCTCCCCCATAATGGCCCTCATGGTCTGGAGAACAAGACGGAAATCGCCCCAGCGCTGAAGAGCGAGATGCACTCTGTTCATGGAGCCACGAGTGTCCTCCAAGAAAGAGCGCATCTCGCTCCTCTGCGTGATGGAGACTGGGGTCACGGACTCCGGGGCGGCTCCCAATTGGACCCCCTGCCAGCCCCGTGGTCTATAGAGATGGGCATGCAGGGATCAAAGACCCGTCACGGCACCCATCCGTCCGGCACTGTGCCACCTGACGCAATACTTGGCCTCAAAGACAATGGCAGAGGGAGAGCTGCAGCCCCAGATGGGCCGGAAGAAGGAAAAACAAAAACCGCCTCCATATAAAAGGAAAATGAGGCAACCTCGGGGGCAGCAGAACAGAAGGAGGGAGGGAAGAGAGGTCAAGGACTGGAACAAGGGCTGGAACAGGGTCAGGGACAGGGACAGGACACAGATCTAGGAATGGGAGCAGGGACGGGGCAGGGAGCTGGGACAAAATCTAGGGCTTGAGCGACAGAGCCACCGGAACATGGTGCCTCTTGACTCAACATGTCAGTTAAAGGGACAGCAAGGGAATGGGGGTGCCTCCACAGCACTAGCCTCAGGTGCTTCACTAAACGAGGCACCTACAGTTACAGCGCTGAGGGGAGGCAAAAACTGTGGTCCCATCTCATGGGGCAGGGCACCCATGGGCTCAGAGCCTGGCCGCTCAGCGTTGGCCACCGCCACAATGGGCACAGCGGCGTCAGCCAGATTACCAGTCGTGGCCAGGCAGTTGGTCAGGACCGGGGGCATTGCAGAGGCCAAAACAGGGGCAACTACCTGAGACGGAGGGAAGGGGAGGAGTGGGGGTGCCAGATAGCAGTCGCCCGTACCGAGGCCCTCCAACAGGGGGGCATCCACTCCCTTGGTGGTTGAGGTCAAGCCCAGGGCTCGATCACGGCAAAAACAGAGGCAAAGTCCCCACCCGCCACTAAAGATTCCCCCTCGACAGCAGCTGGGGCAGTAGCCAGTGCAGCGCTGACAGGGGGCACAGATGGCAAAAGGGCAGTGGGGGCACTGCCTGGGACCCCCTCAGGGAGGGATTCCATAGGAGAGATGGTACTACCCGCCTCCGCAGCTGCAGCGACCTCGGCCGACTCCAAACAATGAACGTCAGCAAGGGAGTCAACGGAACAACCAGCACCAGTGACCCCCTTCATAGTTTTACAGGGGGTCCCTTCCCGCTTGCCAATGGGGGGGATGCTGGGTCCGTGCTCCCCGCTTGCTGCGTCTCCCCCGCACAGGCTCCCAGCTCCCTGAAAATGGGGGCTGGCCAGCCAGGTCAAGGCCTGGGAGTGAAGGCGATGACTGGAGGGCAAGGGAAGACAAGGATTGGACAACAGGGAAAGGAACGAACTCCCCCTGAGGCAAGCCCCGTTCGAGTCCCTCTACCAGCCCTGCCACCCTCTCCTCTGTGGGCCCCAGTCTACTACCTGCCTCAGCAGCGGGGCCCGCATGCTCATCTGGGCACGTCGGGGAGGCTTCCTCCAAAACCTGAGCGGAGTTGACGACGGTCATGAATGGAGGAAGAGTGACCCCAGGGACTGGGCGATCAGGGCCGCCGGCGATGATAGAGCCGATGTCCTTCCGGGTATCGGGGGTCCCGGATGCCCCTCCAAGCCGGGACACGGGGCAGTCCCTCCGGACGTGCCCCGCCACCCAGCAGAGAAAGCACCGGGCCACCTCCAATGAATAATAAACCCAGTACTGGGCCCCTCGATGGGGCACCAGAAAGGACCCCTCCAAAGCCTCCTCGTCACGTGCTGACGGCGGAACCTGAACCTGCACCTGCCGGCGGAATGACAAAACATGACGGAGGGCGGAGTCCTTACAGACCAACGAAAGGGGGCTGAGGATGGACAGGGGTCTCCCCAGGGTGGAGAGGAATGGTAAAAGGGCGGCATTGGGGAGGAAGGGAGGAACAGAAGAGAGAACCACCCATACGCCTAGGTCCTCCAAAGGCTCGACGGGGACATGAACGCCCGTCACCACCAAGCCCTGCTCCACCGCCTCCTGGGTAGCGACCTCCGACGCCATGAAGAACACCACCTTCCCAAACATCTTAGAGGCTGCGACCAAGGCTGTGGACCCCACCACCCGCGGCAATGCCCGCATGCAGGTTTCCACGTGGGGCGAGGCCGGCACCAGGAGGCAACGCACCCCGTGCTCCCTGGCGAGAGTGGGAAAGGGGCCCCGACTGCCAGGAATGGTATTCCGGGAGGCGGCTGGAGCAGATGGCGAGGCGGCGAGCGGAGGGGTCGCAGCCACCTGGGCGTATGCCCTGGGGGCCGAGGGAGCGGCACCCCCAGAGCTGATGGAGAGAACAACAGGCAAGGGAGAAGGGGGAGCTGCGGCCGTTGACAGGGCCACAGCGGGAGAAGGAAAAACTGCCACGGGGGGTTTCACCTTCTGGGCAGGGCCTTTGCCCTTCTTCGTCCCTTTCCCACCGGCCAAGGGAGTGGTCTCAGGAGTGGAGGCAGCCGAGGTCGCGGCAGCAACAGTGGAGTCTCGGGAGCCCCTATCCGTGCCTGCCAGTGCCTCAATGGTAGCAATGGCGGGCAGCCCAGCAGCAGCAGTCGAGGCGGCCATCGCAAGGGAGGGTACGGGGAGGGGGACCAAAAAGGAACTGCAGGAGCATCCAGCAAAGTCCTGCCCCCTGAATCACTCACCACAGAAAGGGAGGGAAGGGGACAGCCACTAGGGCAGGGGAATGGAAGGAAGGGGAGGGAGGAATGGGAGGGAAGGGAGGAACGGCTACCACACCCCACCCGCTAGGCTGAAAGCAGGGCGGAGGGGCACCAACAGAAAGGAGCAAAGGGAAACAAGGAACACAACTCCAGCACAAGATGAAAAAGAAACCAGCTCCCCCGGCTGCACTAAGGGAAAACTAACACATCATGGAGGAGAGTGCATCGGTGAAGGAACCGAACAAAAAAAAAAAGGAGGGGGGAGGAGGGAATCTCAAACACCAACAACAGAACATGGGCACACAGGCAATAAGGACTGAACCGGAGGGAGGGCAAGAAATAAGGGGGCAGAATACAGGGGAGGGCTAGAGCAGGTGCGCCTCAGGCACGGAGCAAAGAACAGGGTGGGTTCAAAAACAATCAAACCAGAAAAAAAGGGGATGAGGGGAGTGGGGCTGGCAACCAGGGCTGCACCATGGGACAAGGGTGAGGCAAACAAACTAAGCAAGGACTAAAAAGCCAGACAGGGCAAACCAGAGCAAACAGGGCGGCTAAAGGAGGACGGGCAGGGCAGGCAGCAAGGGGAGAGGGGGCAAGCAGCTGCAAGAACAGGGCAGTGGGCGAGGCAGAGGACAAGGGGGCCCACAGGCCGAATGCAGCAGGTGAGGGAGGACAAGACCAAAGGAAGGGAGGGAAAACGAGCACTCACGGGCGTCTGAAAAACAAAGGCCTGTTTTGCTGCCGCTATGTTCTCTGGAAGGCCAAAGGGGCAGAGCAAACTGTTAGGCTGGAGAGCAGAGAACAGAGCCAGAAGGCTGGTGGGAAGGTGGAGGGGGCAGTGATGGTGGCAGCAGAGAAGCGGACGGACTAGGGAGAGGGCCCCAGGCCACTGCCCCAGCTCCCCACAGCAAAGGCACCTACCACTACAGAAGCAGGGATGTAACAAACCCCCCTTCACAAAACAAAGCCTCCTCTACTCCCTCCTTAGCTCCAGCAGCAGCAAAGACAGCAGCAACCCAGCCGGGGGGGCCCCCCCAAAAACGATGGAAAAAGTGGGGCCTCGCACTCCCCTCTGAGGGTCACACCAGCAGGGTCCTCCCCACAGCAGCAACCACAGCCGGGGGTCAACCAGCCAGCAAACTGGCCCCACGAGAATAGAAGGCAGGTAGATCAGTCTCAGAATGAGCAGGTCCCTCTTCCCTGGATAGCCAAACAAGGGCTACTCCAGGCCAATCAAGATACCTGAGGCCAATTTAACCTGTTAAGGTTGACAGGCTAATGCCAGCACCTAACCTCAATTAACTGACAAAGGGTCAGTTAAGGCTGTTAGGCTAATGGAGACAGCTGGAACCAATTAAGGTCCCACTTATAGCGCTTTAAAAGCTCTCCTTGCCAGTTCTCTGGAGAGGAGCCCAAGTGAAAGGAGCTGGAGGAGAGGAAGCAGTAATGAGCCCTGAGGTAAGGGTGAAGCTTGGGAAAGGGGAGCATGAGGAAGTGGCCCAGGGAATCAAAGCAGCGTCAGTGAAGGAGGGAAGCCGCTAACGGCTGCTACCATTAGGGTCCCTGGGCTGGAACCCGGAGTAGAGGGTGGGCCCAGGTTCCCCACCTCCTCCACATGATCCCTTTGGAAGGAGAAACCGACTTTAGTCCAGGCAGGAGACCAAATGGTGCCTACGGAACTCTAAGGAGCAACAGAGACAGTGGGTATTCCACCTTCCCACCTCCCATACCGGCCTGTGATGAAAATAGCTCAGTAAGCTGTAACCTTTGCCACCATACCGTTAATGGGAGGGCCTTAGCGAGCTTCTGAGGCCACTGTCTCCGCCAGGAAGTGCAGGACCCACCAATATAGGCTTAGAGCTTTGTCACAACAGGTAAGAGAGCATCTGGTCTCTGCCTTGCAAATATGTTGAAATTATGGGCTAGATATGCCCTTGGAAGCACACATGAATCACCCGTTTACTTCACCTGCAACCAAGGACAGAATTTGGCCCAAAGTGCTTTTGTAAAAACTCTTCATAGAAAACAGGCAATCAAAATATACATGCTCCTATTGAAAAGCTCAGTTCACCATCTCCAGATTTAAATTGCTTAATGCAGTTTCCTACAGCTGGATCAAGAATAAAACAGCTACAGTCTCTTGGCCATAACATTAGCAATTACTGGGCCCATCAGGCATTTCTAGACATTTTCAGATGTAAACATCAGAAACACTGCAAATCACCACAAATCTGTGTTTCCATTCCAGTTTACAATATTGTTTCATTATCTGGTCCTGACGCTTTCGCCATCTCAAAAAAGGACAAAGCATCAGAAATTATTAGGCAAAACCAACAGCAGACTTAATGGAAATAAAACATCAGATGCATTTGTATAAAACTTTCAGCCATTACCATGTTACTTCAGCTACAGCTACAAACAAAGACCCCAAGGAAAGTGGTCTTTACTCATGCAAGTAGTCTCACTGACTCCAATACACTCCAAGCTCACTTTAATGAGGCACCTGATTCCACTACCCCAACCAGTTTACTAGGAATCCACAGAAACTGCATAAACACAGTTACCTTATTCATACTGTGTATTAATTTATCTGAACTACAAACAAAAGGGTCTAGATTATTGTGATTATTCAACATTAGAATAGGTCTCTCTGACATCAGGCAAACTAAATCTAAAATTGTTTGCATGCGGCTCCGTGAACTGAGAGCATTGGGCTCTGCATAGTTCTGCTTTTAAACCCTACCATGTGTTATTTTCAAAATCTGCCTACCCCCATGTTATCAAATCAAAATGAAAAGCAGGGGTAGATTCCTCAATCTTAAATAAGTATGTGCTAGAATATTTTCTTCAACCTGAAATGTAGGTACAAGGTTTTTTCCTGTGTATGTGTGAAATCCTCCGCTTCCTTTGCAGATACATGGCTTTGAAATGAAGAGCAAATGAGATGCTATTTATTTATGGGAGTTATAATAGGATAACAACTCTAATCCTGTTTCACGAAGATTATTTATGCAACTCTGTGAGGATACAAGATACTTAGCTAGCGCTATCATAAATCTGAGGGAAGTGACCAGCTAAATCCAGATTAGGTCAATGGTGACACGCCACTTGACCAAGGCATACTCTACATCACAAACACTAGCACCATAGCTGTCTATTAGATGACAGTCTCTGCAGAGGGGTCAAGGAGATCAAGCTGCTCTTACCCCATAGAAGGGGTGCTCCTTCACTCTGGGACTGAAGCAGATTGGCAGGACAGCGCAAGGACATTTGTACTGCTGCTGCCATTCCTGTGAAAACAATGAAGACGGATATGCAGATCTATTGATTTAACATCATTCCTGAGCACTAAACTCACTTTATTTCTGCAGTGCAGTGATTTTCAACCTTTTTTCACTTGTGGACCCCTACAAAATTTGGAATGGAGGTGCAGACCACTTTGGAAATCTGAGACATACCAGAGTTGAAAACCACAGTTCTACAGTAACTGCCTTTTGCAGACCCCTTAGACATAGTGTGTGGACCCCCACAGGTCTGCAGATCACAGGTTAAAAGCAACCAACTAGACAACCCAGACTTCTACCAAAATCTGCAATTTACATTACATCCTTTTAAAAAGACTGGAACATCTATTAACTAGAGTCCAAGAAAGACTGGACAGTGCTCACCAATAAAAGGCCAACATCAGCCAAGAGTTTCCACCTGAGAATCTGCTGGTATTTCCCATTCACAGTATAAGGAAATATTGCAACATCTCTGATACCATAGTGTGGCAATGCTGACATTTCAATTGAGACTATTGCAAATATGTGATCAGAAGAAATCTACCACTGACCTATCTTCAGTGGCCAGTCTTATAATCTATTAGCCGCCTTAGCTGCGAAGACCTGGAATCAGGAATGCATCCCATTTTCTAAAGAATGTCGTTTGAACAGCTACTGATGATTAATAGCTGAGACTTTACGGTAATGCTTTAAAAGTTATTGACAGGAGGCAGTCCAAGTACTGTCAATAACAATGTGCCAACTCTGTGATCCTTTTTGTAATAAAACTTATGTATTGGGTACCTCACAACTCAACAAATCAGGAGATAATTAAAAGGAGTATTTTATCTTTATGCTTCAATAAAATTCATCTGTAAACAAAAATTAAAATGCTATGCAGCACTGACACACTCAATTTCTGGGTTTTCACAATCACATAGACTAATCTCATTGCTAAGTGGACAACTAAAATCACTACAAACTACAGAAGTTTGGTAAAATCAGGCGGGTGCTCTCTACTAATGAGCTTTGTTGGAAGCCAGACACTAATTCCAAACTTCTGCTCTAAATTGAAAACTCACTACACTAATGCCTCATACTGGAGACGTTCTAAACAAAAATAATCTCTTGTCCTTTGAAATACGTCCAATTTTAGAATGTTCTGCATAAGTCTACAGACGACTTTGACTTTTTAGATATGCACCTCATTCTGGTAAACACAGTATCAAGATTTTACATACTGGACAGTGTATTTTAAGAATAAATACACAAGAATATGAGAGGTGCAAATAGTTAATAGTGAGAAAAAAATTAAGAGTTGCCAAGGTGGCATAAGTAGGAATATAGAAAAATTGAACCCAATTTTAACTATGGAGGTGTTAGTGGCACTACCCTAATAAAACTCTTCAAGATCAAATTAAATTTCCGTCCTTCTCTCTCTTTGTAAAAACAACTTCTCCTACCTGAATTATATTTACATCGTATTTGCATGCTTTGAGCCAAATACATCCTGGGTGTAACTCCACTGAAATAAATAGTTACATCAGGGATTCACTAATACCTTTATAGTCATGTTGACAGATACATATCGAACCATTCAAACAGTGATGTGGAAAATAACTGAGAAACAGGTACTTGTTCCTATTACAGTATGTATGTGGGAAGAGTAAAAATGAATTATAAAAGTTATAGCCCATAAAAAATGGCAACCTGCCATCCTACCTGAGGTGATAATATTATGGCGATAAACATTTTTTGCTAGAACAGTGTTACAAAAGATTCAGCTGGAATAAACAATAAAAAAGGAAATAAAGATAAAAAGGCCAAAAAACAATATTCTGGTTCAGGGTATGAATCACTGAAGTGCAAAAATGGCCCCAGTGGGACTTAAAAGCCAAGGTTGTTAGTGCCCACAGCGCACGCATTTCCATAAGGATTGATTCTATTTTATTTAAGCAAAAAGCGGCATCTGACTCCTCCAATTTTAGCATAATTTCTTCTTCAGAAGAGCTCTGCACAATACTGTATAAAGGCAACTTTAGATCAATGCCCAATCTTTTAAGCTGGATAAATCAGACCCCAGGTCCACTTGCATGCTCAATGAAAAAGACTATCTAAAAAGTTTAATTTCCACTCCTTTTTTTTTTTTTTTTTTTTTTGCTAGAATGACTCTCAGAGAGTGGCCAAAGCCAATATCATTGTCAAGAGTGCAAGTTTTTTCCTCCCCTATCACAGCTGCAAGTGTCATGATACTTTCCTTCCAACAAAGAGGGCAGGACATGTGAGTTGGCACTTAGATGGCAGCATGATTAAAACACTGTCACCCTGTCCTGCCCTGGCCAAGTGCCTAACCTAAGCTGCTTGGATAACTGTGTTAACTCACTAAGTAAAATTTCATCTCTGGCAAGGTAAGGCAAGGCAAGACCCTCAGTTTTTATGCTGCTAATGCTTCCCTACTTTTTTATTTTATTTTATTTTCTTCTCTTATCTCAGGTAGCAGCTTGTGTAAGAAAATAACCTCTACTGTTAACAATTCTGTTTATCTTTAATTAAAAATAAAATAACAGACACTAAAATATACTATGGGAACAAGAGCAAGGCCCTGCCGGGAACCTGGAACTTTCTGGTTGAGGTAGTAGTGCCATTTCATTAGGCTTCCTGACACTATGTTCGGTAACGGCGCAGTTTGGTAAGGGCTAATTAACAGCACAGTTTCCTTCAGTTACATAAGAACAATTTGAAGTTAGCATCATAATCAATCACTTTGAAAACCTAGCAGGCAAGCCTTGGTTTGGGTGGGAGACATTGTCCATGTTTACAGTTCTATTAAAATAAAATTCTGCTAAGTAATTAACCTTCTCAGTTTAATAGGATTTCCCGGGAATTGCCACATACTGTAGAACTTTTAGCCTAACAATTCAGTATGAAGGGGGGAGGTCGGGTGGGGGGAGGGGTTTGTTGCAAATATACAAAATATGAGCCAGATTCTTTATTCTGGTTCAAACCCCTTTGAGACACTCAGGCAGTGCAATGGGGATGGAATCTGGCCACAGCTGGATGGCAGAGAATTCCCTTGGTGTGAAGAAACCGTCAGCTTGGGTAAAGCAGACTTTTACAGGAATCCCATTCCTCCCCGCTCCCCTGTGCAGGAGGCATGTTGAGGGAAGGAAAGGGTTAGGGTAGATTGCTGCTGTATATATCCACCAATGGTAACAGGCAATAGCCAACTTATTTGTTTGGGACAGTTTGTGAATCATGGAACGGTAGCCAGCTTCCCCCCCTTCCCCTGTCCGTGAGTGGATCTGAAAATATTATTATTTAATGTTTGCAGCACCCAAAGGCCCAAGCTAGGATTGGGGCCCCACTGTGCCCATTTCAAAACACGTAGGAAGGATACGGCTCATGCCCATAAGTTTACAATTTGATCAATGTTGTTAAATCCCACACCAAGAGTATTCTCCTTGGGAGTAGAAATTAGCTCTGCTTTAATACAGTTCAGTTACTACTTTATTTAAAATATGTTTCTAGGTATTGTGAATTATGACTGGTGGCTCTATTATAGTGTGTGAAGGGTTACTTTGATGAATTACTTGAGCCCACCTGACTGGCTTAATCAGAAATTGAACTAGGGTCCCATTCCAGTTTTGAAATGATATCAAATTAGTACTATGCCCTGTTACTAAAAAATAATAAATACTCTGTGGTACAAATCTTGGGATGGAGAGGGAGAATTTGAACTTGTGATTCATAATAGTTGTTTTCTGAGGGAAACTGTTGATAGAGTATGTGGCCAGTTAACGAGCAGAATGGACACTTCCAACCTCTCTCTTTATTCAATAAGAGACAGCTCATGTAGGGTGACCAGATGTCCTGATTTTATAGGGACAGTCCTGATTTTTGGGTCTATTTCTTATATAGGCTCCTATTATCCCCTACCCTCTGTCCCAATTTTTCACACTTGCTGTCTGGTCACCCTAAACTCATGCCAAGTGTGGCACACAAACATTTCAATGAGCTTTTAACAACTTTTTCACCATCAGTTTTCCACAGGCTTTACTGGATCTTGGCCAGGCTCCTACCAGATAACAGGGGGTATTCATCATTATATGGAATATGTTAATCTTTATTAGATTAGAGTAATTATTTTCTATCATTTGTCCTGATTGTTTCAACTGTAACAATCACTGTGAAGCTAATTATGGGCCAAATCTTGCTTGGGTCACTCAGTCAAGTGGTCTCACGGAAGCCAATGGACTCCCACAAAAGATGGCAGGATCTAACAAGAAGTTATGCTGGTTATCAATACAGTATCTCAAAATTTTCAGTATTTTCTCTTACACTCTTTTTCTAGAGTGAATGATCACACACACACACACACACACACACACACACACTTCTTCTGCTGGGTTGTGCTAGGAACACCCTGGAATAGACTCAGAGCTAACATCTTATTGATATGAATAAGGCAAGTCACACCTCTCCAAGCTATTGTTATAGGCTCTCTTCAAACACAGGCATACATAACTGCATCAGCTATACTCAGGTCAGGTTTTCTCTACAACCATAAGGACTAAAAACAGAATTTTAATAAAACGTAAACTGAGATGCTGGTATCATCATGTGACTCTAGGAGCTCAGGCCCAAGGACAGCCCTATGATGCCTCTGCCTTAATTCGGCCCTAAACTCATCATTTAAACTCTTAGTTATGTGATATAGAGATTCACTCAATGTACTATACGAACAAGTATGATAAACCACTGAATCGTGCTCAGAGTTGCTTGCAACAGAACCAGCTTAAATGAAGAATTATATACAATCCTGCATTACATATGTAATGTTCACCCACACAGGGGGGGATGTCAGCGGCAGGGATCATACTTGCTACCTCTGGAACTGAATGCATGAGTTTCTACTGCATGAGCTAAAAGACATGGCTGTCAGCAAAGACTGTAGCAGGCTCATCAATTTCTAGCTGCCTAAGCCACCACTAGAGGGGGACACAGAGTGCCACTGAGCAAGCAGGGGCTACACACTGAGTTTCTATGTATCCCCTGATGGTAACAAAGCAGAAAACAAGGCTTAGATCTTCTGTTCCCATGGAACCAACTATAACTGACTTTTTTTAGTTTTTAAACTAGCACAGTTACTTGATCAAGGACATCTGAAAGTGTCTGTTGTAGGGAAATGTAATGCACTCTTGAACGTGCCAGAACATGTGGCTTTATGCTCCAGTGAGAAAAGGTCAAAACACGACATGGCATGGGATGAGATGAACAATGACACGAGAAAATCAGATGTAACAAAACATTATTTTACAGCTTTCAGACACCTTCTAACCAATTAACCATGGCTCAAGAGAATATACAGCTCTCAAGCCTTTATGTTGCAGTTTTGCACAGATCTGCTCTAAACAGAAATATGTTCCTGATCTCTAGACATCACAGTAGCTCCCTGTTAAAGAGATTAAATCATGAAATGGAAAAGACCTATTAAGTCACGAGAGAAGATTAGAATTCTGCTCAGCTGTGATCTGACATGGAGGGTATCAGAGAACTAGTTATTTGATTTTGGTAACTGAAAAGCAGCTCAGATATGTGGGGTAACTCATCTTGCACATATTAGAGTGTGCTTTTAAAATCAGAGGAAGCGTATGTCCTAACCAGCAACTGTACCTTCACAATATTGGCTTAAAAAGGAAACATACCAGAAATGACTGGGAGAGTGCTCTAATAGGAAAACCATTGTTGTTACCGCAAATAAGATTTGGTAGATCCACAAAGATTGCAATGACCAAACATTATCATTATTGTGCTCTTTACCTGAACTTTGCTTCTTTCATACTGGTTACCCAAAAACTGCAGTTTAAAGTAACGTGCCTCCTAAATTAATTGCCTTCTCGGCAGTCTGCCACTCCCCTGCAGACTGAAAGGGGAGAAGAGAAAAGTAACTTGCAGTGGCATGATCCTGAGGACCAGAAGAGAACTCGCCTATTGGCAATGTACCAGAGGAGGTTCCCGTGGAATCTGACTCCCTGTGAAACATCATGGTCTGGTTTCTTAGCTGCATATTGGACCTGTCTCCCCTACCAACCAGTCTGAGCTTCTAATTGTCCAGGATCAATCACATGCCTCTCGTGCTCAGTCCTGTTGAGAGAAAGAGCAGCTCCAAAGACACAGTTCATCTTTCTCATCTAATCCAGTGCCAGCTGCCATTCAGTAGAAAGATCAGGCATCTGCTGCCTCTTTTGTGATTTTAACCCACAACCCGGGCTGGAGCAGGGGAGGCTTTGGGGCATAGTTCCTGTTATGGATATACCCACACGTCACTTCTGGAGCTACATAAATCTTTGTTTCCCTCTGTCCCTCCGTGGCGTGGTGAGCATCAGTCTTTAGCATTAACTGCATGTGAATGAGAGCATGTGCACTGCTAAGCTATAGTCTGGAGTTCCTGTGTGTCTGTCACAATGTGACAGCAGCATGAAGTGCTCTTTTACCCGTGAGAAGCTACTGCCTCTTTTTAAAAAAAGTGTAAATACTTGCAAGTTGCCCAAGCCACAAAGTTGAGATCTGGGATCTAGTGTCTTCAGTGTGTAGGAATGTTGTCAGATCCAGGGCTTCACCTCAGTGAAAATTTCAGATCCTCCTGAAACCTCCTGAAATGCTGGGAGGTTTAGTTCAGCTCATCTTTAGTAAATGCCTTATATCTGAGACAGTCATAGATAAATCTCAGCTTTAGGATTACCTTCAAAATGTTCCTGAGCAACATTCTCTTTCCTGACTTTAGCTATCCCAGTTCAATCTTTCATGGAACATTAAGAATGTTAAGAATTTAGTTTTAAAATATTTCAGTAAGTAACAGCATTTTAAACTTGGAGTTTGGACCTTCCCAGAAATACTAGCTATCAAACAAATCCACTGTCAATATGGCATCACTATTATAATGCATGGGGGTTAAGACACAGCTTTTAGTACTGCAATTAATAATCCTCTGCAATCAAACCAAAACACTCATTTGCACTTTTCACAGAAAAGCTTTAACAGCTAATAAAACCCCAAATTAGAAACTACATTTCCAAAAGCGTTGATACTGAAAATCCCCAAATCACAAACCTTAATTTCCACAATCAATACAAATTTGCTACCTCATGTGCATTTAAGATTTATGAAGAGCTGGGTAACAGCAAAATATGGAGGCATGTGTAACTTACGCACAAGAGCTTGAGATGTGGTAAATGTCATATCAAGCAACTTTCACTGAGAAAAATGATTTCTCTGAAGCAGATCTTGTTTACTGGTTGAGAAGTCCAATGGAGTTTTGAAACTATGTTTTCAATACTGATTGAAACATATTTGATTCTAGCATGCACGTTAATTCTTTTAGCTATTGTACATTAAGGTCATTCATATTGTTTGCTGAATCTCAAGCTATCTGGGCTCCAGTGGCCTAATGGATAAGGCACTGGCTTCCAAAGCCAGAAATTGTAGCTTCAAGTCCCATCTGGGATGAAAATCTATTAAATTTCTTAATATATAAATTAATAAGAACACATAAAATGCGAGCTATAACCAACACAATGGTAGAAAACAAAACATGCTACTTACAAGTACTATCAGCCAAAACACTGCATATTCTGAACTTGGAATCCTGTTAGGTGATTAGTCTGGCCAATCAAAGGTAATATGAGTCAGTAGAGTATTTTAATAGAAGTGGTCTCATTTTCATTACTTTATCTTGAGAAATAGTTGTGAGGAAAATTGCTACATGAAATCAACAGAAACAAATCTGGGGTTTGGCCTAATGATAATGGACTGGAAAGGAAAAGACAAATCCTTTCTTACACCGTTATCTGCTACATCTCCCAAGCTGTACGGGTCTGTGTGTGTTCAGTAATTTAAAGTGAGTCTCACTGAAGTTGCCAAAGATTTCCTTCCCCTTTTTGCTCAGCATGAGAGTTGAAGGGCTGATATGTGAGATGCACTGCGCGGCATGTCACAAGGTGAAGTGGATTAATGAAATGTAAATCAAGTTTAAAAGTGGCAGCAGTGAGTTCCCAGCCTCAGTCCAGTGGCCTCAGGCTGAAAAGTGACCATTGTATGTGACACTGGAAGGACTGGGCCCACTATGTAGAGTGGATTTTTCATCCGCACAACTAGGTGTATGGGTGGATGCCAGGGGACGGAAAACACATTTCTATTTCTCACCCTCCTGTTTATTCCCTCTTCTTCTTCCACAATCTCTCTCTCTCCCAGGCATTCACACTCTGCCCTCTCTCAGCCTCAGATACATACTTTCCCTCACCTTTCCCAGCCATCCCACCCTCTCCCCTCAGCTATCCCATCCTCTGCATGTTACTTTGACCGGGGCCCAATTTCTTCAGGTCCTTACTGCTTAAATACTAGTACATTAAAGGGATTCCCCGGGAGTTGGACTATGGGCAGGGCCATGGTGGCGACTGAAGGCAGGCCTGCTGGGTAATGGCATTCCGGCTTGTGGGCTCGAATCCAAGGCAGTGTGAAATGGAGCCAGCAAAGGACATGAAAAGCTGCAATGAGGCAGACAAGGGGAGTAAGGAAGCAGCAGCACACAGTGGGCAGTGGAACCCAGAGAAGCCGCTGGCAGGTGGGCCTAGGTATGGATTTTTGAATTATTCTCCCCCTCACAGCAGACCCTCCCTTGAGATTTATATCTGGAGTAATTATTTCTGAGAGAGGCAGGTATACTCTGAAAGTTGCTGGAAGGCATCATTATACATCGGTAACTATCCTTTCAACCACCAGGTATCATTAATCATGATAAGAGACAAAATAACTTGAGGAGATAGGCCATTATGAGTTTAATGTCTATTCACAAAGGATGAATAAATATGAAATTCATACCAGTGCCCCCTCCCACCCAAAACAACCCAGCACTATTTTTTTCTGCAGTACATTCATTATAAACCCAAAAAGGGTAACCAAAATGAATCCTGCCAGGCGTACAGTCATGATGATGAACGTGTATAGGGCTGTTTATTGGTAAGAGAGATTAAACATGGGCATCTGGGAGGATTGTCAAAGGCATAAAGGGCAGTTAGATGCCCAAATTATATGGACGAGAAAGGGGGCTGGGAAGCTAATTGCCCTTCGTGCCTTTGAAAACCTTCCCCCGACTCTCGGAGCCAGTCTTTTATTTTCTGCTGCAATTCAGACAAAGAATAGGAACAGGATAAAGAACAGGAACAAAGAAGAGGAAATCTTTTTCAAGAGTCAAAAATGTTCTTAAATAACCATTTCCAGGGTCTTTACCCAAGCGCAAAATCCTAAATGGCAATGCAAAGTGAGGGAATGTTCTAAATAAATGCAACTGCAGCTGTGACATTCACATCCAGGAGTTTATCTAATTCAATTAAAAAGAGACAAGTCTGGCAATTACTAGGAGGGATTGGAACCATTACAACTATCCCCCGTCCTTTCTTACACTCTGAAAAAGCGCTTGGTAAGTATTTCTTTTCATTTATAATCTACACAACACAGCTGCAGCATGAAATTGGAAGGGAAGTTTTGTTTTAAAGGCACAATAATGTTAACTGTTTATTCAGTTTTCTTCAATAATCTGCTGTCAATTTAGAGGGGGTATATTTTCACCTTGGATTTGGTACTTCAGGCTTTTTCCCACCCAGCTTGATCCAAAGTCCACTGATGTCAATAGGATTCTTTTCATTGACTCCCGTGGGCTTCATATCAGGCTTGTGGTGCTCTGCAGGGTGGATGCCTGAATAAATAGCCTCGTTGAACCAATCTGCTAGACTTGTTTAAATGACAAGCACATGGTATTTCCAGTCAATGAAATACTAACATATCTGTGTGAAGTTCATGGGTTGAGTAGGGCTGCCAACTTTCTACTCGCACAAAACCGAACACCCTAGCCACACCCCCTGCCCTGCCCCTTCCCCAAGGCCCTGACCCCACTCACTACATTCGTCCTCCCTCAGTGGCTCATTCTCCCCCACCCTCACTCACTTTCACTGGGCTGGGGTGCAGGAGGGGGTGAGGGCTCTAATTGGGGGTGCAGGCTCTGAAGTAGGGTCAGAAATTAGGAGTTCAGGGTGTAGGAGGGGGCTCCAGGCTGGGGGGAGGGAAGGGGAGGGCTCTGGCTGGGGGTGCAGGCTCTGGATGAGGAATTCAGGGTGTAGGAGGGGGCTGCAGGTTGAGGCAGGGGGTTGAGGAACAAGGGGGAGTAAGGGCTCCATCTGGGGGTGCAGCCTCTGAGGTGGGGGTCAGGGATGAGGGGGCTCCGGGTTTGGGAGCAGGCCTAGGGCTGAGGCAGAGGGTTGGGCACAGGCTTATCTCTGGCGGCTACCAGTCAGCAGTGCAGCGAGAGAACTAAGACAGGCTTCCTGCCTGTCCTGTCTCCGTGCTGCATCCCGGAAGGCCAGCAGGTCCGGCACCTATATGGAGGTGCGGCAGGCAGCTGCGCAGCATTACTCTCTCCTGCCGGCACTGTCCCTGCAGCTCCCATTGGCCACAGTTCTCAGCCAATAGGAGTGCGGGGCCAGTGCTCGGGACGGGGGCACCACGTGGAACCCTGTGGCCCTCCTGCCTAGGAGCCGGACCTGCTGGCCACTTACGGGGGACAGCACGGTGCCAGGACAGGTAGAGCTAGCCTGCCTTAGCTCTGTAGAACCGTCAACTGGACTTTTAACAGCCTGGTCAGCAGTGCTGACCAGAGCCAACAGGGTCCCTTTTTGACAGGGTGTTCCAGTCGAAACCAGACACCTGGTCACCTTAGGGTTGAGGGGAGAACAGGTAGATGATACATCTCCAGTGAGCGAGTTCCTCTAATTACTCCAGAAGAACTCTAAGCACAATTCAAATTTCCCATAGGCAAAGTTAACTTGAAACCCACTGAAAAGCTCAGCTGTAAGTCTGCACACATCCTTCTCCTCCACTGTTTTCAGCGTCCAGCTCTCTGTTTCCCCACCTCTGCCTACCAGATCCCAATGCCTTTCAAATATATAATAAACATCTAATTATACACAAAATGCCCATTCCCCCCCCTTTGATATGTGAATGCCATGTCCACAGTTCTTAACTGATCCTAGCAATTATGTATAATAAACTGCACAAGACATTTCATTAATAAAATACTTTCATTTACACACTCAAAAGGCAGGAAATGTACAAAAGTTCTAGGAGTAGCACTGACCTGAGCATGTTACATTTCTTGTATATTTTAGCATCTCTATTTAACAGCTGAGAATCTGCTGAAAATCTAGGCCAGGGTTTTAATTCCTTCCTCCTTCCACCCCCTTCTGTCTGTTTTAAAAAAACACATGTGGCTTCTTGATGCAAGCTCTTCACCTGCAGGGTCTGTACATAAAACATCACAATAAAACACCCTGCTGTCTGAGAATCCTGGTATGCCTTCTTGCTATGAGCATAGAAAGCAAGAAGAATTTTGCAATGGCACTGGTAAAGGTTTCAATACTGATCATTGCACACGTAAATACTGCATAATACTTCTCTATGGGTACTGCTGCAAAGAAACACTAACTGCTGCATACAGAAGCAACATCATGCTATTTTGTCACTGTAAACAACCAAAGGCCACATAGCCTCCTGTCCTGTTGTGGGTTGGCAAAAGATGTGGAAATCTCCATGAATTTCTCCTTACTCAGCTCTTCCCATGTTGTTCTGTCATAGATTGGGGGGAAGGAGATAATACTCAAGCTACCCCCCCCACCAAAAAAGTCCCTGACTCCAGACCTGAAGCCCTGTGGATCCCAATATTTAGGAATACACAAGAAGCTGAAGGTTTCTACTCAGAGCCACTGTATCTGCCCACCCCTATCCAATGGAGCTGCACTGTCAGTTTGGCCACAGCAGGCCCTGAGACAGGGGACCTCTGCTTACACCACCTATATTTTGTCATTAATATTTGGTCAGCAGGGAACTAAGGGCACCTCTCGGCCCTGATGTCAGCCAGCTGTGCACTATACGAATTTACCACTCCTCACTCATGGCCTGCCCACTCCCACACAGATCATAGTTCCAGGAAGGGAGGGATGGTGTTGCAGAGGCAGTTGACCACCTATTTCACACAGGTCAGACTGCCATAGCATTAGATGGCTTTTATGGGATGTCATCACAAAGAAAAGAGAGAGGACGGCTGGTCCAGTGGTTAGGGCATTAGCCTAGAATTTGCATCTCAAGTTTCAAGTCCTTTCTCTGCTACATACTTCCTGTGTGACCTTCAGGAAGTCCCCTAACCTTTCTGCACCTCAGTTCTCTATCTATAACATGAGGATAATAGCAATTCCCTACCTCCCAGGGTTGTTGTGAGGATAAATATATTAAAGATTGTGAGGTGCTCAGATGCTACAGGAATGGGGGCCAGATAAATATTTGAGATAGACTGAAAATAAAATGATCTTATAAAAATAAATAAAAATCTTGTGACACTGGAAAACATGGAAAACACCACTTGGTTTGTGTAAAAAATTCTGACTTTGTTATTTAATTTTCAGCAGTTTTGTTTGGAAGATTTCGGAGAATTTTACAAAATTTCAGAAGATTCATAATCTAGGTCTGCAAGCATGAGATTTGCAAACCTCTGTGCTTTTCTCATCTAAAAATAACATTTTGGTTTGAAAAGTGGGCCTGTTTTTACAGCAACTGCTTCCTTATCAACATGATGGTTTTCTGAAAGTTCACAAGAAAAAGAGGACTAAGTCTGAATTTGTAACAGACAATTAAAAAATTGGAAATTTAAAAACACTTTTCATTGGGCTGCAAACATCTCACGCGCCTCTATTATTGGGTCATTATTGTCTGCCCCAACTAATGCAGAACTGACTACTATGAAATCTTTTTATCTAGCCTACTTTAAATCTTCCAAGCAATGGGGGCCCTATCCCTTCCTTTGGGAGACTTACTCCAGCAAAAAAGGTAACTAAACCCTGCTCTCAGGTAGTGGGTTTTTGTTTGTTTTGTTTTGTTTTTTAAACAAAACTAGAAGAGAAGCAAGTTAAACAGTTATATAGCTCAGCATTTGTTATGGCTCCTGACTTGCTGACCTCATTGCACTGAGTAGCTTGGCTGAAAGAAGCAGCACAAGATCCACTAGTGCCATATACGCCGTCAAGCTCAGCACCTAATGAATGCAGAATATTATGTACTCAGTGCTACGAGTTGTCCCTATCAGTTCCCCTCTTCCTCACCACTTATTTCCAGTTCTGCAGTTACAGGCACAACAGATGGACTCTCAGGTCTTTAGATAACAAGACAACAAATAAAAATGAAGAAGTGGGTTTCATGCAGTTGAGAGATCCAATATCAGGCAGCAAAGCGGCTGTTCCCTTCCAAGTTATATATTACTAAAGTCTAGACTGGGGAGTTAAAGAAGAGAGAATAAATCCCCTGTCAGGGATGAAAAACAATGCCCAGTGCATGGTATCACAATAATTGGGAAATCTAATGAGAAGACAGGAAATTACATTACAGTGACTGCATCAACAAGATACACACAGAAACAGTGGCATAAAGAAAAGCCTCAGAGGATAAGGGACATATATTTTTCTTAGCTATTACTATTACAAAAAACACAACCTGAGAGAAAACTGATTCATAACAGAGATACCTACCTTGGCAGCTTCCACAAGTGTGCAGGAATCAACATCAAACCAAATCATTTCTTCCAGTGGAGAATCTATTATGGTATATTCCTGAAGTAAGTTCTTGCTTTGCATACTAGAGGCTAAGATATCAGAAGCTGCGCTTCCATGTGTCCAGCAGTAGTATTTCTATGACTAGGGTGGTAGAGAGGTATACCTATCGCTCCTCTGCCTGTTTCAGCAATCTGTAATGTAAAACACTACAGGTACGATTTTTCAGAAGTGTGGCGCACTGGCCTGAGTCTGCTTCCATTGAAGTCAATGGGAATTTGACCACTGATTTCAAGGAGAGCAGAGTTAGGCCAATGCTGAGTGTGTTTGGAAAATTCCATCCTATGTCTGTGCAATTAGGTGTCTTTTAGAACCACATATATTATCAAATTTCTATGGCACCACTTTCTACTATATGAATCCTGATTATTATCAGGGCCGCTCAGAAGGTGTGGGGGGGCCAAGTGGGGCAATTTGCCCCGGGCCCCGCAGGGGTCTTGTGAGCCCTGGCAGAGAATCCCTTCTCTGGCAGCAGTCTGGGTCTTGGGCAGCATGCCCTTCACTCGCTCCGGGTCTTCGGCGGCAGGTCCTTCAGTGCTGTCGAAGACGCGGAGCAAGTGAAGGACCCGCCGTCGCCGCCACAGCCTCGGAGCGCCGCCCAGTGAGTACAGGCACCGCAACGGGTGGTGCCTTTTTTATGTCCCTCCCCTACTTTACCCCAAGCCCCCTGAATCCTCTGGGCAGCCCTGGTTATTATCAAGGGTTCTCTTTGTTCTGTTTAGCTATAAGAGGTTAAAAGTGTAGTTAGCTGACTGATACAAGCCTAAACTAAAATCTCATCACGAGTTGGGCAATGCAGTGTCTTTTTGCACCAGCCTTTACCTCTGCAGACCACCCTGAGGCTCAGGGTATAAGTGAAAATGTATCATTCTAGATGTTATTTTTCAAAAGACAAAACCACCTAATACAGTGGGATGGTAGTAGCATTATAGTTAAGATTGAGATTAATTTACTGTTTAACAACTTATTTTCCTAAGTGCTCTAAAATCCACACACATACTCAGATTGTCTTGAAAACTGCCATGTCCCTGGGCAAGGGTTAATGTCCAAATTTGAGATCATTTGATCAAGGGGTCCCAAGATACCACTCCCCTCCCACCAAAAAAAATGTGATGTGACATGAAATTTTATAGGTCTTATGCTTCTTTTGCAGATACATCAGGCTCCAGATATGACCCTGATTCTCTCCAAACACATAATCACCTGCTAGGGATTGATTTCAGCTATTGTCCATTGCCATTGCCCCTCTGGGGTAGCAGTATTTTAAAAATTGTTGAGGTAAAAGTTGGACCTCTGAATGTGACTTGCACCAAGTTGATGAGCCAGAGAAAACCATTTGTGTATGTGCAGCCAAACTGTTTGCAGAGCTTCATTGCACAGTAACTGGGTGGCTTAAGGTGATATGCTGTGCCCACTAGACCCGAACAGCACCTATATGCTATCAGTTTGAGTCCTGCCCTGGGCAGCTTTCTGAAAATGTGTTGTCCATTTAAGAGCTGATATTTCAAAGTGACCTAAAATCCCCTCACATTTTACTTCAGAAGCATTGTCAAGGAAAATAGCATGAATTAAATGGAGAGTAGATGAGTCACAAGGATGCAGCCACATTAGTGTAATATAATAATGCTGCATGCTCCTCAACTGTTTCCTGAACAAGACTGAGTGTGCTCAAAGACAATCAACTAGCTGCAACTCTCAGTGTCGGCATGGTCAACAGGGTTGCTGACCATCAAGAAAGTCACCTAGTCCATCTGCCCAAACCAAGTACATCTAGACCAGCCCTGGCACTGTGTGGGGCTAGTTTGAGCCTCCCTCTCTTCCCCCTGAGCAGGGCTGGCATCACAGCTTGCCTAAGTCCTGCCTGCTTCTTGCCTGAAGCTGGGGCTAGTGTCACTGCCTACTTGAGTCCTGCCTGTCCCCCGCCCTCCCTTGCCCTCTCTCCCCATCCCTGTGCAGGGTTAGCATCACCACTCACCCCTCCTCACGTCCTTCAGCACCCCACTTTTTTGACAGGAGTGGGCATTTGTTCCGTAATTAGCAAGAGCAAATGGGATCAATGTCCACTCTTGCCAAAAACGTTGGGACAGCACGGACAGGGCTTAAAAGCGGACTATCCCGACCAAAACAGGATGCACAGTCACCCTACTGAGGGAGGCAAAACCATTATTCAGAAATGTTCATAACCCTTGATTTTAAGATCTCAAAAAAAAATTCAAAGTATTTTCTTCAACTTAGTGAGGCTTTTTTTTGGAAGATCTGTTCTAACAATAAAGAGCACTAGACAATTACCTGTATATCTTTTCTCTCTCTTTGCAAGGTTCAGTGGCTTTACATTTTACGAACACCATAAAGATTTCTCTGTGCATGTTGACGATTCTAGCAACAGAAACAGTGTTTACCAAAGATCTTAAGCAGTTATTTTCCCCCTGAGACCGTTGCTCTGCTTTAGTATGCAACTCCCCAAACACTTCTTGTCTCGTCTCTCTCCTCCATCTTGGTTCAGTCCTCCACCTTGACTTTATATCTACAAGTCCAGTTCAGCCTAATGCGTTCTCTGTTCTTGAATGCCTGTTACATTCCCTTCCTTTTATTTTGGTTTTCAGCCTTATCATTGCCAGTGCATGAAAATATTATAGAAAACAGGCAGTTTATAGGTGATCGCCTCATTCCCCAGTCTTTCCAGCCAAATATCAATAGCTTGCTCTTCCCTTAGTGAGTGTTCCTGATTTTATCATTTCTCTTATGGTGACTACAGTCTGGCTCTGCAATTTGATATCTCTAATATATCTTAAGTTATCATCTCTCATTCTGGCACCTGTTCAGCATATTTTAGAAAATAAATTTCTATTCTGCAGTCCATTTCACTTCTGGCTATCATCTAGTGCCATGATTTTTCATTGTCCATTCTGAGCCATTTGATGGATTCTATTCCACACTCCGTCTCTCATTTGTCCTTGATATCTTTAATTACCTGTTCCTCTGTTTATGTTATGCTCCCTGACAGAGTATGCTCTGAGCTATACCAGCATAAATCAGAAGTAACAATATTAAAGTCAATGGATTTACATCAGTGTGAGAACAGATTCAAACCCAGGGAGTTAACTCTGGATTTATACTGCTGTAACAGGGCAGAATCTGACCCAGCATTTCCAATCCTTCCTACTGTGCTATTACAGAGTTCCTTTCTGAACATCCTTAGACCCCCTTTGCTGTTAGCAGCAGAATATTTGGAAATACATTGCTCCATGGAATGCTGGTACTGCACATGCAAAAACAGGTATGTGACAAGGTTTTGCCAGTATGTTCTCTTTCACATACCTACTATGTAACACAGCAACGAAGGTGGGATTTTCAAAAGCGCTCACAGGAGTTAGGCACTCAACTCCCATTGAAAGTCAAAGTGGCTACCCTGCATAGTCATCAGTTTCAAACTTATTCTGTTAAAGTGACTTATTTTGCTGGCATAAGGATTTTCAGGACCTTACCATCCACCTCCCAAATTCAGTTTTACTTATTATTGAGGATAATGGCTCACACAGCCGTGGTTTTCCATTATCCTGATACTTCAAATTCTTTCTGCTCTACTCACGTTTTCAAAGTCATCTCCATAATTATTTACACAGCAATACTTCTGGTACTCCAATGCATAATGGATAACACCACCGCTCACACTCCAGGATACGTTAACTAGGGAGTGTGCTTCTCTATCTTATTCTGAATTCAAAAAACACAGATTATTAGATACCAATGCAAAACCAGACCTGGCTGCAGATTTAATCTTCCAGTAAGTCTCACAGTAGGCCCACCTTGTCCCAGAGCATATACAGACCTGTTAGGTCTACTTTTCTGTGGTTATGCGAGCGATGATGGATCACAGGGGACACTTCACTGACATCAATGTTGGCTGGCCAGGAAAGGTACATGGTGCTTGCATCTTTAAGAATATAGGCCTGTTCAGAAAGCTGCAAGCAGGGACTCTCTCCCACAACTGGTAGATCACCATTGGTGATGTTGAAATGCCAACAGTGATCCTGGTGGACCCAGCCTACCCTTGGTTCCCACTGCTCAGGGAGCCATAAACCAGCCATCTTAAAAGCATCACAGTTGAACGTGCTGTTGGTAGACTGAAGGAACGATAGCGTTGTTTACTCACAAGACTGGCTCTCTGTGACAAAAATATCCCAATTCAGTGTCCTGATTAACATCTGTGATGGAAAATGGCAGAAGCTGTCACCAGAGTGGAAGGCATAGATGAAGGGGCGGTATGCTGAGTTTGAACAGCCATACATAAGGGCAATTAGAAAAGTTCAGTGCAGAGCTACATGGCTGAAGGAGGCTTTGAAGGAGCATTTTAACAGTGAGCCATAATAATGTGCTGTGATGGATTGTGATCTACCTGGCCTGTCAGTTTTGGGGACTGTCAGGAATTGTGTGCTGCTTGTTGTATATTTACAAATTTAACACTGTTTGTCAATGACCCTATGAGTTCTGTCACGCTGTACAAGAACAACTAGGTGCTTTCAGTATCACTAGGTTTTCTGCATGCAGTCTTTGTTATGAACTAATAAAGATTGATTATTTTCCAAAAAAATTAATTTTACTTAGTAACAAAATCAGTGCAAAAATCAGTGAGATTTAAAAGCAAATCCATTAAAAACTTAATAAATTAATGGAACAGAACTTAACAAGGAGAAAGAACATCCATGTCCATTTTTGCTGCACATGCAGTCTAAACATACACATGGCTCTCACAAGTCAGGATATGTGAAGCTGCAGTGTCTTTACTGTTCCCCAACGTGGAGTGGTAGGGATGCAGCCTCTGCTGCCATGTGAAATGTTGACAAGGGAAGTGCTAAAATGGAGTTCTCCATGGACTGCAAAGGAAGGCAAGCCCATGACTGTCAAACCTGTAGGTCAACAAGAGTCTGCAGCATCTGTGTTTACTGCCAGAGAAGCCCCATTATGTCCCTTGCCTTTTCCTGAACTTTTCTCTTGTCCACTCTTTCCTTCTCCATACAGTCTGCAATATTCACACTGCAGGCCTTTTGTTCATGGTCTGATGCAGCACTGGCTTGCGGGATCTCACTGAACATGTCAGCCTGAGTCCTCTTCTTTCTCCTCCTTATCTGGCTCTGGTGTTCTGCGGGTGTGGAGGGGGAACCCCTTGAGGCCACAAAGACAGCAGCTACAGCTAAAACACCCGAAGAGACCACTGTCGATATAGTCACAAAGGAAAGTGAAAGCTAAGATCTAGAGCTCCCTTCCCTTGTTCTACATAAGTTTTACACAAGACTTGCTTATTGACACTTCTGCTTCAGAGTGCTTGTGCACAGCACCAATCACAGCTCCAGCTATGGTCAGTATGGCTCAGCGGGGTGAGGAAAATGAGGAGGGAATTGCTTGGTTGTCTGACATTATGAGTACAGGGCAACGGCACTAACTCCTGGCACCATTTTCCACAGGCAGTGGTGATTTTCGCTGATATCTCACTCCTGAGAGTATCAAAGGCACAGAGAGCATAGCTGCTATTGGTATCCTGAAGCCATCCAGGCACATATACTGCTAGTCTGTTTATTGTAATGGTGCCTGCTGACGATCACCAGATGGCATGGGAAAGCGTCCTGCTGCGGAGAGGAAAAAAAAAAAAAGGATGCCATCCCTAGAAACCTCTGGGAGAGGATTGCAGAGTATGTCCATGAAAGGTTCTTTGAGCTCTCGCAGGAGGATTCAAGAGGCATCCCAGTGTACATAAACAAACTACTCTACATGGCTTCCTTCCCCCCACCTAACTCTATGCAAGAATGAAAAGCAGACAACTCCACTTCTCTTTGTTGTACCACTACCTCTTCTAGCATAAGTAAATTAATGAAAATTTGACAGCTGTGTCCTGCTAAATTGGGAGTTATCAGTATATATTGTAATGGGAAAGCGATTAAAACACTTACCTGAGGTTCCTTCCTCTACATCATGCTCGCCCATGCTCAGGACAGACTGGACTGTGGTGGAAACTCAAACCGGCCTGGGGTCACAGCATAGCCAGGCTCCCTGGTCTCATGTTCCCCACCCTCCTCCTACTATCTCCTCCTCATCCTCACTGTTCACGCCAGGGCCTGTGACTTGGTTTCCTCAGAGGTATCCCTGGTGGTCTGAGGTGGCGTGGGTTTCCATCATGGCATACAACTCATTGGAAGAGTTGCAGGTCTGTGGCTTGACACTTGATTGACAGCTGGCCTCCATGGCCTTCTGATGTGCCTGCCACAGATCCTTTGCTTTAATGCGGCACTGCTGCTGATCCCAGTCATACCCCTTCTTCTGCATCCCCCGTGAAATCCGCTCCTAGATGTCCATATTTCAATGGCTGGTCCATAGCTGTGCCTGCACATCCTCTGCTCCACACAGGCCCAGGAGATCCCATATCTCCTGTCTACTCCAGAACTGAGCATATCTGAAGTGAGTAGCTGGTACGGTCGGCTGTACACAATAGCAGAAAATGGCTAGGTGTGCTTGCCAAGCTGGGTCATCAGAAAAAAGCATTAAAAAAATTTGTACGATTTTGGGTGTACTGGAGGCGCTTTCAGTCTACATGACCCCTGAGCAATGGAGTTCACAACTGTGATCAGAGCAATCAGTGTTGGGCATTGTGGGATAGCCGCCAGAGGACTATTAGGGTCAATATTGGTAATCCAGTGTCTACACTCGCAACTGCGTCAACCTCAGTACATCGACCATGGCTCAATGCTGTTTGGGGAGCTGGTATTACTGTGTCACCATAACGGAGTGATTATATCAGTAGAAGTCAAATTTCAGCATAGACAGATGCAGAGTTAGGTCAAAACAAGACAGCTTACATCACCTAACTTTGTAGTGCAGACCAGGCCTATCCCATCTGTATGCCTTGTAGCATCGCTACTCTTCTTCTATCTTCATTCCTGTTTATCTGATGACAGAGCAGACATTTTCATCCTTCCTGAGAGAACAAAGTTTTCTTTGTTCTATTGCCTCACACATTTCTTCACCTATTTCCAGCTTCTCTCATTCAGGACAGTGTTGGCTTCACAGCCTGTTATCTAGCAGTGCTAGACTCGACTTTCAATTCCTAGGATGCTCCAATTTAGAAGCTTATCAATCATACATCATAAAGGACTTTTCACGTCTCAGAGGGGCCTTTCTTTGTCAGTTCATTGTCAGTGTAAGCTGAGCCCTGCGTGGGTCTTTAGAGAACTGAGCTGCCACATCTGTGAGCTGAGTGAATTTTGGTATCTGTCCTCTCAAAAAGATTTATAGCTAAATCATTTTTATTAACACTATATAAATTCTGCATGCTGTCACAACATTTGATTTAACTTTTCTGAGGAGCATTGCTAAGAACTCTGATGTGGGGCAAGGAGAGGGAGGTTTTAGATACAGAGAAGTTTTGAAGGAGAGGTAATACTTACTATGCCTCTAAACCAGGAGTTACTAGGTCACCCTTCAGTCAAGCCACTCCTGTTTAGATAAAAACTTTTCTTATTACAGCTCATCTGCCCTCCCTGGCAATTGCATAGCTGAGAGTAGGCAGAATGGTCTAGGTACATTTTGTAAAAAGCGACAAAGAGTGCTCTGGCATCTTATAGACTAACAGACATATTGGAGCATAAGCTTTTGTGGATGAATATCCACTTTGTCAGACACATGTGGTGGAAATTTCCAGAGGCAGGTATAAATATGCAGGCAAGAATGAGTTTAGAGATAATGAGGTTAGTTCATTCAGGGAGGATGAGGCCCTCTTATAGCAGTTGAGGTGTGAACACCAAGAGAGGAGAAACTGCTTTTGTAATTGGCTAGCCATTGACAGTCTTTGTTTAATCCTGAGTGGATGGTGTCAATTTGCAAATGAACTGAACCATTAACCTCAGCCTGCACCAATCTACATGGGAGGTCCACTTGCTAAACACCACGGGACAAATAAGTGACGGTCACATTAACACAACCTTATACTGAAAACCCACCGACTCCAATGCTTACCTTCATGCCTTCAGCTTCCACACGATCCATTGTCTACAGCCAAGCACTGAGGTATAACCGCATTTGCTCCAACCCCTCAGACAGAGATCAACACCTACAAGATCTTCACCAAGCACTCTCAAAACTACGATACCCGCACGAGGAAATAAGGAAACAAATCAGCAGAGCCAGACTTGTACCCAGAAGCAGGGCCAGCTCCAGGGGTTTTGCCACCCCAAGCACCCAAAAAAAAAAAACAAAAAAAAAAAACAGCTGCGATCGCGATCTGCAGCAATTCAGCAGGAGGTCCTTCACTCCGAGCGGGAGTGAGGGATCCTTTGCCGAATTGCCGCCGAATACCTGAAAGTGCTGCCCCGCTCCGGAGTTGCCGCCCCAAGCACCTGCTTGATAAGCTGGTGCATGGAGCCAGCCCTGCCCAGAAGCCTCCTGCTGCAAGACAAGCCCAAGAAAGAAACCAACAGAACTCCACTGGCCATCACATACAGTCCCTCTCCAACGCATCATCAGGGAACTACAACCCATCCTGGACAATGATCCCTCGCTTTCACAGGCCTTGGGAGGCAGGCCAGTCCTCGCCCACAGACAACCCGTCAACCTTAAGCATATTCTCACCAGCAACCACACACGGCACCATAGTAACTCTAGCTCAGGAACCAATCCATGCAACAAACCTTGATGCCAACTTTGCCCACATATTTACACCAGCGACACCAACACAGGACCTAACCAGATCAGCCACAACATCACCGGTTCAGTCACTTGCACGTCCACCAATGTAATATATGCCATCATGTGCCAACAATGCCCCTTTGCCATGTACATTGGCCAAACTGGACAATCCCTACTTAAAAAGATAAATGGACACAAGTCAGATATTAGGAATGGCAATATACAAAAACCTGTAGGAGAACACTTCAACCTCCCTGGACACAATAGCAGATTTAAAGGTAGCCATCCTGCAACAAAAAAACTTCAGGACCAGACTCCAAAGAGAAACCGCTGAGCTTCAGTTCATTTGCAAAATTTGACACCCCCGGCTCAAGATTAAACAAAGACTGTGAATGGCTAACCAACTACGAAAGCAGTTTCTCCTCGCTTGGTGTTCACACCTCAACTGCTAGAAGAGGGCCTCATCCTCCCTGATTGAACTAATCTCGTTATCTCTAGACTCATTCTTGCCTGCATATTTATACCTGCCTCTGGAAATTTCCACCACATGCGTCTGACAAAGTGGGTATTCACCCATGAAAGCTTATGCTCCAACATGTCTGTCAGTCTATAAGGTGCCACAGGACTCTGTTGCTTTTTACAGATCCAGACTAACAAGGCTACCCGTCTGATACTTAGGTACATTTTGTTTCCAAGGGCAATTTTGTATACTCACATTGATATCCAGTTCAGTTAGAGAATTTTTTGTCTTCTGAAATGTGATACCCTGAGCTTCCAAACAATAAATGCTTAACATCTATTTTGTTATTATAATATTTACTGCAGTACTTGGTCAGATGCATCTGCCTCACAGGAGAGCTTGAAAAAACCCTTTGCAAATATTAGCTGCTGTTTTCAAATTGTGTGTTTTCAACAAGTATTTCATTTTTTCTCTAATTGTTTGACAAAGACAGACGATTTGACATAAAATATTTTTAATTTCGTTTTTAAAAATCAAGCAGCTCATTAGCATTTCAATTCATACACACACCCGTGCATGCCCATTCATACAATAGTCATACGGCGAAAGTTAATCATGTAACATAGCTGCATAAGTGACAAACAATCTTTCTGTCCCAGTGCATTGCCAAAGACTACATAAATATGTAATCTATTCCTCTTTTCCCTATCACAACATTCCACTGGGGTGTTTCTGATTAGCTGTTCCCTTGCTGCTGCAGCGAAATACTGCAGAGTGGCTGATGGATGTATACGGGGTGTGAATAAAGAGAGTTTCTGCAGCCATCCATAAACCCACCTCATTTAAATTGCTAGCCGTCTGCTACCTGAGAAGGATGTGTAGGGGGCGGGGGGGAAAAGATTCTTAAAAATAAAGAAGTTTGGCTATTTTGTCTGTAATGTCCAGTGAACTATTGTATACCAGCATAAGCCTAGATATCACTCCTGATTATGATTAAGGCATACTTGTCCCCTTTGTCATTCATTTCCCAGTGAACCAAACAATGAACTGAAAATATGTAGCAGCAGCAGATTTCCATTCTTCTGGGGCATTTTATTTTTTAATGTGTAAAAGCAAGAGACAGAATTTTTTGATGATGGCTAACTCATCAAACACAAAAAGGGCCTATCATGTGAACTCCAAGAAAGTCACCTCTGCTTATAATAAAGCAAAGCAGGCAAAAAAGAGTGAATATATGTCACTGATGTTTTAGAAGGGGCTTGAGGGGCTTCCCAGGAACCTGTTGTTAAAATTCTAACCCCCAGATGATGAGATAGGGTCAGGTGTAAATCAGCATAGCTCTAGCAGTTGAGCATCTGATCCATGGATTGATGATGAATGAGTTTAACATCTGCCAGAGATGACGTGACAACACTTCCGAAGGTTGATTTTTTTGCATTTAAAATGGATCAGAGTTTACCAAGTGACAGATATTAAAAAAAGCTTCCCTAGGGAGAATATCCCCCATCAAAAGAGCTTCATCCCAATTCTCAATTAAGACTACATAGTGGACACAGGGCTTTTAATATACTCAGTACTGAAAACACAGTCGAGACCTTGGAAAAAGGTGTTGGCACAACCATAGAACCACATGAACAAAGCTGAAAAAAAAACTTTCAGCTGGTGTAATGGAATAAAACAACCACTATATTACACCTATGGACTGTAGGGCATCATGATACTGACGGGTTAAAATCCATGTGCATTTTAGATAACAACCTGGTATATGGATTGTGCCAACTCTTTTTCAGACCCAAAGTCCAGAGTTTGGTCAAGAGACTAGAGGCCTAGCAAATAGTAATTAGCTGAGAGAAAGCTGGAGTAAACAAGATAACTACCTTTGCTAAGATATACTTGGTCAATAGAAAAGCCAGCTGTTAAGCAATAACTGAATAATTGTGTTTCATCCAATGTTTCAGATTGAACAAAGGATTTCTGTTCCTACTGTGCTTCTCCTGTAGGGAAACTTTCTTCCCAGAGATCCAAACTTGAGTTTATGAAAAGTTTGGCACATGTCCGTATAAGATATGGCATCCTCCCACCTCCCTTCCCAGGGACCAATGCCTGCCTTAAGACATAAAGGGGACAATCTTTATTGCCATATACTTTCACTGTTTCTTTGCTTTAACTCCTAGGAATGTACCTGGTGGACAATCAAAGGAGTTGTTCCATTCCTATGGACCCAAAATCAGAATTCAACATATATATTTTATACTAATAACATTTTATCAAAGTATTAGTTAAATGTTAACTTGAGAACATGGGCAGAGACATTATGTAACCTTTTAACCATTGGCTAGTGTGCTATCTTGTCTTGCTGCAAAACCTATCCCAGAGTGTGGAACTGCCTACCCCATCATTTTCCCCCGCTCATGGAAAATCTATATATTCCATTATAATCAACTGATTGACAGTGTCTCTGAGCCTAATAAGCAAGGTGACACTCCGCCAGTGCTGTGTGTAATAAACTCCTATGTTTGATCTCTACACAGTGTGGATTTATGTCCTTCAATACTATCTTGAGCTGACTGGCTTTTTAGGACAGCGACTGTCTTTGTTTGTACATTACCTAGCACAACGGAGTCCCATTCCTCACAGGGACCTCAGAGAGCAACAGCAATACAAATGAATTATAAGTAATAAGAATGTTAGATAAGAAGGAGATGTCCTTAGGTCACTCCTGTAAAGGTGGTTATCCAACGGATATTGCTAGACTTTGGGATATATGAGACAAAGGCTACATCATAAAATTTGACTGTCAAGAGGATATATTGTATAACAGCAAAATCTCATTTATTTCTATGTAATGAGTAGTGCCAGTCAAATATTTTTGGGCATTTTTCATTAAAACAATGGGGTGGGGGAAAAGTCACATAAATGTTGTGGCAAAATACGTGTCCCTCTTTTTAACCAGCTCCAATATTCAGAATTCATAGATTAAAGGTCCGAAAGGACTATGATGATAATCTATTCTGACTTCCTGCATATCACAAGCTAAAGAACCTCACCCAATAATGTCTGCATCAAGCCTATAACCTTTTTGTGCTATAGCATATCTTCTACAAAAAGATATTCTGTCCTGATATAAAAACAAATTATCAGAGAATCCATTACATTCTAGGTAAAGTGTTTCAATAGTTAATTACTGTCACTGTTAAAAAAAGTGCATTTTATTTGTAGTCTGAATAGGTCTAGCTTCAATTTCCAAACACTGAGCCTACCAATTGGATGATGAGACCCTGGATACTATTATAAAGGAATATTATAAAGCATCTGCAAGGGAAGCACATCTTCCCTATACACTGAAAATTTGAGAATATGAAATGCTGGCAAAAGATTTACCTTCTGGAGTCCAAGGCAACATGCAGGCCTACAGGCAAAAAATGTAGACTCATCAGCTTTGCCAATATATGAATTCAGATACTTGGTGTAATTAAATATAAAAATTTCCAGGATACAAATATGGAAGAAAACCAAACTTCTCCTTTACGAAGAAACAGCTGAGGTTTTAATGATTTATTGCAGATAATTCTGTCATTTTGTTTTTATTATATTATACATTCAGAACCAGATTCCCAATGGGTATATATCAGTGCAGTGCATTAAATGTACCACAGACATATGAAAGCAATTAGTGTGTGGGGGAGAGATAATATGCTGCAAATATATATCATTTTTAATAAAAAAGATGACCCTGTGCTGTTTGCATTGGCCTGGCTACACAAGAGAACCACCACCTGCATGCCTGTCAAAGATTTGTAAAAAGACTGCTCAGTGCACAACAAAAAACACACTTTACTTACAGTGCTGAAGACTGGGAATGTGCTGCTTTATTCAACTACTGCATATACAAACAGAGGACAACTTCCTAAAATAGGAAGTAAGAGAGGGGTTGAGCATGGCTCTGAGTAAGCCAGTTAAATTAATCCCTTGATGACCACTTTATTACATCCCTCCCCATTTAATTTACAACCTTAATTTACCATTTACTACAAGATGTAGTCTTTTATATAACCAGGGGTGGTTCTCTCTCTCACCAGACAGTGCCTCTCCATAGCAGCTGAGGCTGACTCCCAGTCCTACTTCCCTCACCAGCCTGGTCCAATACTGTACATAACCTCATAACCCCATCTCACCTATTCCCAGCAAATCTGCTTCCTTTCCTAGCCTCAGTTCCTAGATGATCATCACTAGGACCCCACCAAATTCATGGTCCATTTTGGTCAAATTCACAGTCAGAGGATTTTTAAAATCGCAAATTTCATGATTTCAGCTATTTAAATCTGAAATTTCACAGTGATGTAATTGTAGGTGGGGAGGTTCCGGCATTGCTACCCTTACTTCTGTACTGCTGCTGGTGGCGGTGCTGCCTTCAGAGCTGGAGAGCGGCGGCTGCTGGTCGGGAGCCCAGCTCTGAAGGTAGAGCTGCCATCACCTGCAGCGCAGAACGATGGCATGGTATGGTATTGCCACTCTAAACTTCTGTGCTGCTGCTGGTGGGGAGCTGCCTTCAGAGCTGGGGGCCTGCAGGGCCGGCTCTAGGCTTTTTTGCAACCCCAAGCAAAAAAATTTTTGGCTGCTCCCCACCCCAGGGCTCTCTTCCCTCTGCAATCCCAGCCGCCCAAGCCCTGGGCTCTCTCTTCCCCAGCCCGCAACCCCTGCTGCCCCAGCCCTGGGCTCTCCCCCTCACCCGTACCCCATGCCGCCCCAGCCCTGGGCTCTTTCTTCCCCACACACAACCCCTGCCGCGCCAGCCCTGGGCTCTCTCTTCCCCACACACAACCCCTGCCGCCCCAGCCCTGGGCTCCCCCCCCAGTGCTGACTCCCCCCAGTCCGGCGCTGGCAGGGTCGGGGAAAGCAGCGGGCATCCCAGCCCACGCCTCAGCCCAGGATCCCTCCAGGCATGGCTCCCGCCTCCAGAACCAGCTGGGACTCAGGAGGGCAGAGCCGGAGGACCACCCCGGCAGGGGGCTGACGAGCCGGGGCAGGGTAGCCCCAGAGGGAGCAGAGCCCTGGAGAGCAGAATACGGGCCCCACGTGGCAGTGCCCCGCCCTCTATGGCCCTGCTGCTGCTTCTGGCCGCCGTGCTACAGTCCCTGGGCAGCTCGGGACGCTTCGTCCAGCCCTGCTTCACTGAGCCCTGGCTGCGGTGCTGGGGGACGGCCATCCTGTGGCACCTGCAGGCGGCTCCATGTACCCCGCGGGGCGGTCTCTAGCCCGAGTGTCCCCCTCTTGGAGCCTGCCTGGCCCAGACACAAGGTGCGGCCCCAAGGCGCCCCCTCCCGCTCGACGAGCTGTTGCCAGGGCCAGCTCTAGGAATGCCGCCCCTAGCATGTGATTGGTTTGCTGGTGCCTAGAGCCGGCCCTGGGTGCCTGGCCAACATCTGTCATACTCTGGCAGCAGTCCTTAAGGCAGAGCAGACATAAGGGTGGCAGTACCATGACCCCCTCCAACACAACCTTGCGACTCCCCCCATTCCAACTCCCTTTTGGGTCAGAACTCCAATTTGAGGAACGCTGGTTTCCCCTGTGGAATCTGTATAGTAAAGATAAAAGCACACAGAAGACCAGATTTCATGAGGGGAGACCAGATTTCAGGGTCCAGGACACGTTTTTCATGGCCGAGAATTTAGTAGGGCCCTAATCACCACCCAAGGGCAAAGACTCTAGTGGTTGCACGTCATTCCACAAGCAGACGTGATCCTGATGTTGTCTTACAACTAGATCATCACTTAAATGGACTTTAAAAGACAAATGTTCAGTTTGCTCTAGCATAGCACCTGGCCCTCTGCCAGCAGCTGTTTTTTAATTCTTTCATTAATACTACAAACAAATTGGTTCCACAACACATCCTCACAGACATAGTCAAATGAGCAATATTCCTTTCATCTTTTCAGTTCTGCCAATACACAGCTACGTTCTCCCCTTGCCTCTCATTCTGGCATAAAATTTGAAACATTCCAGAATACTGTTTGGCTCTCGTATATAGTTCTCTGCTAAGACACTTTGCAGGTCTTCTAAATTTTTATCTCCTGGCTGCTGAGAGAGCAGGTTTTGCTGCCATAGACGCTGAGGATCACTGCTTTCCGTTTGTCATTATCTGTAATCTCATTTCCAAGAAAACAGCGGCTCAATCTTTCAATATATCAATGCAGAAAATGAGGATTGGCAGCAAACTCCTCAGTTTTCCCAGTAGCTGGCATTCTTATGTATTTCCTTGTCACCAGTTTTGTAAAGGGATGGCTCAGTGCAAAAGAATCATGCTTTACTTACAGCTGGGAACATGCTTTATTCAGATATATAGCAGAGAGGGAAAACATGCACGAACTAAACAGGATGGAACATGGTTCCAATCCATAATACTCCACGTAATTCAGTTAACCCCGATTACCACTTCACTACACAGAAAGTAGCTCCACACTATAGCTAAAGGTCTGAATGCAGCACATATCCAAGCTATAACTGCTATTTTTCTTCAAGTGGGCTAGATCAGAACTAGCTCAGGTATGCCTGTCCGTCTGCCCCTCTATCATACCTGATTGCACTGTAAATATACCCTGTATTTCATGAGTCATAGCCTCTCCTGGAGCTCTGAAACAGCCAAATGTGGCACAAGCTGTTCCATATTCACCCAGAGTTCTGCGTCTACTGGGTCCTAAGTGCAAAGTTTGCTAGAAAGAAATGAAACTACATATAGACAAAACATAAAATAGACAAGATATAATGACTAACACATTAATATGGATTTGCTGGTTGGGTTTATTGGAGTGTCCCTGGCGACAGTCTGGTGATTCCTTGCTTGAGGAAAATGGCTCCAGTGTATTTTGAGAAAATAGCAATTACTTTTAAACCTCTCACATCCCCAAAGGCTCATAATTTTACTTCTGTTTAACCTACATGAATTTAGCAGTGGGGAATTGACCTGGAAACAGAAATTGTCCATTTATCCAGAGAGCAGGCATTGCCATGCAATGGTACAGACATTCCTAATGATTATTCATACTTCGCTCTTTTTACCAGTAGATTTCAAAGGAGGTCAGTATTGTCACCCCCATTTTACAGACGGGGAAAGTGAGGTACAGGGAGGTGAAGTGTTTTGCCCAATATCAACCACAGGCCAGGGACTAGAACTGAGAACAGAATGTGGGTTTTCTGAGTCTCAGTCTGGTCTCTATCCAGTCTGGGCCACACCATCTCCCTAGTCAGAATCACTGTCCCACACAAACAACTAATGCATCTCTGATCTGTTATAAAGGAACAAATTTAGAAAGGAAGAACTAGTTTTACTTCTAAACCCAGAGGCCCCCCATCAGATCCAAGCCAACAAGGGAGGAGGACATGCTTGTCTGACATGGGCTAGGTTGTAGAGACAGCAGGAAATCTCTTTATCTCAACCACCACCTACTATCTTCCCTTAATTGTCTTTTAATCAACAACATTATGGTCTATACATCTGAAGAAATAGGTACTGAGCAATCATTTTTCTCAGCTGCACCCATGCTCACAAATTAAAATCAACAGGGTTGTATGGATTTAAGCAGAAGGTAGAATTTGGCCCATTGTTCTTAAATGACTGTTGTTTTTAGATCAAAACCAAATTGCATGGTGCTAGCTCGTTCCATTATATAATTTAATTGTCATCCTCTCCATTACATTTATTGTTACATGGAAAGAAAAAAAAAACCAATACTTCCCCCCGCCTCCTTTCTCCTCCTCCCCCCCCTTGCTGTGTGTGTCCTTTGGATGGATGGAATATGGATGAGCACATTGAACATTGGGGATGTGGTCCTGGTGAGCGTGAGTTGATCATTTTCTTTACTCCTTCTGGCCTGCTGTAGAAATCTACAGCACATAAATCATTTCTGAGCCCAATGCAGGTGTGAGGATGGAGCACTGTAATTTACTATGCCTACATTAGATTTTTTTTCTTTCATTAGCCTTTTATACAGCTCACTGGTAGGAACCTTCACCTCTAAAAGGTAACAGGAATATACTTCTGCCAAGGTTACAAAACTCTCGGCAAGATGTGAAAATTAAGAATTAAGTTCTTTTCAAATGAGTATTCATCACACAATAAATCCTGAATTAATTGCTGCCACACATTAAACTAGATATTTTTTTCTGAATAAGACAGTAGATATATATAGGTGTTGAGATACTTTGATGATGAGTGTAATAAAAATGCCTAAATAGAGACACAAAGTGGGTGAGATAATATCGTTTACTGTACCAACTTCTCTAAGGGCATGACTACACAGCCATGGCAGTGCTTTAAAGTGGCTGCGTAGTCAGCTTTCCCAGCTCTGTAAAACAAAACCACCCCCACCAGGGGAGTAGCTACCAACACTGGAAGCACAGCTTCCAGAGCTGGTGCACTGTCTACACTTCCACTGAAACTTGCAGTGCTAGCGGGGGGTTCACACCCCGAGCAAGAAAGCTGCAGCGCTGGAAAGTGGCAGCGTAGACAAGGCCCGCGTGAAAGACACAACCTTTGAGCTACACAGAGGGTATTCACTGTCACAGCTAATCACAAGGTGGAATAGATTCTTAACTACTTATGCTAAACACACATTCTAAGAGACTATTCAAGGAGAAGTGGCCCGTTAACACCTCTGCAGTCAGAAGACAAAAAGGGGGAAAAGTGGGTTATGGATTGTTGTTATGAGCCATAAATCCTGTGTCTTTATTAATACCATGATTTTTAGCGTCTAGCAAAGTTACTAATTTAAGCTCCTAAACTTATCTTTTGAAGGCGTGCGGGTTTCCTTTGAGGATGAGGACTGAGAGGTCAGATACGGAGTGATCATTCCGTGAAAAGGATTCGCCCAAAGATAGCAGCATGTTTCTGTCTTTTATCATTTTTCTGTGTAAGCAGCTAAAACAATGCTGCAAACAAATAGATGAAGTATGTTAGACAAAAATATACAAGTATATCTTTAGCAGGAGAGTGGGTATGAGGTACAACATACCTTAGAATTAGAATCTAACTACCATGCGTGTGTCCCTATAAGACACCCAGGATTGTTCAATCTTTTCAGAAATCAGTCAGAAAAGATAAATTGTTAATTGAGACAAACATACGTAATTGAAACTAATATATATATATATATATATATATATATATATATATATATATATATATATATATATATATATATATATATATATATATATAAGCAAACCACTATCATCTCCGTGTAGGATTAATAGCAATATTACAGCTACAAGGTTTTAAAATGTAATAATACATTTTGTTTAGTTCTCATAATCAAACACCACAAAAACATAAAAACAAGTTCCAGCTAAAATAACACGGTTCAAGGTAAAAAAGATGTCCCTGGAACCTAACCCCTCCCCCTCATTTACATTATTTCTTATGGAGAAATTGGATTCACTTAATATCGTTTCGCTTAAAGAGGCATTTTTCAGGAACTTAACTACAACATTAAGCGAGGAGTTACAGTACACACATACTAACTGGGCAGGTAGGGCTCCTCTGTTATCAGTCATCTGTTGGGTTATGTGAAGCACGGGTTTTAAGTATACGGTAAGGCCCTAAATAGATTCATAGATTCTAGGGTCAGAAGGGACCAATGTGATAAATGTACGTGATAGGGTTCATTAACAATCACCCTAACAAGGTGGGTATAGGCCAGTAGGCTAGCTTATCTCTATTATAGTCTGTGCTTTGTATTATAGTCTGCTTTATTACATTTAGCAGTAATGCAAGAAACCTTCAGGCTTGTATCCTGTAAGATATTGGCTTCAGCCATTAGAATAGGTGTGGGTAAACTACGGCCCCCAGGCCACATCTGGCCCACGGGACCATCCTGCCCAGCCCCCAAGCTCCTGGCTCGGGAGGCTAGGCCCTGGCCCCTCCCCCCCATCCCCCGGGGGGCAGTCAGGAAGGAAGGGGGGGTTGGATGGAACGGCAGGGGGCAGTCAGGGGCAAAGGTTCCGGGAGAAGTCAGGGGACAAGGAGAAGGGGTGGTTGGATAGGGCAGGGGTCCCGGGGGGGGAGAAATTAGAAATGAGAACAGGGGTTGGATGGGGCAGCAGGAGTCCAGGGGCAGTCAGGGGACATGGGTCCCGGAGGGGCTATCAGGGAACGGGGGGGTTGGATGAAGAATATAGGAGGTGGGGGCCTGGCCATGTCCCCCTCCCTTAACCGGCCCTCCATACAATTTACGAAACCCAATGCGGCCCTCAGGGCAAAAAGTTTGCCCACCCCTGCATTAGAATGAGGCTTGAGGCCAACAGACTTTGGCACAGATAAACTTAGGTAACCCATACATTTTGGGGAACTGGAAATAGAATGTAAGGAGGAATTTTGTCCATAATGACATCAGCCAACCATAGAAACATGAACTAACATCAGCTTCTGGAATGCCGTGGATGGAACATGCGACTGCAAGAGAGCCATGGCAACGAACTGACATATATGATAATAGGGTAAAACCATAAATGTATTAACCTATAGAAAAAGGACACCTTAGCATTGGCAAGGGGAGGAAATACAAATAAGGAATAGAAAGAAAACCCCTACTGAATATGCATTAAACATGGTAATGTCAGCGCAATATATTATAAAAGTGGCATCCCAGGGCAGTAGGAGGGGGAGAGATGTAGCTCCTGGGAGGGGCCAGAACGATGGCCACTGGTGAAGATGAGAAAGGTGGCCAGTGATAAGGAAGATAATGGCTAACATTTCAGGCTGTTCTGCAAGATATGGTGTGAATATGGATGCTTAGATGTACTTGTGTGTTCTAACTACTCTACTAAGGTAGAGTGTGTGTGACTTTGCTAAATGTATTAATAAATTATTTATTTGTAAATATAGAAGAGTTCCTACAGTGTGAATGTTACGCCTGCACACACTAGGGTTCCCAACTATATAATAATTTTAACAATACTGGTCCTGATCTTGGGACAAGAACCTGTCTACCCTTAACGTAATAACTGGGAATTTTTATTCATAATCTATAGATCAGGCTATATTTACTTGTGATGCAAATTCATACTCAAAATAATAATTTGGATATTGCTTAAATTCATCTCTCTGAATCACCCTGATACCAAATGCCTCATTCAGACCTTGATTTATATCGGTATGTGGAACAAGTTGTTAAAATCAGGCTCTGGTGAAAAAAGAGGCCAGCCTTTCTGTTCCCTTACCAGCAGAATTAAAGGACAGCATGGATTGCTGTGATAGTTGTACCTCCCTATACCTTTATGGGAGGTAAACTGCTATAATAATAGTTGCATATAGATCAGGGCTGGATAAAGGAAAATATGAGTAAAAAGTGGTTCCAAAATGAAGAGTTAGTGAACTCCTAATGTCAGGGACAATGTATCGAGAAAAGCCTAAACTCAGATGAGGGACAACCTCAGATTTAACAGAATAAGAAGAATTAGGATTCCTGCGTCCTAATTCCAGACCGCACTTGATTTGTCATTTTTATTTCAGCAGGGTCGAGAGCATCAGCTGCATCCATAGTGAGAATGATCCTTTAAGTGTGGGAAGTGATACTCTACCCTCTGAATCAGTATTTAAACAATGCCTGGGCAATTGGTTTTAGGAATGCTATTAGAGTGACTATATTTCACATGAAATATAAAAGCAAGGTCCTTGATTGTTCCATATTCTACCAATTCAGAGGGCCCTGGTAAGTTCTGCAGAACAACGGACCATGCTCCTTAACAGCTCTCTGTGGAAATGTCATTTTCATCAGGTTCCATATTTTGCTTCCCATTCTACTATACATGGATTTTTAAGAGGAGAAGTTTCTGTGGGGGGTGGATTAAAGAGGTTAACATACAAAATTAATAAAATAAACAACATTTAAATATGGCTAAAGGCACAAGCACACACACATTCTTTGCAGACTTTAGGAATGGCATAACTAAGCAGTACATACATTGGTAGGAACTTGGTTCTCAGAGCCCTTACATTACGGAGCTGAATAAGAAATTAAGAATGTTCTTAATGATCCTGGAATAAGATTTGGTGTGGCTCTTTCTTCTTTTATAATGATGATAATCCTCTGCTCTAGAGATGACACAGAACTTATGGGTTCAACACCTTACTACGCATCTATATACAAATTGGTCTAGATCACAAGTATGCTGTGCCTGTTAGGCAAAGCAACTGTACCCATTTAAAACAATTTTACAGCTGCTTTGTGTTACCAGCGTGAGGTAAAGGGGCCAGAGCATGCTAGTGAATCTGGCCTATTAAATATAGATACATATCTCTCTTTTTCTAGATGTACATTATATGTAGCACAGGCTCCATATAATACGCATATATATTGCTAGCACCATTCTCTGCCCATCCATCTCTAATCCACGTCCTAACCCTTAAGAAAATGTAATTAAATACAATGCCATGTTGTAATCTAGGAGATCTGTAAAACAAGTGCTGCATGGACAATTCTGACCCTTGCTGCTGCAGCTTTCGGGCAGACAAACTTTGGTTTGCATAGGCCCATTACACAGGTGCACGATATCCATAATAGCAAGTGAGAAAACATGGAAAATATTTTGCTATGAAATTGTACTTTAAAGATGTCTCTCTTCACTTTCAAGTGATTGCAGGCCTTTGACATGTTGGTTTTCCTAGAAATTTCAGGGCAGTTGATAATTTTCTGCATCAAATCACATGAAAGTGGAAAGAGCCACTTTCACACAAACCATCACGCTCAGAGAATTTCAGGCAGAAGTGGAACAAACTCCTCCTGAGATGGAATGAGAGGGGACAGGAGAACATGACTGGAGATGTGTGAAAAAATGATTTTTTTGGTTCGTTGGCAACTCCAATTTTTTTTTTCAAAACCCACACATTCTGGGTCAAACAATCTGTTGTTTTTTTTTTAATTTTAACCAATTCAAAATCTTTTTTTATTGAAAAATAAATACAATTAGAGGAATTTAACCATCATTTCAAACTGAAAAATTAAAAGATTCATTTAAAAAATGTTGAAACAGAATGTTCTGATTTTTCTCTGATTTTTTATTTGACAGGTTTTTGTAAACCAAAACAATTTGGCAAAACTAGCACAAATTTGTGAAACATTTCAGTGTCTCTGAAGCTGACTTTGTTTGCTGAAAAAATTCAGGATGAAAATTTTCACCCAGTTCTACAAGTGAGGCAGAAAAAGCTCCCATGGACCTACTCCAGAATAGGGGGTGATACAGAGCTGTAATGCTCCCAGTGAATCTCAGAAAGGGCTGAATTTCATACTGGCCATATGTGAAATATATAAAGTTAGAACCATGGGATTCAAAGGAAGACTGGGACCATTGCACCTACTCATGCAGAGATTTCTGTTTTAAATGCATAAACAGATGACAACTGGTGCAGAGGTCAGGATATCTGCAGGCACAGAGGGGCAGAACCCACTGACCATTCCTGCGATGGGGTTGGACTGAGAGCAAATCCTCCTACTATATCCTTAATGGAATGGTTTTCCCCAAACATGGAGTTTCCTCCACCTTCCTCATTGCCTCTATGGGGGTTTAGAGTTAGTATGTGGTTCACAGTTTGCCTAGCAGTTTATATTGGAAAGCCGGTACAATAGAAGGAGAGAGAAAATCATCATATTTCAACTGAAAGAATAGACTATTCAGTATTTGCACTCATTCACACCCTCCACTCTTTTAATCCCTAATGCTTTCTATGCCCACAATTTTCTCCTCTGTCTAGTGCTTAGGCAGGATTTGTTTGGTTTTTATTGTGGGAGTATGTACAGCAATGCTGCAGGAGGGTCAGGGCTTCATTAGACTCTTCTAAAATTATTGCAGGATTTCCACCAAGCATTCTCAAAAGGGATGTATCAAATGCCTATAATTACTTTTGCTTCCCTAACCCATAAGAACTGGTTTTATGCCAAGTTTTAAACTTCAGCTCTGTTTGCCCTAGCTCTGTTCAAAAAAGCGTGCTTAGAATATTCCCACAATAAGAGCTACATATTTTATCTTTTCCCGTAACTCAGGGTCAGAGAAATTTCACTCAAACATGTGAGTGAGTGAGAGTGAGTGAGTGTACACACACACACACAAATCAGCTTTGGGCAAAGACCAGGCATAAAAAAATTCTAGCCCTGATTTAAATGTTTTAGAAAGCTTTGAATGTGTGAAGATAAGGTTATACTTAGCTGATCTCCCTAACTGCAGGTATCCAGTACAGCATACATAATCCATTTTCCCCGCACAATTCAGATGATTTACCTAGAGAGTGAGGACACCTGTCTATAAACTTTTAGGCATTTTTATTTTTATTCATTCATCTCCTCTTTCTACCAGCAGTCATCTGGCAGTTAAGAGTTGGTGTGTTAATAGAACACCAGTATTCTATATTGTACTTCAATATGAATTTAGAAATAGAAAAACACAATATATTCAACTGCCCAAATAACACAAACATATTGTATTTAGGCCACGCAATAGCATCCATTATTTATTGCATGTACTTTGGAAGTATAATAATGAGTCACACCTTACTTAATCACCTGTTCTAAATATAGCTTCTTCATCATTTTTCCTACTCTTTGTATAGTAATTATCTTTTACTGAAAATGCTGAGTGCAAGCAAAACAAATGTGTGCATGACGGAAAACAAACAATTCCACTTCCAGACATTAAAATGCACCAGAAAATACATAATTGTAATAATAGATTCATAATATATTCCTAATGTCTCTTATTAATCAAATTCTGTTTATATTAGGAGGGGAGGGAGATCACTGTATCCAAATTAAGCTGCCAATATCAGAGATATTATTTACAATTTGGAATGAAGAATCATTACATGCAATTATGTTACAAAGTCATTTTGATATAAAGAACCTTACTATAGTAAGCACAAGAAACGATACATGAGGGTGTTTCTGCAGATGCTGCTGGTAGCAACGAACTAGAGATGGGGCATCTGTAGACCCTTCAACAGCTCAACTAGAGGGCCAAATTCTTACCTCTCTTACACTGGTATAAATCACTAGAGCATATGTAGTTATGCTCATGTAAGTTAGAGGAGACACAGGGCCTGAGTGCATCTAATCTGGAGTGGGCAGACAGGACTGCCCTTAACACCTAGGGCCCTGGTCCACGAGTGGCTGGAGTTAGTAGTTTGATGCTGTACTGGTTAATCAGGCAGTGCATAGGAAATGGATCTGATCTCAAGAAGGGAGGATGCAAGAGATACAGTTCTCTTGCAGCCCTGTGAGCAGATGACCCCAGAGGGGCAGTGAAAATGACAGAGAGGATGCTGCTGGAGGCACTTCCATGTAAAATGGGCCCTTTTATAGGCTGCTTCTAGAAGAGGGCTTTGACTGCTGGGGGCCCTGTATGTGTAATGAGCACTGACTGCCACGATCCAGCATCCCTAGAGCAGCTCCCCAGGCAGGCTGGAGAGGAGGAAAGATGACTAGATGAGGCCCACTTAGAAACACAACGGGGTAAACTCAGCACAGAGTGAGGGATGAAATGAGTGGTCTATAGGTCTGTTGTGTCTCTAAGACGATAGACCATGACAGCATATACATCATCATATGACATGCAGAGACAGCCCTCAGCCATGATCAGGGGAAAGCAGAATTGGCTTCTTCAAGGCAACATAAAACATACCAAGAATTTTTTTTTATATTGAATCCAGTCCTTAATGAGGTAGCAGTGGGATGGAAGAGGTAGGTAACCAAACCAGCCATTTAATTTGTGTAACTGGCTTGGGGGATGAAAATAGCGCTCACCACTTACCATTTTTCCATTCCAACCCTGCCAATGGAGACTGCAAAGTCTTTTCTGTACTGGCCATTTGCCCCAGTTTCAGTCCTTGGGAGGCTACTAGAGCAACAGCACCAGTATCAGAGGGGTAGCCATGTTAGTCTGGATCTGTAAAAGCAGCAAAGAATCTTGCGGCACCTTATAGACTAACAGACGTTTTGGAGCATGAGCTTTCGTGGGTGAATACCCACTTCGTCAGATGCATGTACCAGTACACATCCTGGGATAGGCAGGGTAAATCTCATGAATCTGATTTGCATTGGTGCAGTCTCCCTGATGTCAAGCAGCAGGAAGTATCATTGATGCAAATAGCAACTACGCACAGCTACAGCACTGGCCAGTGGTTGAAAGTGGGGGCAACCCCAAAAGAAAGAGCAGACAAGGTCTGAGAGATACAAAACTGTCCCCAATTCTACATACATGATCTCAGATCCAGTCATCCAGACTGTCAGCAACAATGTGTGACACAGACCTTAAAGAGCCTGATGTAATTGTTGGCTTATATTCACCTAATGACTAGCCTTACACGGGTCTATCGAGTGAGACTGAAAGTGCAGCTAAAAGGTGCCAGAGGTTAAAACAGGAGCCGTATCTGGGGAACCAAGTTATATATAACACCACCATCATGATTTAGCATGTTTCAGCTTCCATCTATCCAGATACTTACATGACCCTTATCACAGTATCAGAGCCCCTTTAGAATGCTTTAGAAATATTAGCTAATTTATTTGTGTGATTTCACTCTGAAGTAAACATAATTATCCCATATGGGAAAACTGAGATAGGGAAACAGTTATGAGTCTGATAATGCTATTCCTACTCACCTGGAGTAATACCTTACACCTTGAGTAGCCCATGTGAGTAAGGGTGCCAAAATCCATTCCTTACTAACAAGGTGGTGATGAAAACCTTGACTAGCAAAAATTGGATTTCATAAGAGTGTATGTGTGACACTACAGGAGGGATGGCTCTAATTGCTCATTTATCTTCATTTATAAAGCTGTGCCAGCTAGCAATGGGTGATTGTAATGATATAACAATATTATATTAGTTCTGGGCACTAGACGTTGAACTCCTATGGACAGCTGATGATCTCAAAGTGATAAGTGATGTCACACAAGGTTTGAAAAACATTTCTTCCCTTTTAAAGTAAAGTGAAGATGAGAATTAAAAACCCTCTTGCTTTGGATATATAAGCAGAATTCCTATTACCCATCTGTCCAGGAAGCTACAGAATACAGGAAATATTTGAAGGCAAATTATAATTTTTTTGAATAATACACAAATAAGAAGGTTGACAACACATCACACTAAATCATAAGGACTAGATCCTGCCATTCTTATAGAATAGAGCTAGTCAAGGAGTAAAGGGCTATCCAACTTGACTAATGGGGGCAGAATCAGGGCCCAAAGGAAAACAATATTGCAAAAACCCATAGAAAAGAAGTCATTACACTTATATTAATAATCAGAGACAAAAGATAGTGATAGATTCCAGAGAGTTTGGTATTCACCCTGGCGGTAAAAACTCCATACACCAGCAGAGTTTGCCTTATGCTAATACTTCAATGGTGGTACTGGTGGCACTAGTGGACAATTTTTTTTTTCCTAAAAATCCCTAGTATAGACCCAGTATAAGATAAATGTGATGTTCACCTGTACTTCTGGCTACAAAGTTAAGCAGCAGAATATGCTGCTAAACTGGACCCACCAAATTCTGCAGTTCAGGCGTGTCCTTTTGCATGGAACTCAAGTGGGGCCCAACCTATTCATGATTGCATGTAAATATGCACCACCATACAAGATCTTTAAAAATAATTTTGCTGCTACTACAGTCTTTGAAAGTAAAGGATTCCTCCCCCTCCTCCCCATGCACAGATGAATACATATTGCACATACTACATGACCATAATAATTTGCTTCTGACGGAGTTTTAAATGTAGTCCTTATATTCAAAAATATTAAGAGAAAATGTGCAAATTATTGTTACCCTGGATAACAGTGGTATCAGCTAAAGCTAATATTTTAGGATTCATTGTAGGACAAAGTATTTATCAACTGTCATCATTTATCAGCTTTAACACTAGAACTATAGGTAGAATCCACCTGGTTATAGCTCATAAGCAAAATCCATAATGTAAACTGCTGTATCACTCTTCTAGAGCTTTTAATATAGTTGTTGAAATGCTAAATCAAAAAAGGTCAAACAGAGTTGAAATCCCCAGAGAAACCATATTTCAGTAATGAGAATGTTTCTCCTGAAAGACAGTATATTAAATCTGGCTTAAACATTACAGTTGTTTGCTGCACATTTGAAGTTACACTGATGAGTTTTTTAGGCTAGCTCCATTAAATTCTCTGGGATATTTTATTGTTATTTTGTATTAATGAGCACTAGATAGTTTATTTTCCCTCAAGGAAATATTTCCATCTCAAATCAGCTCTTGTTGTCCTTATAGGAATATATAAAACCAACCACAAAAGAAAACAAACCTCCATTTTCTCCAAATGTGTGACAAAACCCTTGAGAATAGCTTAAAATTCCCATTGTACTTCACATAAACTAGTCGTCATGTTTAAATAGTCACATTTACAGTGGCACCACCCTGTTCCTAGTGAGGTTCCAATTATTGGAGAATTCGTTGATGAATTTACGTATCATGGCCCCCAAAGTTCCATTGAACCTTTCCACCAGGCCATTGGTTTGATGGTGGTATGGGGTGGCAACCAAGTGATTCACCCCATGAGTTTCCCACAGTTTTTCCATGGTCCCTGCCAGGAAATTAGACCCTGAATCTGTAAGGATGTCAGAGGGCCAACCTACCCTGGCAAAGATGTCTGTTAGGGCCAGGCACACAGTGTTAGCCCTGGTGTTGCCTAGAGCGACTGCTTCTGGCCATCGGGTAGCAAAGTCCACTAAAGTCAGTACGTACTGCTTTCCTCTGGGCGTCTTTTTTGGGAAAGGGCCCAGAATATCCACAGCTACTCGCTGAAATGGGACCTCAATTATGGGGAGTGGCTGGAGAGGGGCCTTGACCTGGTCTTGAGGCTTTCCCACTCTTTGGCATACCTCACAAGACCGGACATACTTGGCAACATCCTTGCCCATCCCCTCCCAGTGGAAGGACTTCCCCAACCGGTCCTTGGTTCGGTTCACCCCAGCATGGCCACTGGGATGATCATGGGCTAAGCTTAAGAGCTTCCCCCGGTACTTAGTTGGAACCACCAACTGTTTTTGCGGCTGCCATTCTTCCCGGTGTCCACCAGAAAGAATTTCCTTGTATAAAAGTCCTTGGTCTATAACAAACCGGGATCGATTAGAAGAGCTGAGAGGCGGTGGGGTGCTCCGTGCCGCCGCCCACGCTTTCTGAAGGCTGTCATCTGCTTCCTGCTCAGCCTGGAACTGTTCCCTTGAGGCTGGGGTTACCAGTTCTTCCTCAGACTGTGGACTTGGGCTTGGTCCCTCTGGAAGCGATGTAGGTGATGGGGTTGTTTCCGTTGCTGGTGAACCGCTCTCCGCTGGTGCACCTGAGGGTATTTCAGGCTCTGGCTGAGCCTTTTGGGTATGGCTGTCTTTTGCTTCTGCCAGTTCTGGCTTGCTGGCGCCCTCTGGCGTTGAGTTTGAAGATGTGGTTGCACTTGCTGGTGCTGGTTGCTGTTCCAGTTCCGGGCCTGGGACTGGAGATGCTGTGGAATCCGGGTCCACTGCCTCTGTCTGGGTCTCTGGTAACACAGACGGGGCCTCTGTGGACGGCTCAGGAACAGGAATGGGTCTGGAAGCTTGCCTGGTTTGGCTACGTGTAACCATTCCCACTCTCTTGGCCCGCCTCACCTGGTTGGCCAAGTCTTCCCCCAGTAGCATGGGGATAGGATAATTGTCATAGACTGCAAAAGTCCACGTTCCTGACCAGCCTTTGTACTGGACAGGCAGTTGAGCTGTAGGCAAGTCTACAGCTTGTGACATGAAGGGGTAAATTGTAACTTTGGCCTTTGGGTTGATGAATTTGGGGTCAACGAAGGATTGGTGGATAGCTGACACTTGTGCCCCTGTGTCTCTCCACGCAGTAACCTTCTTTCCGCCCACTCTCAAATTTTCCCTTCGCTCCAAGGGTATTTGAGAGGCATCCGGGCCTGGGGATCTTTGGGGTGATGGTGGTGTAATGAATTGCACTTGCATGGTGTTTTTGGGACACTTGGCCTTGATATGTCCCAGTTCATTACACTTAAAGCATCTTCCATCTGATGGGTCACTGGGCCGAGGTGAGTTACTGGAGACTGGTGAGGTTGAAGGGTAGGGTATCTGTGGCTTTACTTGGGTGGTATGTGGGGTCTTTGGCTGTCCTCGGTTGTAGGGTTTATGGTCTGTGTGCCCCCTGGGGTAATCGTTCCCCTTGACAGTAGCTTTCTTGCTTTCTGCCAGTTCCATTCATTTGGCTCCAATCTCCCCCGCCTCAGCGATATCTTTGGGATTTCCATCTTGTATGTACCGTGTGATGTCTTCAGGAACACCATCCAAGAACTGTTCCATTTGTATGAGGAGGTTCAGTTCTTCCAAGGTTTGAATGTTGTTTCCTGTTAGCCAGGCCTCATAGTTTTTTGCAATGTAGTAGGCGTGTTTGGGAAATGACACCTCGGGTTTCCACTTTTGGGTTCTGAAGCGCCGACGGGTATGATCTGGGGTTATCCCCATCCTGTATCTGGCCTTGGTTTGAAAAAGTTTATAGTCATTCATTTGGTGCTTAGGCATTTCAGCTGCCACCTCTGCTAAAGGTCCACTGAGCTGTGACCTCAATTCTACCATGTACTGGTCTTCGGGAATGCTGTACCCAAGACAGGCTCTTTCAAAATTTTCCAAGAAGGCCTCGGTGTCATCACCTGCCTTGTAGGTGGGAAATTTCCTGTGCTGTGGAGCAATATTTGGCGCCGGGTTGTTAGGGTTGGCTGGCACAGGCAGCCCAGCTTTTGCCAACTCCAGTTCATGTTTTCTCTGTTTTTCCTTCTCTTCATTCTCTTTTTGTTGTTTTTCCATTTCTCGGCGGTGGGCCACCTCTTCTTCTTCTAGTTTTCTTTTGTGTGCTGCCTCTTGGGCTGCCTGTTCTCTTTGGAAGGCTGCCAGTTTCATGCTTTCTTCCTTTTCTTTCATCTCCATCTGTCGCCTGTGTTCAGCTTCTTTGATTTGTTCTTCGGCGTCAATTTTTGCCTTAGAAGTCATGGTTCCTGTTTTCTTGTGTTGGGGTGCCCTCCGGTGTTTATCTTCTGAACTGCAGGTTCTCTGTTGCCTCCTGAAGTCTGCCTAGCAACAGTGCTTTTTTCCCTTTCTCTCTCTAGCTAATGTTCAATGAAGGGAAACCAGAAAAACCACTTTATTTGCATGCCTATAAGTGCTGGTACTTGCCTCCTAATGGGAGGGCTATTGCATGACAAAAGACCCTTAACATGCAAGCCACAAACTGCGAGAGAGAGCAGAAAAAAAAAATTCTCTCTGGTTCCCTTTTAAAACCAACTGCTTCTCTCTCTGCTAAAAAGCCCTTAGCAGAGAAAAGAAAAATATAATATTCCTACTGGCTTCCGGATTCTGTCTATATCCCACCACTGCTACACCATGTTATAACCTTAGTCCCAGATTTGGACCTTAGCGTCCAAAATATGGGGGTTAGCATGAAAACCTCCAAGCTTAGTTACCAGCTTGGACCTGGTACCTGCTGCCACCACCCAAAAAATTAGAGTGTTTTGGGGCACTCTGGTCCCTCTGAAAAACCTTCCCTGGGGACCCCAAGACCCAAATCCCTTGAGTCTCACAACCAAGGGAAATAATCCTTTTTCCCTTCCCCCCTCCAGGTGCTCCTGGAGAGATACACAGACACAAGCTCTGTGAAACTACACAGAGGGACTCCCCCTCTCCGTTCCCAATCCTGGAAACAAAAAGTACTTTCCTACTCCCCCAGAGGGAATGCAAAATCAGGCTAGCGATCCAAACCACAAATCTCCCTTTGGTTTCTTCCTCCCACCAATTCCCTGGTGAGTACAGACTCAATTTCCCTGAAGTAAAGAAAACTCCAACAGGTCTTAAAAGAAAGCTTTATATAAAAAGAAAGAAAAATAAGTACAAATGTTCTCTCTGTATTAAGATGATGCAACACAGGGTCAATTGCTTAAAAGAATATTGAATAAACAGCCTTATTCAAAAAGAATACAAATCACAACACTCCAGCACTTATATTCATGCAAATACCAAAGAAAAGAAACCATATAACTTACTATCTGATCTCTTTGTCCTTACACTTGGAAACAGAAGACTAGAAAAAAGAAACTACTTCTCCAAAGCTCAGAGAAAGCAGGCAGCCAGAAAACAAAGACAAAGGCACTCAATTCCCTCCACCCAAAGTTGAAAAAATCCGGTTTCCTGATTGGTCCTCTGGTCAGGTGCTTCAGGTGAAAGAGACATTAACCCTTAGCTATCTGTTTATGACAGTCAATGCCAGCACAACTGAGCCTGTGGAAAGTTGAACTCTCTTTATTATTTTATCACGGAGAAAGAATACTGTCATCCTACAGGGTTGGGTGCCACAAACTCTTAAGTCTTAATGCTAGGCCTGCTGTGACACCGATTCTCTCCGTAAACTTTGATAAGTCACTATGGCCATACTCCAATGCCCACTGGAGTCAGTGGAAAGGCACCCATTCATTTCAGTGGATGTTGGATCATACTCAATATCTCTGGCCTTGACCCTGCCACATCCTCCCTTTCCCCTTGTGTGTGTGGAGGGATTCCCCATATATAGTCCTTCCTTCCTCCACATACAAATGTGGCTTGGGCGCCTCTACAGCACCTTGCCCCACTCCTTCGACTCTTGGCATTGCCCAGAATCTATGTGGGGACAGGGACTGAAGTTGGGGCAGGAATAGGAGTGAGCCCTGCGGAAGATACGTGGGAAAGTTAATACAGCCTTATACCTATGTACCTACCCCTCTCCCAGGTACTTAAGAGTGGAAGTAGACAGGGATTGGGGTAAGGGGATATTGTGGCCCAGAGCTGCAGCAAGGTATGGGGCCTCTACTCAGATGTCCCTTGTCACCCAGAGATCCTCTCGAATTTGCCAGCCAATGATAGGTGACAAGCTGGACTAACAAATCCCAAATTTCCCATAAGGCTCTAGTCTGAGACATGGGCAAATCTTTGGGCCAGTTCTTATTTGAGCCAAACTTGTTTCTGTGCAAACTACAATCCAGCCAAACATAGTTATTGTCCAGTATATTCACGGGAAACATAATATTGCTGCAACTGCAAAGCATTTGACAGAATACCATAAAATAAAAGTATCTGAGAACCATTAACATGAAGTATATATTTCAGGCCTGCCTTCTTCTCAAACCATTTGAAGAATGAGAGGCAGATTACAACCTAGAGGTCAAAACTGTTCAAGTATGTTCATTCAATGCGCATTAAGTGTCTTCATTACCGCAAGGTCATTGTGCCATAGTTACAAGAATCAGGACCAGCGTCAATCAAAGCCGCTTCTATTGGCTATATTTTGACTGCATTTCCAGAAAGCTGCTAATTTATTTGACTGAACAAATAGCATCCACACCATAGACAATGATGTATACAGGAACACGACATTACTGCAGCTACAACTACATTCAATACCCAGAGGAACAACAAGGAGAAATCTAGGAAAGTGCAGAGTGCTGATACATGCATTTATAAAGAACTGGCTTCCAGTGCTTCAACTGATGCTCGACTATTAGCTGGAGTCTTTTTAGAATGATTACAGAATTCATATCCTATTGTAACAGAGTGGGAAAAGGGCTGATGTTTCATTTGTAGGTGCCTCGGAAGATTCCCCACAGTTTTCCAGAGACTGTTGTACACTTCTTCTCATTTCTAACATCCTCTTGAGTCTCTTAAAGCTAAAACAACTAGTTCTGCTTGCATGGATGCTCCTGGCAGCTACGTGGCACACAGTGACATCTGTGCTTCTTTTCAGGGAATTTCACTGGACTCTACCAGGGCTTCCTTGCAATGCTGCTTCAACAGCTGCCGCACAGACCACACAAACTTTTTTTTGTTTTCAAATCTTCATGAAATCTTATTGGGAAGATTAATCTTTGGAAAATGTTTGGAGGCCCTCAGATGAAACATTCTCTCTAGAAGGAAAGGAAAAGTAATTTCTGTGTGCATTTTAGATGTCTACAAAACCATGACACTTGGCAACTTGTGAGCCTTCTTGGCCACTTGAAACAAAAACCATAACCCTTGTTTACTAAAGCAGAAGAAGTTGGATCACATGAAGGAGATGACTTGCTTCTTCTGACACAGAAAATACTTTCATCTCCTTTCCTAAGCCATTCATTCTTTTTCCTGTTTCTTTATTCATGGGTCTGCTCGCTTTGGTAGACTCATCTAGTGGGAGTCCTCAGCTGCATATTGAAATTTGTCCTGCCTGAACTGTAGCAAACAAGTCCACTACTAGAATGAGTCTACGCTGGGACATTTTGCTGCCATACTTCAGTATTAGCACTTAAATACAGAGTGCAATTTTTTGCCCTATACATTTAACTAGCAAAAATTGCAAAAGTGTTACATAAGTCAATACTTTGCATCTGCAAGGAGCTCCCTAACAAACACAGAGACGGACATACTTCCCAGCATTCCACTTGACTAATTACATGAGACGAGAAGGAGGTGTGAGTCTAAACTTGCTGCCCTTCAAGCCAAAACAGATTTTGCTGTTGTCTTGAATAGGAGCAAGAGCAGTTTCAGTGATAGAACTATGAACACTTTGGCATAACAGATAGGGCATTTCTTCATTATCAAATTGCATAATCCAATTATAGTGTAGAATTCCGTACCCTGTGCTAGAATTTCCCATCTTTCTGAACTGGCAGCAGACATTCCTACTCCAGATTTTTGCCAGTTCAGAATTTTCTAAAATAACAAGGGTCTGATTCTGATCTTATTTACACGGGGTTAACCTCACTGACTTTGGTGGAATTACCCAATTTATACCAGGGAAAATGTGACCAGAATCAAGCCCTCAGAAAGAGGAGACAAGCATACTGTACTAACAGGACCTGATGCTAATATACTGTGTTTGATTCTGGTCACATCATCTCTGAAAGGATACAGCAGAAATGGAAAAGGTTCAGAGAAGGATAACAAAAATGAGTAGAAGCACAGAAAGACTTTCACATGAGGAAAGATTTTAAAAGGTTAGGACAATTTAGTTTAGAGAGTGAATAAGGTATGTGAAATACATTCTGTAGAGAAGGTCAATCCTCTTTATCATTTCTTATAATATAAGGGGATAACAAATGAGATTAAAAGGAGACAAATTTAAAATCCTGCTCCAGAGGCAGGATACTGGACTAGATGGACCAGTGGTCTGAATCAGTCTGGCAGTTCCTCTGTGCCTATAGTGTTACCAAAAAAAACTGCTAGATTTCAGCTGAGAGTTTACATTTAGTTCAAATTGCACTAGGTCTGAAGAAAGTGTGTAACTCCATTCACTCAGTTATTTTAACATTCTCTCCTGTTATGCCAGCATCTCTTCAGTACATATGTGATGTTGCTAAGAGGACAAGATTTTGCAACAAAAAACAATGTGGCAAATACTTTTCACAGATCCTTGCTCCTGACTTTGCACTAGTGTGGCAACCACTGATGCAGATGAGTAACAAGTTACTCATCCATGTAAAGCTACTTACTTGTACATGTATTTGCAGAATCAGAAATTTAGGGCTAGATCACAACTAAATGATACTCATGGAGTACAGTGTTGCTACACTGGAGGAACCTGGGAAGCGAGTGATATTTGGGGACTCAATCACTGACCTGGTCTCCCTGTTGGTCTGGGGAGAGAGTAAGCTGCACCAGTTCTATACCCAGTAGACACTCCCTGATGCACCTGCGCAGCTACACTTACAGGTGTGTTGGGGGCACAGTTACTGTTCCCTCCCACCTTCACAGAGAGGATGTAGCAGTTCTGCAGAACCTGCTTCTCCCTCCTACCCTGCTACCTATACCATAACTGGCAGCTCACACTCATGTATCCTTTGTGCCACAGCATAAATCAGGTCATGATTTGGCTCTGATCATATAGAGTTTTCTGTTGCAATAAGTTACATCTAGAGGGGTAGCTGAACCTTCCTTTCCTTTCGTAACATCTGTCATAAGAATGTGTGTTGGCTCCGGAATGCAGCAATTGGCTGGTGGCAGGCTGGGGAGGACAGCAACTCATTTGAGTGATGGATTTGAATTTCTTCGCAAAGTCCGTAGGCAGCATTCTGAATGATTTCAGAATCCCTTCCACAATATCGCTTCTCCAGAATTCCATCCTTGAACCCTGAAACCCAAAGGATATAGTCTGTGCTCCATTATTTCCTTTTGAATGCCAAGAAAAGGGGCACGTCTTAGTGATGTAGGGGGAATCTCTCCAGATGGTTTCTCACTGGATAAAGCAGTCAGCCATCAGCCTTCCTTGTGAATTTGTTGATTTGTGTCACTTGCAAGTCACAACTCGAAAGGAAGACTTTCACAGCCAGCAGGCCAAAAACTGACCTACTGTATCGATTCAGAGTTTAATTTCACATTTGTACAGTCAGAGTTTCTCTGTACTGTGCAAGTTCACGTCTTTCATGCATCCTTGTAGTAAAGTGAAATTTATAAGAATAATGCTCTCTGGGGCATTCAGAACGCAGGATTATTGTAAATATTGCTTTCATGCTGTGCCTTCATACAAACACCACCAAGAAATAGGGGACTGCCTGACAAATACACGAATGCCTGAATTGCTGGCCCATGGTCATGAGGACGTAGGTGAAAGATGCACTAGGAATGGTCTACAGAATATTGAATCCTGCCACAGTCCAGGGGACTGGATTAGATGACCTATCAAAGTCCCTTCTAGTCTTACACTTCTATGATTATCTTCTTGCCAGAAAGGCTTTTGAAACAGGTTATTTTAGTTTTTAAAAGCAGTTAATCTAGTAACTTTTCACAGCTGGTCCAACCTGGTCCACAGGTTCCGTTGTCAACACAGTTTAAAAGAAAACAGAATTACCAAGTTGATGTTGGCTCTTAAAAAGAAAATTAAAAATGAGGCCCTGACCCAGCAATGTACTTAAGCACATGATTCATTTTAAGTATGTCAATAGTCCCCGTAGTAGATGTGCTTAAAGGGAAATGTACTTAAATGCATTGTGAAGAATATTCATGTTTACAAGTGCTTTGCTGGGTCAGCACATTTTGTTTGAAAAAACAAACAACTTTTCAAACTCGGATCTGGTTCCCACTTCCAGCTCTAATTGATATTTACAGGCAAGTCACAATGCCACGAAAACAGAAATTTATAAAGGAAATGTAACTTGAGAGTCCACTGGCTTCCCTGGGCTTGCTGGTATGAATAAAGTTTCTTACATGTGTAGATATTTGCTGGTCTTTATCCATAATGCTGAAATACCAAATCCTAAGTGCTTTCTTTTTCTCTTTCTCTTTTTAATTTTTGTATGAAGTACAAAACCTGCATATCTTTCTGATACAGAAAATGCAAAATGAAATGCGTCACCTCATGAACGCCTCTCTGCAGAATAAGTTCTATTAAGTGTTTGGTGGGTTCCCGTGGGGCTATGGCTGTCCTGCAGAGAATATGATATTAGAGAGGAAAAAGAACATGCTTCACCACAACTTCAGAAACTTGAGGGCACTTTTTAAAATGTCATCAATATATTTTTCCTTCCCTAAGACTGTACTGTGAACAGCAGCCACTTTATTTTGCTGCTCAAAGGCAAGAACTTCTAGCTGTAAGTCCACTTCTAGCAATAAACCCTTTTCTCAGACCAAAAAAAAAAAAAAATCTAACCTATACGTGACTTGGTTTAAACTAACTGAGATTTCACCTAAAAGATTTATCAACCTCTAATAGGAGGCAACAGCAGCCTTATCAGTATAACCCGGGTATCCATATTTGAATTAGAATAGTGTGTAGCTCTCTTTGAAGCTAGATGACCCAAGGTTGGTATTGATTGTACAGATATTGATGTGGATTTTTCCTTAAGAGCTGTTTATAGCACCACAAAGATGAACAGCTGAAGCTAGATATACAATATGCACACAGAGAGAGGGACCACAATAGCACTGCTGAATGGGTAATTATTTTTATTTGTTACAGTGTTACCTCTCCTGAATTATGTTGTTCTTTCACTGGGGGAGGAATCTTGCTCCCATTAAAATGAGTGTCTGATTATCTAATTTGACATTAAATCCTTTATACTAGGTTTACGTTTACCACCCCAACCCTTCAAACCTCTAAAGTGGAGGATGGCCAAAACTTTTTCTAGAAACAAGCAGATTCTAAAACTGGAAGGCTAATACTCATTGTATCACTTTAAAATTGCTCCTCTCTATGACACTTCTTCATAAAAGCCCCATGGAATGAATCTCCATGAACTTTAAATTAGTAATTCTCTTGATTCTGTTTGACAGATATTTCTAAGACATGCCGGATGAAAGTGAAGTCTTCAAAGGGCTTTTAATAGACTCTTTTGTCACCCTCAGCCCTGATTTTAAAGAACGTTGATGCATAATGCATCAGAGCCAATTCCAGAAGCAGCATGGGCTTTCACCATCAGAAATCATCATGGCAAAATAACATGCATGAGTTTCAGATACCCCAAAATTTGAAAAAGGACTCAACTTTATTTATAGAGAAAAGCCTATAATCAAGGGGGAATCCTTAACTGTCCCAGTCACTCCGTGCTTGGTGCAAGAGCCTTTATCCTGAAACATCTCTTGGGATATATGGATACACATTGCATGACTTGGAGTAAAGCTATATTACTTTAAAACCACATTAACTTCAGAAACAGACAACATAAAAGTAATAGAACTTTGCTGTCTACAGCTTCCAGGATGAAATCCTGCTCCCTGCCCCGTCCCTTATGTCAATGGGAATTTTAAACATTAACTACAATGGCGTCGGAATTTCACCCCCAATGTCAAGGTAAAACCCTTTCAGGTACATGCAGGTGTCTGTCATGAGTGGGAATTAGCATAGACCTAGATAGTGCATTGAACTGGGACTTTGGAGGCTTAGGTTCTATTCCCAGCTCTCTCACTGGCTTGTTGGTAACCTTAGGCAAGTCACTTCACCTGCCTATGCAACAATTTTCCCATCTGTAAAAATGTGGATAATGATACTGACTTCCTTTGTGAAGTTTTTTGAAACCTATGGATAAAAAAGCACTAGTAGGTATTGTAATTAATATCTGAAGCTGACATTCTATGAACTAAACCAATTATAGATTTAGGACTCAACCCAAGGCTCTCTGAAAGAACATACTCATTGACTTCAGTGAGTGTTGCATCAAATCTAGAGTATGCACAAGTTTACACTGTGTGTTTAATTCAATCAGTATTTGAGAAATTTGGTATTTTTATGATCCCTAAAAGCTTTTATGCCTTTATTTCAGTATACTTGGCAAATTATAATGTACTTAGCCCATAACAGTTAGGCTAACCTATGAGGAATACTTTGAAGCATTTTAATTATGACGTCATTAACTCTATGTTGCTTGCATAATAACAGATAAAAACAATACATAATATTGACATATTGTGAAGAACAATGTAATAGGTTCTGTTTAAATCTTTCTTGAAAGCATATAACTCTGTCTTGGCTAATTGTTAAGACCAGTGATTTCAATATAATTGAAAAGAAAGAATGTAGTTAAGCATTTAAGACTTCAATAACCTTCCTAAAAATCAATACTTCTTTTAAACTACTCTCATAGGACTGAGATTTCACAGGCTTGTAGACAGTTAAAAAAGCATTGTTCTGCCGAGCTCTGCATATTTGTCCCCTTCACATAGATCACTTAGAGAATGAAAAAAGAAAAGTTGTTAAAAAGGGTATCTTTGGAAACTCTATAAACGAAGTCAGAATCAATATTTCTCCAGGGAAGAGAATGCAGGATATGATTACTTCTAGTTTGCATATGTGTAGCTGTCAGTGTGTGATTGACTGTTGGATGTCTGATGGTAAAGATCAATAGTTTCTTTTAAAAGAGCTATATTCATGGAATATGTTGGATCCAAGTAGTTTATTGGCTTGTTTTCATCCTTTTGTCAAATGGCAGCCTCTAAAGTCACTCATGCAGTTATTTTGTACAGTAATTTCTTTGTACGTTGATTCACATTGGCATCACACTGTTTTTCTGAGTTCAATGAAGACTAAAAAAAAATAAAAAACCCTCATCTTATAGAATAAGAATAATCATACACATCAACTTCTGAAGCTGGCATTTAATGGAACTTATGCTACAGGGAAAAACAACAATTACTTTCAATCTCTCATCTCTGGCCTATCTATTGGAAAGGTGTTGGATTTGTGTTGCTAACTTTTGAATATCCAAAGAATAGAGACACAATGTGGGTGAGGTAATATCTTTTAATGGACCAACTTCTGTTGGTGAGAGAGAAGCTTTCTAGGCACATTGAGCTCTTCTTTAGGTCTGGGAAAAGTACTTCGAGTGTCCCAGCAAAATGCAAGATGAAACAGATTGTTTAGCATAAGCAGTTAGCACATATTCTAAGGAACCATTCAAGGTGGAGAACAACCACCACCACCAACAGAAGTTGATCCAATAAAGGACTACCTCACCCACCTTGTCTCTCTAATATCCTAGGACCCACAAGGCTATGTCTACCCACATAAGAGAGTTTAAATAATCATTCAAATGTTGGACTCATTTCAAGCTATTTTAACTACCTAAACCTTCTGAGTTTACAAAAGCAGACTACAAATCCATTAGCCAGTGCTGGTGGCATGTTCTTCTCTTCGTACTTGATCATTCGTGAAGTAGTAAGCCATAGTGACATCAATAGACTCCAGAGTCAACACAGTGTGGCCAGTTCACACCTCTCTGAGTTATGGTTTCAGGCTGTTGGCCATCTCAGACAGACATGGGTGCATCAGTTCAGCCTGGGGCTCCTATTCTGAAGGATCTGCATACGACAATTAATAAAGATAATTTTCTTTTTACAGAAAGCTTGGATCTTGAGTAGCCTCCAGAAAGAAAGCTATGGCTACATGAGCCACTACAAGCCAACCTTATTTCACCTCTTGATGATAAATGTTGGTCACATGAGAGTTGGCTGTTTTTGTTATGTCTTCTTATTAGACTGGGCCAGATTCTGAGATCCACTGCTGCGCAACACCAGTGACTTCAGCGTTCAGCCTCCTGTGTATCTTCTGCATGCACACACAGAGAATACTGTCAAATCTTATCTCAGTGTTATTTACCGAAGCATTAATATGGGACTGCACTGATGATTACAGAGCACTCCTCAGGCTTTGATACAGTACATTGTGTTCTCCACTATATAAATCTATTTCTTCCTGTACAAAATTGCCAAAACCTATAAAGCCTTGAAGTTTGATTTCCTGACAACTTTACCTCACATATATAACCACTGCTTAGAAACGTAAGATACACAGCAATGATTAAAACAGGACTAAATCTATATATAGCAGATACAGTCTTGTCACTGATTCTGAACAGCCAGAACTCAGATATGATTGATATCATGGTGATTGGGTGATAGACAGTTCATCAATGAGATATTCCCTTGCTGGGAGATAAATGGGTGGACACAGTAACATGGTGCCTTAGCTTGGTCTACATTTATTTATTCATTGCTTTTGGAGAGAGAAAAGCAGAGAATATCATGCAACTCTTAGATCTGAAGAAAGCAGCATTAATTGCCAGCCAGATTCACTTTCCTAATCTGCTTGAGGAAATATGCATATATCCTCTTGCAAACATGTTGAATCCTTTGTCAGTTACCACGTTAAAACTGCCCATCAAAGCCACTTCCTCTGCCCTGTTTTTTAGTAAAGATGTCAACAAGAATCATTTCTGAGGTGGGGCTATATCATCTGGATTTGTCAGAGAGTGAGACAGCAGTGCCGCATGCCTCACCCATTCCTTTTTGGAACATAAAAAAAATGCACAGGTGTTAGGAACAGAACATGGTTATGGAAAGTGCAGGGTGCAAGACAGCAACATGTACCACTTTGAAGATAAAGAAGGTATATCATTTACCCAATTGGTCATCCAGTTTTCGAGCACATATCTGCTTGGAGCTTCCCTAACTTTTCTAGATCAGTTTGGATGAAGGCTAATATTATAAATACCATGTAGCAACCTGGAATCTACTATCCAAACCCATGAAATTTCACCACCCCCACAATCTGAGCCCTCTGCACAAACAATTTCCTTTTTGGGTCTCCCAACTGACCTCACTCTCTTTCCTCTTCCAAATCCTTCAAAATCTCCTTTTTCCATGAAGCATTCCAACACTGATCCCCTCACTGATCATGCCTCCACACCTTCTCTCATGTCACATGTACTATTCATAGATTCATAGACTTCAAGTCAGAAGGGACCATTATGGTCATCTAGTCTGACCACCTGCACAATGCAGGCCACAGAATCTCCCCCACGCACTCCTGTAACAAACCCCTAGCCTATTATTAAAGTCCTCAAACCACCTCAAGGTGCAGAGAATCCTCCAGCAAGTGACCCATGCCCCACGCTGCAGAGGAAGGCGAAAAACCTCCAGGGCCTCTGCCAATCTGCCCTGGAGGAAAATTCCTTCCCGACCCCAAATATGGTGATCGGTTAAACCCTGAGCCTGTGGGCAAGACTCACCAGCCAGACACTCAGGAAAGAATTCTCTGTAGTAACTCAGATCCCACCCCATCTAACATCCCATCACAGACTATTGGGCATATTTACCTGCTAATAATCAAAGATCAATTAATTGCCAAAATTAGGCTATCCCATCATACCATCCCCTCCATAAACTTATCAAGCTTAGTCTTGGAGCCAGATATGTCTTTTGCCCCCACTATTCCCCTTGGAAGGCTGTTCCAGAACTTCACTCCTCTAATAGTTAGAAACCTTCATCTAATTTCAAGTCTAAACTTCCTAGTGTCCAGTTTATATCCATTTATTCTTGTGTCCACATTGGTACTAAGCTTAAATAATTCCTCCGCCTCCCTGATATTTATCCCTCTGATATATTTTTAAAGATAAAATCACATCTCCCCTCAGCCTTCTCTTGGTTAGGCTAAACAAGCCAAGCTCTTTGAGTCTCCTTTCATAAGACAGGTTTTCCATTCCTCGGATCATCCTAGTAGCCCTTCTCTGTACCTGTTCCAGTTTGAATTCATCCTTCTTAAACATGGGAGACCAGAACTGCACACAGTATTCCAGATGAGGTCTCACCAATGCCTTGCACAACGGTATTAACACCTCCTTATCTTTACTGGAAATACCTCGCCCGATGCATCCTAAAACCACATTAGCTTTTTTAAACGGTCATATCATATTGGCGGCTCATAATCATCCTGTGATCAACTAATACTCCAAGGTCCTTCTCCTCCTCTGTTACTTCCAACTGATGTGTCCCCAATTTATAACCAAAATTCTTGTTATTAATCCCTAAATGCATGACCTTGCACTTTTCACTATTAAATTTCATCCTATTTCTATTACTCCAGTTTACAAGGTCATCCAGATCTTCCTGTATGATATCTCGGTCCTTCTCTGTGTTAGCAATACCTCCCAGCTTTGTGTCATCCACAAACTTTATTAGCACATTCCCACTTTTTGTGCCAAGGTCAGTAATAAAAAAAAATTAAATAAGATTGGTCCCAAAACCGATCCCTGAGGAACTCCACTAGTAACCTCCTTCCAGTCTGACAGATCACCTTTCAGTTATGACCCATTGTAGTCTCCCCTTTAACCAGTTCCTTATCCACCTTTCAATTTTCATATTGATCCTCATCTTTTCTAATTTAACTAATAATTCCCCACGTGGAACCGTATCAAATGCCTTACTGAAATCGAGGTAAATTAGATCCACTGCCTTTCCTTTGTCTAAAAAATCTGTTACCTTCTCAAAGGAGGAGATCAGGTTGGTTTGGCACGATCTACCTTTTGTAAAACCATGTTGTATTTTGTCCCAGTTACCATTGACCTCAATGTCCTTAACTGCTCTCTCTTTCAAAAATTTTTCAAAGACCTATTCACTCCATGTCTTGTGGTTCACAGGGTTAGGCTGTAAGTTCTTCAGGCCAGGGCGCTTATCTATTTAAGTGCTCCACAAAGCACCACATGATGCTCTACACAGATAATACTACAGTCACTTCATTATAATTTAGAGCCTTAGAATCAGCTCCTGGAGTGAATCCAGAATAATGCCACTCAATTTAATTAAACTTACTCCATAACTACAGTAGTACAATATACATCAAAATGTTGGCTTCAGTTGAATTTCATCACAATATCCATTTCGTTATGCCAGTTAAATGAGACAGATTAGGCCAAATTCTGCTCTCAATTCCACCACAGTGGAATGGCAATGACTTGTTATTTTTGCTATATCAAGCTTAAATCTTACAACACATGCACACTTCACTCCTATTTTACCAATCTTACTCATCACTACTTAGTAAATAGTTCCACTAACTCAACACTACTCTGTTCGAAAGCAAAAACTGTATCCACTAAATAAAAGTATTGTCACATGCATCGTGCAGCTGAGAATTAAACTGAATGTCTCAATTAGAAACCTGCAACATCTGTCTACTTGGATTTCATACAAGCCTTTTTTTATTGTAACATTATCTGAACATCATTTTTGTAATTACTGATTAGATTAAAGTGCTTTCAGATCAACTGTTACCACAGAGGCAATTCACCCCTTAGGTGAGAAAGACATCAGCATTAGACTGCTTCTGCTTAATACTTACTGAAGAGAATTTAGCTATGAGAAGATAATAGTGTAATTCACTTGCAGGAGAAAAAACAGAATAAAAATCCCCATGCTTGTGAAGGCAGATAGGATTCTATCAATAATACTTTTTTAAAGTGTAAGTTATTTGGGACTGGAAATGTTTCTTATTTTGTGTATGTACAGCACCTACCACACTGTAGGCACCACAAACGAAGACCTCACCAACTGAAATTAGTCAAATAAAAGATATTCCCTCACCCACCTTGTCTCTCTAATCAATGGAATAGTAATATTATAATGCATAGAAATACTTTCACTTCAATAGTTTCTTTCCACTGAGGATCTCAAAATGGTTTATGAATATAAATTGAGCCTAAGAGATTGGGAAGTAGTAGATTAAACAAATGGAACAAAGGATATTTCACTTCCAGAGACCTACTTTAAACACAAGGCTTCAGTATGAGTGTTACTCTTTTTCCTATTATTGTTGTTTGTAAAAAGGACAATGTTCATATTTCTCCTTTTCCTTAATGTTGTAGATTAAAAAAATCTTATGGGAAATTCACTGAAAAGTTGGAAAATTAATTTCTTACAATTTTTCAATTGTGTTTTGCATATACTTCATCAAAGTCAATAAGCAGTCTGTTCCTTGTGAAATAAAATGCATTAGTTAGTCAGACTAGCTGGGTAGTCCATCACATTACTGTTGTGTAAGTGGCATATTGGCAGCACTCTCAAATGCTCTTCCTTTGCCTGGAACAAATACATTTCTCATCAGACAAGAACTGGCTACTTGAACACAGGGAAAATATGCTAAGTTTATTAAAATGTTTCAAGCATTCCTGATCAACAGCCAGTTAACAGCTTTATTATCAGAGTGAGAAGTGCTGCAAACAGATGCAAGGGGAAAATTCATATGTCCCCTTAGGAAAGCATTTTCAATCAACCTACCCGCTTGGCTACGAAAACTGTTCCAGATATTTATCTTCAAAACAATGGCTTGTTCCAAAGACAAATGCAGATAAAGGGATGGGACAATAATGGGAAGGAAGAGATCTTGGCTTCTGGTATCACTCTATTGTTCAGCATTATTCAAGCTAGGCTGTTAAAGGTGACCTCCAAAGGGAAATAAAATGTCTATCTTCTTTTTTGTTTCTTTACAACAGCACAAGAGGGTTTTTTTTAATCCACTATTCCTCCACTCCACTGCTACCAAAATTGTAAAAAATAAAATGTTTATTACTTATTTTATTTTACCTTAGTTCAGATCTTATCTATTCTGGAAGACGGGATGGTGACTGGACTCTAGCTAGGTGAAAATTTTAATTTTTTTTAAAATTATGATTATGAGGAGAAGAAGGAAGAGAAAAAAATGAGGATTTGGGTGAACCGAAATATTTCACAAATTCGTTTCAATTTCACTGCATTCTTTCAGTTGAAAAAAGAAAATAAAAGACTAGAAAAACATTGAAATATTTCATTTTGACAATTTAGAAACAAAGGTTCAATTTTTCATTTCAAAATGAAGTCATTTTGAAATTTCCTTCAATTTCATTTTACAAACAGCTTGAAATCAAAATGAAATATTTTTTGATTCCCTGAAAATTTTGAAAACATTTTTATTTCAGGTTGACCCAAAATTAATTTTCCCTTTGATTTTTTCAAACCGCCAGTGAACTGAAAAATCTTGTTTTTCACACAGCTCTGTGGTGGCGAGCTAGAGAAACAAGGCGGGCGAGGTAATCAGTGTTGCCAATTTTCATGATTTTGTCATGAGTCTCATGATAATTACGGTTTTCCTTAAAGTCCCAGCTCCTGGAGTCAAGTGGATACATGATAATTTCAGCCTTCATTCTTAAAGAAAAAGTAAGTTTCTCACCCTCATTGCTGTGGAGAAAGCTTCAGAAAGTGACCTAAAATCTAAAAAAGTGTAATCCTTCTTTTGGGGGCCAAATTCCTGACCCAGCAAGCAGTCTGGGCGGCCAGATATCAGAAGAGCTGTGGCATGAGGGAGGCAAATTCTCTTCTCTCAGAGTGGGTGGTAGGTATAATAGGCCTGGGAGGCTAAAGCCTCCCCTTGCACAGCCACTGCAACCAGCCGCCAAATGCGTGGACCATGGCGGCCCCTCCTGCAGTCTGCTTCTTCCTCTCCCTGCTCTGCCCCTTCCACGAGGCTCCCAATGCCCACTGCTGCCTGGTGAGTCCTTTCTCATTTCACTCCTCTCCACTGCACACAGACCCACAGAGGTCCCCACCACTCACCGGGTTTCTCCTCTCCTCTACCTCCTTCGACCCCAAGGCCCCCACCACTTGCATTTTCCGTGTCCCTCCTCTCCTCCACTCCCCTGCCGCAGGAGAGGGGGATGTGGAGACCAGGACTGGAGGGTGTCTTAGGGGGTGGAAGAGAGGGGGACATGAGGAGCAGTGGGGGTGAGTGCCTTACCCAGGAGGGAGGAAGAGGAGGGATGGGCTTGGGGCAGAGCAGAAGTGGAGTGTGGGCAGGGCCATGAGTGGAAGAGGAGGGGCAGGGAGCTAGCCTCCCCCCAGAAAAATTTCACCCACCGCCCATGGTGCCTGGGTCTTCCCATGGATACCTGGGTAGCATAGGTGTCGGTGGTTGGTGTGCTCACATGCTCTCACTAGAGAATGACTAATGCATAGATGCAGCCGGGAATCTGCTGGATCTGCTTCGCTCCTCATCCACAAATCAATCCTGCTGGGGTGAGAGAAGGAGCCACCTACTCCTGCTCCCCTTTGGGCAGCTGAGTCTACGTGATATGCCAGGTTTAACCCCAAAGTCCTCCGTAGGTACAGGGCAGAAGGCGGGCTTTAGCCTGAAGTGATCGCATTTCTGCTGTAGGTGTTAAGGGGGAGATTAATTCCCAGTGAAAGCCAGGCACCTAGCTGCCATTTGTGCTTTGAAAATCTCCCCCAAGTAATTAAGAATGTCATTAAAAAACACGTAAAAACCTAAACAATTTTGTGTTATCAGCTTCAATATCAATTACGTTTCACCACGTTTGTCTGGATACAGTCATGGTCAATTCAGCTGACATCATTCAATTTAATCAATATTCATTTTATTCCTGGGAAACATATGGTGACAGCTGAATATTTTTCTTATTTGATATTTAACTAGTAGCTAAAAGCTTGGACTCTGGCACACGGAGTCATGTGGGTAAAAAAGCCAAAAATGGCCAAGAACTTAAAAACTGAACAGCAGCAGCCTGTGAATTCCAGTGATTAATCAGCCTGGCAATATTCTAAACAAAAAGCGCTCTCAACCATGCTTGCTGTTGTTGCCATCTCTTCACACTGACTCAGGCATTCTAGGCTTCAGAGTGACAATCCTAGAATCTTATCACATAGATTGTAACTGGAGAAGCTGATAGAGATACAACAGAATGATTTTTTAATTTGTTGGTCACGCTCGTTTCCACACTCCCACAGTGCTCTGATCCATAGAGCCACTTGATAGCTATCCAGTCTCTCTTTTTCTGGCTGACAGATTTTTTAAGTTACTCAGATGTCTAAAGATGTATGAAGGCACCTAACGGGATATTCAAAAGCACTTAGGTGCCTAACGGCCACAGATTTCGTAACCAAAATCGAGTTAATAAATAAAATAGCAGGAGGAAGATAGCCTGAGAAAGAGACGTACTGAGATTGGTTTAATTGGGAGCTAGGCACTTAGACACTTGAAAATCCCAGTAGGTGTCTAGCTACCTCTTTAGGTGCCTAAATACCTTTGTATGTATGGCCATTGGTTCTTACTATGAAATCACCAGTACCTTCTCAATAGATATTTTGCAAAGGGAAACATTTGCCTCCATTTGAAAAGTGCTGTGTGAGAGTTAGGTGGTATTATTACGCTTAGCCCGGCGAAATCAGCAAGAACTCAATCCTGCAAATGCTGAAGTTTGTCAGGAACCCAACTCCCACCGAGTCCTACTGAGAAGAGTGACTCAACGTGCTTTAATGTTTTCAGGACTGGGCCTTAGGATGGTAAGAGTATGCACATAAGTAAAACTGCTCACATCGGACTGTCCTTGCTCTGATAAACAATGTGTGTAGGATCGTACCTACAGCTACTCAAGGGAAAATGCAAAGTGCCCTGCCAGCCAGATGACTGATTAGCGCTATGTTCCTCCTGCAATGCTTTTCTTTCCACTAGCACCAGCTATGTCATTCATCTGTGAGGAGATATACTTTTAAAAATCACCATTACCTTTCCTGATTAAGCAAAGCAGGGAAAGGGAAAATGGAGCTGCAGAATCCAGATAGAAGACATCTTGACACTAACCCTTGCTTCTTTTTTAAGCCAGAGGGCTGGTATCTCGAGCACGTTCACAGATTCCTCCAGTTTGTTGTGATGTCAGAGAGACAAAGGCAGTTATTTAACTAGGCAGGTCCCCAGGCACTTAGGACTTTACAGGTCAAAATCAAAACTTGGTTGAACAGCCAACAAGTACTGTTGTAACAATCACTGAGTCATCCATCCTTTAATACATGGGAAGCTATATTTTGCACTAGCAGCTGCATGGTCCCAAGAGGTAACCCCAAGTAAAATGAATTACAATAGTCTAATCGGTAACTGAAATGACAAGCACTGCTTGGTCTGATCATAATCCTAGAACAAGAACCTCTTGTCATCTTTACCTGCCTTGAGTTTATTGGGAAACGTAACAGACGTATGGAAACCTCAGGTCTGCAATTTAGATGTCAGAACAAGAAATGCCTCCCTTCTTGGCAGAGTAATTCTGCCAACATCAAGAAAGGCAGACACTTTTTATGATTTTAAAAGCTATTAGTGGTTTCAGTGTGGTTAATGATTTGCTCATGATCAGATGTAAATCCTAAAGGAACAACAGCCAGCTTGGTCCAGTGCATGGAATTAATAGCTTGGCTAATAAAAGTAATCTTAAAAGAAATGTGAAACAGTTTATTAAACAGTAGGGCCTAATTCAATAAGTGAGTTTAGTAAACCAGAAATGTTATCAGTGAGACAAGGTGGGTGAATATCCTGGGACCAGCATGGATGCAGAAAGCTTATCAAACAGTGCAGTTCCATTTATATTATAAAAAATGACCAGTACATGAATATCGCATGATTTTGCTAACTTTTCCAGATTCTCAAGTTCAATATAGCATTCTGATGTCTTTAATCAATACTCCTGTTAGCAACTGCATGTCATCAATCTGTGATTGTATCTCAGAGCTTATCACTAAAATGTTTCCTAGAGTTACCCAGAGAAGCCAAACAATGTTCTAAATTAGACAGTCTAAGTGCAACAGCATCTAATTTAGAATCAAATGTATCAAATTTTGTTTGCAGAGACTCATTTGCAGTACATATGGTGGGATCCACTCCGATCAAAATTCACCACTGACTTAAGTGGATTTACTCCAGATTTACACCAGCATAAGAGAGAGCAGCACCAGGCTTACAGTTGAGATAAATCCTTAGAAGCAGCATTAGTTACAGATTTACAAATAAGCTCTTTTTCAGCTTCCCTATTGTACACAGAGGTGCATGTGTAAGGGACAACAATGAGAACAAAAGGCCCCCATGCACCCTGTTTGCCATTCTGATATTATCATCATTGATGAGCCAGGCATCAAACATTTTTCTATTGCAGCTCAACCCTTAGCCTGCCCTCTCCAGGAGATCACGTAAAAGAAATGCCACATTATACAGTCACAAAATTGTTGGGATAAAAAAAGCCTAGAGAGAAAGGAACAAGAAAAAAAAAACAATATTAAAACGCCCTCAGTGGACCATGACAGCAAATAGGGCATCAGTGTATTTCCCTGTGCAGAGCTGAAATGAGCCCAGAGGGACTGAGAGGGAAGGAAAGAAAACAAGGAGGACACAAAGTGCATCTGATAAATAGGGATGAGTATAACTGGAGCAAGGGCTTTTTCCCCAGCATCAGCACTGGGTATGTTCAACTGCAAGAGCCTCCAAGGATCCCAGCCAGTAGCTTTCTTCGAGACACTGGTGTATGCTTATATTACTGGGATACAGTCTGTCCTTGCACTTGAGTTCAGCCATGCACTCAAGACACATCAGTGGAAATATCTATTATCTTTGTTGCAAAATGAGAAAAACATTAAAGAACCCATTGTGTGTGCTGCATAACTAAGTAAAAAGAACGGGAGTACTTGTGGCACTTTAGAGACTAACACATTTATTTGAGCATAAGCTTTCATGGGCTACGAAAGCTTATGCTCAAATAAAATTTGTTGGCCTCTAAGTGCCACAAGTACTCCTGTTCTTTTTGTGGATACAGACTAACACGGCTACCACTCTGAAACCTGTAAGTAAAAACACACTCGATCACCGACTGTAACTGCAGTGAAGTAAAAAAAAAAAATCAAAAAAAAAAAATCAAAGAAATGAAAGATGGAAAAGAACTATTAGATCATATATTTTATTCCCTACTAATACAAGATTGTTCCCTACAGCACCTTAATTATTCGGGGTTCTTTACAGTTCCATTTTAAATGGCTCAAGGGACGGATCTCTGGTCTTAGGAGACAATTCTGCAGTCTGACAGATCTTATAATAATGAACATTTAGTTTAGTTTTTCCTTTGTTTAATTTTGTCCTGTTACTTCTAATTGTTTTCTTGAACTAGAATAAATAAATCTCTCCCCCTCCGTGGTGCTTACACCTTTCCAAAACTGCTGGACAATCATCATACTCCTGTAGCCGTTTACTGGACAAACTATACATATTTACTTTTTGATCTTTCCTCCTAAATTATGCCCACCAGCCCCTTTTTAAATTGTTATTGTTCTTCTCTGAACACCCTCCAGTTTTTCTTCCCCTTTTATGTTTTTAGGTGCTACAATTCCACTGTTCTCAGTGTAGTATTGAAGAGCATGATCATATCTTTGACCTCCTACAGATTATATCTAACCTACAACTGCATTGGCTTTTATTGCTGTCATTTCTCATATCATTTGTTAACCACTAGCACCGCTGGGTCTCTCTCAGCATTACTGCTTTTCACATAACTCCCACTGGATTGCTGTACTTTGGATTATTCTTCCCCAGATGTATTTGCTGGCATTTGTCAAAGACGGATTCGAGTTGGTTATTCCCCGCCTGCAGCTCAAACTTCTCTAGGTCACTATTTATTACATCTGTGGTCTCAGTAACATTCACAATTCCTTCCAGCTCAGTATCCTTGGTGAATGTAATTAGCATGCTCTTTATCCATCCGCAAATCTTTAATAAAGTGAACCTGGGCCTAATACCAGTCTCTGGGACTCCCGACATGATCCTGTCCCAATTCCCAAACCATGTAGCAGTGTTCTGCCCAAGCCGTTTTGAATGCATGTATCTAGCAAGATTTTGCAAGAATCAAGAATCAAATACGGTACCGAAGCTTATCTGTCTGCTGAGCTGTTAATAGTAAATGCATCCATCACTCTAGGATCTAGGCACCAATTACAAGTATTAGCAGAAGCAGCTTTGCTACCAACTAGGATTCCATTCTCCATCCCTCCTGATGATCTGGGGCATTTCTATAAGATTAGTCCCAAAGATTCATTATAGTGGGAAAGAGGAAGAAATGATGCTTTGGTATTTTATAGCCTGCTTTACAGTAGAAGGTCTGTGCAAGGTGCAAGTCTTGCATTGTGCTCTTAACATGATCAAACTCAAGCTCAATCTGACCACTGGAGGCAGCGAGTAACTCACCAGAGGGACAGCTGCTGAGAACACCCAGCCCCTCATCACCACGTTACATACAAGACTGTCAGCCACAGTGTGTCTGTTGAGCAGAGCATGATGGATGGGATTTGGAGACTGTCATGGAGATAGGAGGTACAGCCACCTGAAAGTGGGAAACCCAGTGTCAAGAAAAGCATTAGGGAAAAAATGTAGGGCTGTTTATCGAACACATGATTGAAAGTGTTATCAAAATGGTTACCTACATTTTAATGTATCGAATCCAGGTTCTTAGTAAACAGAAAAACATTGTAATGGTTTTGATAATGCTTTTGATCAAATGTTTTACAAAAATCAAGAGGCACAACTCCCCCCGCCAAAAAAACTCTGTTAATGTAGACAACTTTGAATGAAAATTTTTGTTTGTAAAAAGTTTGATACAAAAAAGATATTGTTTGAAACATTTCAACCAGTTCTAGCAGCTATTTCCTTTGAGGGTTTTGAAGAAGAGGACCACAGTGTTGAAGTAGCTCTGGTGTCATGGGGAGCCAGTGTAGGGCATTGACGGACAATGTGATATATGCATGTGTACTGGATTAATTTAGGAACTAGGCTGCTGCATGTTGTACCAGCAGATGCTTTCCTGTGGTGTCCATTGTCAGGCCCACGTAGAAAGTTTTGTGGTAGTCTATCTTTGATGCGAAACAGGCACAGATTTTGGTGGCTAGGGCCAAGTCTCAGAGGAAGGGATGCAGTCACCTGAATACCAAAATGGATGACAGCAATTTTTCCCACCACTATTATTCTACTAGAATTTGCTCTAGACTTTGTGGCTAATAATCACCAGGATTATTTTTCTATAACTTTTTCTCATTTAAGAACTAAGTTTGGTTTTTTTTCATTCCACTGGTACCTCCCAGGTTTCCCATGCCTTTTATGAAGAGTGATGGTCAGAGGTTTAGCCACAGATTCAAGAAAGCACTTCAATACTTTATTTTAAACATTAAGCTTTACTTTAAATCCCATTGTCTTCAATTGGGCTTAAACATATGCTTAAATGCTTTCTTGAACAGGATTCCTTCCTAAATTGGGGCCTGAAATCAGTTTATTAGTTCATTTTCCTAACATTCTGTGATGTATCTATCATCAGTCTGCCAATTTGCATGCACTGATTCCCCAAGCAATCTCATAGCTATAAAATGTAAGAAAGACACAGATATTTTTACGAGATATTAATTAGTTCTTAGCTTTAATATCTCTTTTCCTTATTTTTATTTTCAAAGTCAAATTTTAAAAAGCAATTCAGAATCTCAGCATTTTTAGAATCATTAGTTTCATTCTCCTTTATTAATGTGATTAACTGATTTCTCTATTATCACCAACATACCTATATATTCCCTTATTTTCCTCTTTGCCTCAATTAACTCTTTTGGGTTTTTTTGTCCAATTAAAATCTTTACTCTGGTCTTAGAGGAGGAGCAACACCCTTAGAGGAGGAGCAACACCTCATTTAATGATCATTGTGCATCCTTCAAACCACCTCTATACATAGTGAATTTTGTTTGTGGAAATTTTATAGCAGAAATTTGAACGAGCAGCAAAATCAAAACCAGAATCCCTCTAGGTTTTGTACCATACAAAAATGGTATATTTTTTAAATCCCACCAATTGAAATCCATTAACTATAGGATTGTACAATGCATGGAGAACTACATTTATCACCAAGCTCCAAAAAACATGTACAATGATTTGCATTGTAGCTCCCTTTGTGTTACAGCTTTTGGATAGAATATGAACTGCATCTTATCATTATTAGTATTCTCTAGGAAGAGTAGGAACGGCAGGTTGACAGAGATATAAAGCAAATCATCATAGAAATGTACATTATATGTATTTTGGGGTATTTTGTTTTGGGGGCACACTTAACATTGCTGAGCCCATTGTTTCACACGATTGCACCGAGTACTATTACTAGACAGATATGGAAAGGCTACAAAGTGAAACCAGTCTTTGTACAGGTCATTCCTGTTACTTAGTGTATAACGCACTAACATGGGAGATGCTGGTTTCAAATACCCTTTGCACAAACAAGCAGCAATTTTGAATGCTGCAAAACCATTCCCCAAAGCACAGAGGGACTGTGTCTTGGAAAAAGGAAAGTCAAATATGGTGGTGTGTAGAGATACTCAAAGTCTTGCATGTATAGGAATAAAGCATCATATTTCTGGGGGGGGAGGTCCTGTTCTCGTCAACATATGTGCTTAAAGCTCTCGACTTTAATGGCAATCATGCATCATGTCACCAAGAGGACTGCAGCCCCTAGGCTCAATTTACTGAACCTAAACAATCACCACACAGGATATCGAAACTTTTCTCAAGAAGATGCAAACATCCCCTGATAACCTCTTGTGAATTTATATAAAAAGCTTTATAATGTTGCTCTGTTGCTTTGAAGAAGAAGAAGAACAGAAAGAACACCTGCCATTTTATCAAGGATTCCTTTAAAGAACTTTGCACTTTATTAATCTCTGTCAAATGTCTGGAAGCAGGCATTCATACTCCAAGAATCCAGCCCAGCTCAGCAGGCAGCACCAATCCTTCTCCAGCCCAAGGGTGACACGCTACTCTGCTCATAGGTCATCTAATCAGCAGTGAAATAAAGAACTGCCAGACCTAATAAAACTTAAGCAATCTACCTGAATGAAGTGTGCTGTGTATGCCATGGGGAATTGGTACTAAACAGGCACTGTAGCATTTAGAAGCCTTACTTTAGATTCATTCTAGGATTATATTTTAGCACGGGCAAATATACTGGCCTAGGCAAACAAGGATTTGCAGTCACTCAGTTTAACATGGGGATGGAGAGAATATTTATATGGCGCTACATTTTGTCCCTAGTTATGTGTGCACAATTGCAAATGGGAATTGTGAGCCCACAGAGCAGAGCCATAATTGAACAGATGTAAACAACTTTGAATGCATCTCCTGTAACAGAATAGGCATGGAGGACGGACGGGGGTGGGGGAGAGTCTGGAAAGGAGGCTCATGCTTTATCCCTGCACCAGAAGAACTGCTGATGTGATGTGAAATGTGCAGCTGCCTCAAAGAGCCTGGAGCAGCGTTTAGCAGCTCTCTGTGAAGAACCCACAAGCAGCTTAGAAGAGTGATGAGGAAGGGAAAAGACCTAAAAATTAAAGGAACGTATTTGCCTCCCAATCTGCAATTTTGTTTTCAGTCCCTTAACTCCATCAGCTCAGTCAAGGGTCATTCTCTTCACCTGCTAGCACTGTAAGGCAGAAACCTTTGTCTTTTCTATTGCCTATGGAGTAATTTTACTGGAGAGCAACATACAACATAGGTCGATTTCTCTGCCTACCAGCTTACTTTGGTTCTATTTTATTTACTCTTATTTCTTTGCTCCTGGGTGCAGAGAGAACCAGGATGAAATTCAGAGGTGACCCGAAGGGAGTGTCAATCTATACAGCATCTAAGTCAGTAACAGCGTCTATGTTGCACCTAGTTAGGCTAAATCTATAGTTACAGTGGTGTGTCGAGTATAAGTGAAGCTATTTCTACACTTTGTGACATTAAGAACAGCCCAAGGGACACCCTGATCTCCAAGAATGAATTTCAGCTGGTGTAACCAGTTATAATATACCCCAATTCTTTAATGTCACAAAATGTATCCGATAAATGTCATGCAAGGTATCAATGCAAAGCACATAATTCACTGGTTATTTTATCACCACATAATGTACCCGTTCAAGCAACTGATTCAAAGTTATGGTCATAAATCGAAATTACAATTCTTAAAATGTGTTTGCTAGCCAAGCAGGAGTTACCCCACCTTACACCAAGGAATGTGGTTTCTCTATCTGAAAATTACTTCCACAGTACTTTGAAAGATGACGAAGGGGTGGAAGCAAACATCACACTGCCACGGCAGAGGAGGAGATTGACAATCACGTTTAACATTCATTCAGTTGCACCAGCAGGGGCAGGAAGTAAATTTGCATTTTAGCAGACAATTCAGCAGCAAAAGAGCAGCAGGACATTTTCTTAAAGCCGAATTCCATGATGCCTACGTCAGAGCTGGAAGTCTCTTTCAGAAGAATCTATTTCAAAGATTTTTATGGACTATAAAAGAGAGGGGTACAGAATCCCACATGATGTATCTTTCACTTAAGCAGGGCCACCCCGCAGGGGCCCCCACAAGAGTTTTTTGGGGGCCCCAGAGCAGGGTCCTTCACTCGCTCTGGGGCCCCGTAAAACTCTCGCGGGGCCTGTGCCCCCGGAGCTTCTTCTGCTCTGGGTCTTCGGCAGCAATTCGGCAGCGGGGGGTCCTTCTCAGGGCCGGCGCTACCATTTAGGCAGCCTAGACAATTGCCTAGGGCGCCAGAATAATTGGTGGGTGCCATTTTGCCGGAGGGGGCAGCAGGCGGCTCCGGTGGAGCTGCTGCAGTGGTGCTGCGGAGGGTCCGGTGCTCCGCGGCTCCGCTGGAGCTGCCGCAGTCGTGCCTACAGACGGTCAGCTGCTTGTGTGGCTCTGGTGGACCTTCCGCAGGCACCACTGCAGCAGCTCCACCGGAGCCGAGGAGCGCCGGACCCTCTGCAGGTACCACTGCGGCAGCTCCACCGGAGTCGTGGGACCAGTGCACGGGGTGGCGAAATTGCCGTCCGCCTAGGACACTCAAACCCCTAGTGCCGGTCCTGGTCCTTCCGTTCTGGGACCCACCGCCAAAGTGCCTCGAAGACCCGCAGTGGGCGATCCTTCTGTCTTGGGACCCGCCGCCAAAGATACCAGGCCCCCTGAATCCTCTGGGCAGCCCAGCACTTAAGACAAAGGTACAAGCACTTTAATTTTGGAAACATGTGGTGAGGATTTTACCGTGAACCAAGTTAGCTTGCTAAGTTTTAGTTACTAGAAAGTATTTTATCTTAATTTCTCTTGTAACCATTTCTGACTTTAATCTTTATACCCGTACTCATTTAAAACCTGTGTCTTTGGAATAAACTAAACTTGATTTATTTTTAATCTAACTCAACCTAGTATTGTCTGTGGACTGAACTATTCCAGCTAAAGTAACAAATTGTTGGATATTGACTCTTTACATGAACTTCAACATTCTTCTGATTGTTCCAGGATAGGACAGGACATTTCAGAACACATGTTGTGGGGACATTTGGCGCTGGATAGAGTGTGGAGTCACCTTAACAGTAGCATTTTAGTAAGGCTTTTGAAACAGTCCCACATGACATTCTCATAAGCAAACTAGGGAAACATGGTCTCTTATGCTGCCTGACAACCTGTGTAAAGGACATGGACTAGAGCAGGGGTAGGCAACCTATGGCACACATGCCAAAGGAAGCATGCAAGCTGATTTTCAGTGGCACTCACACTGCCTGGGTCCTTGCCACTGCTCCGGGGGGCTCTGCATTTTAATTTAATTTTAAATGACGCTTCTTAAACATTTTAAAAACCTTATTTACTTCACATACAACAATAGTGTAGTTATATAATATAGACATAGAGAGACACCTTCCAAAAACATTAAAATGTATGACTGGCATGCAAAACCTTAAATCAGAGTGAATAAATGAAGACTCTGCATACCACTTCTGAAAGGTTGCTGACCCCTGTACTAGAGAAAGGGTGCATGGCCCTAGCAATATTTAACTAAATGAACAGCCCATGGACTGGTGCAAATTAGAGTGATGGTCAGGACATGCTTCACTTTTTAGGTGCAGTCCAGGATTTGGCCTATTAGTTGCAAAGACATCAGGACAAATTACAAGAAGTTTCTGAGTTCTCAGATCAGAATTTAACTCATTGGATTAAATTCTTCCATGGGACTTGATGGCACCCAGGACGCTGTTGTAAATTCAGAATAACTGCACTGACGTCAGTGGAGATACTCCAGATTTCCATTAGTGCATTAGTGAGTACAATATAGCATAGTGGGCCAAATCCTTATCCAGTGAAAATTGACATAGCACCTCTGCAGTTAATTTGGAACTTGGTCCATTGTGAATACTGCACCATTGGTTTTTTCTTAATCCTGTTTTTATTTACGGGCAATTCTGCCCGCATAAAGACAGCAGGTTTTGGCTCTATGTAAGCAAACTCTTTTGGATCCAATTTTGCATACTTTTCTCAGGCACTGGCATAGCCATTTGACCTTGCTCCTACAGCCCCAACTCATGGGAATACCCCCCGAATGGCTCTGCTACCACAAGGTGAGCAGGATTTGACTCTCGAATTTCGGTAACTGCATTTCCTTCAATGACAGTCGACTCTCCTCCTTTCTCTCTCTGATTAGAACACTCATTCAAAAGGATGAGACTAAGTTAATTAATGTAAAAATGTCTCTTGAGCTCAACAGGATTTATATCGCTTACATTATAATTTACTGCATTTTTAGCATGCGCAGTAACTATTATTCATGCAATCAAAAATGTTTTCCTAAATCAATTTATGCAGTTTTCAAACACATTATAGCTAACCTTATTAAATATGCTGAAGCACCACTTACACAAAAATCACAAAAAAGCACAGTTTGTAGACAACCTTCAAGCAACACTTATAAGCATGAATCAGCGTTAATTGCTTCATGTTTAGCATCTAAGAACTCACAGAATGGTATGAGTTCTCAGAGAAACATCTGTGTAGGTCACAGCTTGGCAAAAGCTTAGCCACTAAAACAACTAGAGAAAGAAATCCCAACAACTGAAAATAGCTAACAACCTGCAAGCAAGGAATTTACATCTTCTCACTTTTCTCAATCCAGTCTAAAACCACTATAAATTATGCAAACATACAAATCACAACATTAACGTTTCCTTCATTAGTTTAACAATGGAAACCATACAGAACATCAGATACTTACACACCTTCTACACGACTATTAGAAACAAACATATTTGTAAAATAGTCTAAAAAGATAGAAAATACTCATTTCAGCTGCATGTCAGTCAATGGATACATTCCCCTCTGAGGACTTTCATAAACAAATTAGTATCTGCATCAAAACACAAATATGTTAGAATTATTCCTTTCCTATCTGGAATCCTGAAAACAATTTCTTAACTGAAGGTAGCTAAAACATGTCACATATTCCGTACATGCAAAATAGAGATTATGTAATTGTACTTTGGCTATTATATATACAGTCGGTTTTGTTACTTACCTTTTATTTGTATTTTGTATACACAAACCCATTTTACAGATGAGTGAATTAAGGCATAGATAACAAAGTGACTTATGTTTAAAGACACACCAGGGGCCTTTTTTTTTTTTAAACAATCAAGCAAACATGCAAACAAAGAGATAAAATGCTCACAACAATTTTCATGAAATGTATGTATTTTAACCATTAAGACCAATGCCTGACCCAGCCGGTAGACACTGGCTTAGCTACCTCGAAGACAGCAGAGCTACACCATTTTGCAACAGCTGAAGATCAGGCCCCCTAGATTTTATTCATCTGAAAATCTGGAGAGCAACTGGATGCCATTTAAGAAGTGCCTATTTCAGATCTATTCTAATTAGGGGGACCAGACAGCAAATGTGAAAAATCAGGACACGAGGTGGGGAGTAATAGAAGCCTATATAAGAAAAAGACCCAAAAAATCAGGACATCTGGTCAGGCTAATTGTAATAGGATGTTTACCTACCCTGCCACCAGAGTCAGGAGTTGGACCCTGCTCAGCATAGTCACCACTGAGTCTCAGTAACCAGAAGGATATAGTGGGAGGAAAACAGCTTGAAAGTGCCCCAAATATTCACTCACCTGAATCAGTGGAGAGAACAGACACGTTATTGGGGAGCAGCCTTTCCCTCAAGTTTGCTGGTTTGAGTGTGTGGCTCATTATGCTGCAGACCTCACATGATTTGATTGGTAGGGGTCTAATTTTCAAGAACGCTCATTACCTGCAGCTCCCAGTCACTTAAACTGGAACTCTGGGTGCTTAACACATCCGCGAATCAGGCCCAATGCTGTACTGAGTCCCTGCACTTTGTATCTGTGATGGTAAACAGGAACTGGTATAAACTTATCTGCTTTGGGAAGCAAAAAAAACCCCAAAACAAAACAACAAAAAACAATCTGAGACTTTGTCTTTTGACAAAGCAGGGACAGTAGGATGGAGGCCCTCACCCATTACCTAAAGGGCCTTTTTGTGATTACTTTTTTATGTATTTTCCTAAAGAAACAAACAATGAAGAGTGCAAAACGTTAAATGACTTAGAGTTTGTATGCGTTTCCAAATACCACATGCTTCATGGGATCACCAATAAAATTACGTAATTAGGCACTTTTACAATTTGTCAGAGCTGCAAGACCAAACAATACAAAAGCAGACAGTCCTATATAGACTTAACACATTGGGGGGAGTGTTACAGTAATAGTCATTTCATAATAGCAGACATAGGGAGAAAAGGGAAGGGAAAAGGAGAAGAGGTTCGGTGAAATGAAGGTCTTGCATTCTTTGAGCCATCTCAACATTTTTTATCCAAATCTATCTAGAAAAAAGGTCCAAATTTCTTTGAATTCATATAATTGCCCTCTACTACGATAAGCCATTCTTTCTTTGGCTACTAACTAAGACTCAGGCTTCACTCAACAGAAGAAAAGATCTTATTCAAAATACATGGGATGCCACAGAGATTGCGCAAGATAAAGGCCTTATCCTTTGATGTTTGTTGATGCTGTAAGAAACAGGAATCCTGATGTATATGCTACAAGACTGTCCAACAGTCAGGCAGCTGTGGAAAGAGGCAGACACAAAAGAGTTAAAACACCACTCAGCTTCAGCAGCCAAACCTCCGCTGAAAATTATATCCTAGGGTTACTTACTTGTTAAGGTGGGTTTAGCTCGACCACAAATGCTTTGGTTCTCAAAGGCTGAAAGATCACCAAGTGCATGATGTTACAAAAATGGAAGAGTAAGCTAAAGAATGGCAGTATGCATTTAAATATAAATTTAAATTGGTTTAGTTCTTGGTTTAGCTCTGTCCCTTGACAGAGCTAAGGAGAAGCTGATGCTACAGAAAAGCAGCTGAGAAAAGTTTATTGGCACTGTCCAAGCCTGTCTTATTGGCTGATGACAGGCAGGATGAGTAGACGATAGTGAAGTTTAAATGATTAAATTTAGCCTTTTCTCTTTTTTGTTAATTCTCTATTTATGTGCTTGTTACCTCTCCCGTTTCACTGATCTCTTTCAGCATCTTTGTCCTTTTAGTCTGCCTCTTTGAATATTCAAGGCCTTTTGTCAACTTCATCACTTTTAAGGTCACTTTCTTTTGATTTCCTTGGAGATTTACCAAACATGGAACTCATGGCCAAGCACGTTAAAGAATCAATCAGTTTATCATATTAACATGAATTGATGGCATTTGGTCAAATCAGAGCAGAAAGTTAATAATGAGTGATTTATTATATATATTTTAAAGTTAACGCACAAGTAGCACCCAAAATGGAGACCCTTCACATGTGCTGGTGAACACTTACTTCCACAAGTAATCCCATTAGATCGCATTGGAACTGCTCACATGATTAAGTGCTCACCACACCAGCAAGAGCTAGACAGAGTTATATTGTACTCATTTATTAATTTATAGAAGAACTTTAACACAATGATTATAGTTCACTTCCACTGCCTAACACTGATGAGGTGGCCCAAACTCTGATCCCCACACCTTTTAAGCCCCTTCTTTAGGAACAAGAAAGGTGCCATTATTCCACCAAAGGAGCGCATCTCCAGACCCGTGGGCCAGTGGAGAAGTTCAAGCATTCACACAGGACGTCAGAACAAACATGCTGTTGGAAATTAATTGTTGTAATAATTTTCCTAAGGTTAACCATGACTCACAAGCATTCCTTCATTAGTCCAAAGGCTACCTGGTGTTGATTACATCCAAAATACAAATACAAGCATATGCACACTTATTACTGTATTGTTACTAGGCTATAGAGTGTAAGTATTGGCCATATACTTACATCAGGGTCAGGCCGGGGAGATACTTTCCCATCATGGCATGACTCAAGAGGTATAAGGAAAAGCTCTGACAAAGAAACCCCTAAAAACCTTGTGTATTATAGTATATAAAAAAGTAAGTGATGTCACCGCTGGTTATCAGGCCTCAGCTAAGGCCAAATGAAGCAGTTTAGGGTTGAACCCAGTCTTCTGCTTCGGTCAAGACAAGATTACTTACTGGCTCCCTTTCTGAAAGGTATCCTTCTCATCTCATTTTGCCGTATTTTTCCATAGTTACTAAATTTTAAAAAACAAACATGTTTTCTTTATAAGACTAAATCTTAAGCACTGATGTTTCAAGGGTCACTACAAGTTTAAAACAGAAATCCCTTCTTTCTCTTCAGTTCACAGATTCATAGCTTCCAATACCAGAGGGGATCATTGTGATGTGACCTCCTGTACAACACAGGCCATAAAAATCCACCAAAATAATTCCTAGAGTAGATCTTTTAGAAAAATAGGCAGTCTTGATTTAAAAATAGCCAGTGATGGAGTCCCATGTTTCCCTGTCTGACCCTAGCAGCATAAAGAGGAGATACTTGCAGAATGCACCTCCGGTGCCACTTAGACTTTGGTGGAAGACCAAGGAAGAAGCCATATGACTGGATTTCCACTTTGCATAGAAGTCCCACCAAACCCTTTACTTCAACACCACGTAGATGAAGGAGGCTGATGGACCTCCAGTAATCATCTATTTGTAGGAGTCTGCCACTTCAGTAACCGTAGCAGACGATTCTGCTGGATTCTCACTTTAAAAGGCCCTATGACCTTCCCACATAAAGTCCACAGGTATTGGAAAAAGTCCATTCCAAGATTTCTTCCCAGCCTCCACTGCTACCAACACACCTAGATGGAGGTAAAGGGTATCTAAGCAGCCTCACTCTGCAACCTGTTTGCTTTTTTGACATTCTGAAGCTTGAAATTGCTAACAGGTGTTGCAGAGTTGAGCCAACCTCAACCCAGATCCATGCTAGGCTATTAACTCTCTTCTGCCCTGATCCAGTGTGGATTTTGTCATCACAAGCGCCAATTCTCTTATCACCTACCCTTATGTCAACAAGGAGTCAATCCACCAATGCCAATGAGGTTACACTGGTGTAAAATAGGTATGAGAGGAGGATCGGTTCATATGTATTTAATTATGAACCATGTCATTGTCAAATTGTGCTATTGAATAAATACTTTAGTAGTTGAATTTCCATTCCTGGGAAGGTGCAGAACTGAGGAGCAAGTTCTATCAGAATGCCTCAGCTGGGCATATGTCTGATGTGATACGGATAAGGTATTCAAAGGGTAAGGGACAAACTATGTCATTGTTTTAAAGTAGAACACTCCCATTGAAATCACTGGGGAGTTCTGCTTGAAAATGAATAGCAAAACGTGGCTCAAAATGAAGAAATACTATATTGACTGACAGAACTACTAGCATTCCCATACCATTTGATTTGCACACTCATAATAGGCAGCCCTCCTCACAAGCCATAAAAGGGATAATGTCTTTGGTTTATCCTCATCAATTATTTTATTCCTAGCCATAACACCACAGTGAAACACTCAAAGTAGTAAAAACAGGAAAGCTGTGAAGACATGATTGAGCTGAGCTGACCTGTCCCCTACAAGATGATCTGACAGTCATATATGGACTAGACCCAAAGATTTTTCCAGTTATTTAAAAACATTATTTAAATTTAAAGGGCAATGAAGAGCAATTTTAACAAATGCTAATAAGGTTGTAACAGGAACGGGAGGCAAAAGGTGATGAATTAAAACGGCAAATTACAAGCAAAAGAGAGTCAAAGAGGAACCAAAGGGCAAAATGATTTTTTAAAAATTCAAATAGAAAAGAAATCACTTCAAAGCATCTGCTATGCTCAGTGGCACTTAATAAATAATATGCCAGTATAATATGCTGCAGTAATAAAGACACCAATGTTCATAACATGCATCTTTTTTGGCATTTAGCTGAAATGGTAAAGTTACCAGTGCATTAAGGAAAGCTAAAAATGAAAGATACCATCTTTCACCATCATATATAAACCCATTATATTCTTTTCTATAATAATGAAATTCTTCTCATAATGACTTTTTTTTCTTGAAAACAATTTCAGTCTATGAAGTATTTCCCCGAAGCAACTTAGCCATTGCCAAGTGCCTGGCTTAGTTACTTTTTGTCAGCACATTTACCTTTTGTAATATTTTGCTAGGAAAGTTCATTATAGATTAAAGTTGATAATCACAAATAGTTGTCAAGTGTACTCAGACTTTGGGACACGTGAAGGGAATGTAATAAGCTGCTTCAAAGTTTGCTGGCTCAAAATCAAACTGCAGGCAGCGATACATTGTGCGTGCGTACATTGAGTAAGACTGACTGGAAATTTTTAATTAAAACATTTTAGTGGAAAGTGTCTATTTTCCACAAACATTTTCAATTTTTTTTATTATTATTATTTTTGGAAGTTTTTGGTCCAAAGATTTCTTCTTGGTTGCTAAAAATAGAAAACACGTTTGCTTTTTGAGTTTTGGGTCAATGAAAAGTCAAAATTTCTACTGGATTTCTCCCCCCTCCCCAACCAGCTCAACACTTACCAAATGAAAATACTGTGTAAACTATACCAGACTTACTGGGGGAGATGGGGGAGGTTCAACAGGGAAGTTAGTGAAATCTTAGGTCCTGATCATTCCAAGGGTTTCAATAAAGTAAGGACTTCAGGTTCCAGCTAAGAAAAGAGATAGTGTATATATGAGCATAGAAGGAAATTTTTCTGAATGTTGTTAACAGGCTTCTCCTTAAAAACAGATTACTGGTGTATTGTACCCCAGTGGATATTCCCATGTAAAGCTAGGGATATGTAAATTATTCATGAACTCAGATTTTAAGACCAGAAGGGACCATTATGATCACCTATATCAAGAATCTAAGCTCAACAGGGCACAGACTGCCTACTACTCTTTTTGTACAATGCCTAACACAATGGAGCCCTGTTCTTGGTTATCCCCTTGGCATGACCATAATGCATATATACGGCACAGAGTCTGCTCCCACTGGCCATAGAACTTAACCCAGCAATTTCTGCATCAAGTCCATTACCCTTGCACAGCTAGAATGTTTCTAAAAAAATAATAAATCGAGTCTCAAAGAAGTCTTAAGCATTTTTATAGTAATTTTTGATAGCATGGTAAATGACAAAGGGCCTACTCCTGCATCCCACTGCAGGCCAGAAAGGACCGCTGCAATCATTTGGTCTGATTTTCTACTTATCACAGGCTATAGGATTTTGCAATTAATTCCTGCTTCACGTGCTCTACATCAAGCACAGGTAGTGGACATCTTTTAGAAAAATCTCATTTTTATTTTAAAATGTTCAGTGACGGTGAATTCACTGCAAGGTTTGGAAAATTTGGAAAGTCTCAATTATTGTTGTTATTTATTGTTTACTATTTGTACTTCTATTACAATAGTACCTCAGTCCCAACCCAAATCCACCCTCTTTTGTGCTAAGCATTGGGCAAATAGATAACTGGAGAACTTACAATATAAATAGACAAGACAGACAAAGGGAACAAGATGAAAGAGGTTAAGTGACTTGCCCATTGTCACACAGTAGGCCAGTAGCAGAACCAAGAATACAATCCCAGACTCCTGACTCCCAGTCCAGTGTCACCTGTACTGGACTATGCAAAAAAACATTGGGCCACACTTTGTCCCATTCCATTTATATCTTAATCTAAAGTTAAAGTCATTTTTCTACATTGCAACAAATCCATTTGAGGTTCCCATAAATTTGGTGCAAAGGAACTTTGATTTTGGAAGCAGCATACGAGATAGTAGAAAAATAATTAACACATTTGCCACATATTTCTCATTTGACATAACCAGTGTTTGATTTAGGCAATGAGAAATATCCAGCTGTAAAAAGATACATCTATTTCAGGAGCTGAGAACATGAAAAATGGAATACATTCTTAAAGTCGGAAAAGAATAGAAAATTATTCATCAAGAGACACTGATAGAGTGTTGTTTCTGGATAACCCTTAGAAGTGAAATTTATTAATGGGTTCAACTACAAATGGCAGAAAACAGGAGAAAAGCAGATTACTGTAAATAGTACAATCTGGCATAAGGAAAATAATATCGGCAAAACAGAGAAGGACAGTCAGAATAATAAAAAATATTAATACCAACTAGCTCTTATCTAATACTTTTCATCAGCAGATATCCAAGCACTTTACATATCAACATTTTTCAGAGGCGTAAACAAGGCACAGAGAGGCAAAGCGACTTGCCCAAGGTCGTCGAGCAGGCCACAGTCAGAGCCAGGAACAGAACCCAGGTTTCCTGAGTCTCAGTCCAATGCTCTATCCACTAAGAAGACAAAGGAATAGCCAATCATTTAAGAGGGTTTTATATAAGAGATGAGTCAAAAACATCATGGATGAGATTTTCAAAAATGCTCAGCACGGGTTTACTTAATCCCACTGAAGTCAATGGAAGTTTCATTGGCAAAGTGAGGCCAATGGCAAAAGCTTTGAAAAAAAAAATCACACCTTATAAACATACAGATGACAGTCTTCTTTTAAAAGACTATAGGGCACATAGCCGTCTGGTATAAATTGTCACAGCTTCATTGAAGTCAACTGCTGATCGGCCTCTAAAAATAATTTGACATATAAAGTTTGGAATTCTAAGGTGGAAACAGGGTAATCAGTGAAGGAAAGTAATCTCTCTTCTCTCTTGTCTTGTACGAAACACTGCCTATACCAAAGTGGTCAGAGTTTCACTTCTTTTGTCTGGGGGTGTTTCACAAAAAAATAAACAGCCACTCTGCCTTTAATATATTAAGCGCATTTAAAATGCAATGAAAGGACTGATTTGGATGTACAACACTGCATTACAACCATGTGACAGTGCAGTGAAAATGGATACAAAACAGCTTGCCACTTACTTTGATAGACTTTTTTTTTTATTTTATCAAAATATAAGTTGACTTGCCAACGATGACAGACTACCATTTAGCTCAACACTTGGCAGACATGAATGTTTTTGATGCAAGAGATGAAGTAATAATGAATGAAGCCAAACACAATAGTGATCACAGCCCATTTTGAAATGCAGTCTGACAAGCCTGGCATAGCAAGGTCATCGGCTGAGTAATTTCCTCCCTCAGTGTGGAAGCGAAGAATTTTGAATAGGAAAACATACCTTTAATCTGAAGGAAAAATCTCTCCCACAAGGCCCTTCCAATTGGTGGCTTGTATCTTCACAATTGCCTCCAAGCAAACCTTGCACTATCTACATGTAACTTTATCCAACCACAATAGTTATCTGAAATGCTACACTAAAACTGAAATAAATGGGGCTGGTTTTCCCCTACATGGGTTCATCCCATGACCAGTCATGACCAAGGAAACTCCATGAATTTGAATTCAACGAGTTTCCCTAGAATCCTTCTTTTGGGATAGCAGGGGTCCTGAAAGAGGAAAATAGTTTGTCTAGAAGTTAAACTACAGGTCTTCCACATCCTGAGCTAGAATTCCTGCTACACCACAGATCTCCTGTGTAAGCCACAGTCCTTGTGCACCTCAGCTCCTGCACTTGTAAAATGAAGATAAGAACTTTTCTGTATCTCCAGGAAGGAGGGGTGTGAGGATAAATACACTAAAAACTGGGAGGTGCTCCGATATTTTGGTGATGGGGCCATTAAATGCCCAGGAGAGTTAGTTAGATTCCCCTTCATCCTTCCTGTGGAAATGGTTCACAAACCTAGAAATTTCCAAGTATCCAATGGAGAAAAGAGCCATTGATGTAGAGGGCCAATGCCCTCCTTCTTCAACTAAACTTCTCTTGCCTCTAGGGCAACATGGTTCCCATAAACTCCCATGCAGGATGCTATCCACTGAACTTTCCCTCGCCGGGGAGTTTATATCATGGAGGGAGGATACTTGTACATTAATACCAAACTCACTCACTCTCTCCCCCAGTAATCTACTGCTTCCCAAGTGTAGCAGGGCGAGCACCCTGCTCCAGAGAGAAAGGGGTTAAAACCAGCTCTGGGAAAGGGCTGCCCCGAGGAGTCAATCAGGGGAAGGTACGTAGCAGCCAATCCAGGCCCGGCATTGTTGGTATAAAGAGGGCTGTGAGCTAAGAGGCAGGCAGTCTCACTCCAGTCTTGGGGTGGGAAAGAACGGGCTGAGTGGGAGCACAGGGTACCTTTGATAGAGCAGCGATGGGGAAGGGGCAGGTTGAGTTGGGGAGCTCAGGCCTGGTGACCTCCCAGGCTGAGGCCTGACAGGAAGGCCTAAGGAGGTACTAGGTCCAACCACCTAGCCAAGAGTGGCCACTTCAGACTGCAGTTTGCCCCTGAGGGACAGGGCTAGATGAAGACTGGTAGGAGGTCACTGAGGCAAGGTGGGCTCAGGGGAGTGGGGTTCCCTGGGTGATGGGCAGCACTCCAAGGTAAGAAGAACTGTGGTTGAGAAGGGACGTGGTGCCCATACGTGCTGGAGATGCAGAGGTGTAGGTAACCGAGGGTGAGACACTGGCCCATAAAGGGCGCTCCCAGGCTGAGAGAGCTAATTCCCAGATGACCAGCAGGAGGCGCTGCGCCAGTGAGTCAGCAATCTGCTACACCAAGTTACAGAACCAGACCTCCACAGAGAACCTGTAGAAGGGCTTCTCAAGGCGACAGCAATGCAAGCAGCAGCCCTCCTGTCATAAACAGATAGCTAAGGGTTAATGTTCTTTTATCTGGAAAGGAGTAACCTGAAACACCTGACCAGAGGACCAATCAGGAAACAAGACTTTTTCAAATCTGGGTGGAGGGAAGTTTGGGTGTGAGTTCTTTGTCTTGTGTCTGTGCTCTCTCGGCTATGAGAGTGATTTTTCTATCTCCTGGCTTTCTAACCTTCTGTTTCCAAGTTGTAAGTACAAAGATAGTAAGACAATAAGGTTTATATTGTTTTATTTTGTATTTACATGTGTGTAGTTGCTGGAATGTGTTAAATTGTATTCATTTTGGATAAGGCTGTTTATTCATTTTTTTCTTTTAAGCAAATGATCCTGTATTTGTCACCTTAATACAGAGAGACCATTTTTATGTCCTTTTCTTTCTTTTTTATATAAAGCTTTCTTTTTAAGACCTGTTGGAATTTTTCTTTAGTGGGAACTCCAGGGAATTGAGTCTGCAGCTGCCCAGGGAATTGGTGGGAGGAAGAAGTCAGGGGGAAAATCTCTTTGTGTTAGATTTACTAGCCTAACTTTGCATACCCTCTGGGTGAGGGGGGGAAGAGAGATTAGCTCTCTCGGTACTTGTGCTTTCCATGACTGGAAACAGGTAGGGTGGAGTCCCTCTGTTTAGATTCACGGAGCTTGCTTCTGTATCTCTCTCCAGGAACCCAGGGAGGAAACACCTGGAGGGGAGGAGGGGGAAGGGAAATGGTTTATTCCCCTTTGTTGTGAGACTCAAGGAATCTGAGTCTGGGGGGTCCCCCAGGGATGGTTTTGGGGAGACCACAGTGAGCTAGGCACTGTATAAATCCCTGGCTGGTGGCAGCATTATCAGGTCCAAGCTGGTAACTAAGCTTGCAGGTTTTCACGCTAACACCCATATTTTGGACGCTAAGGTCTAGATCTGGGAAAAAATGTTATGACACCTCCCCACCACCATAACTCCCAGCCATGTTTTCCTACATAGCAGATGTTCTAAATCCATGTTCAGTAAAGGCCTAGTCCTGCATTCCTTGAAATCTATAAGAGTTTTGTCTAAGTAAGGAACTGCAGTCTTGGATCCTAAATGCAGTAACACATTTCAAGGCAAAAAAACTTTCTGCATACAAGGTCAGTCCACAAGTATGTCTTTGTGCTCCCTTAAATTCATAAAAGCTCCAGTTGTGCAGACATCAGTGGGAAGCTATTATCAGCCCTTCATCACAACAAAGATACTGCAAAGCGTTTGAAGAGAATTTCATTATTCTGAATATATGTTAATCACCTTAAACATAAAATAGATCAAACAGCTACAGATTCATCTTTACCTCAAAGAAAGAGAATTCTCAGACTATAAAGGGAATGCGTTTCCGAGGCTTTTACATACGAGAGATTTAACATCCAAAAGATGCTGCCAAAGTGGCAATACCTTTATGTTTACTTTTTGTGCAACTGTTTAGAGGGGTGCAAGGTTCTCTTTGCAGCAGTTTTTAACAGCTGTAGGATCTCTCATAGCTTTTCAACTCTATTATAATAATAGAAGACAAGGAAATTTTAATCTTTTCCCCCATTTGTTCATTTTGATACCCATTAATTATCTATTATGCATGTAGCTGACAGTAACATAGGCACCCCACTTAGGAAGCCAAATGAAGCCAAAGATTTTTTGCAAACAGACCTATAAGTCAATGCTAACTGTCAAATGTTTCAAATGGCATGGCTTCTTTGAAGTTTTACTCCCCAGAAAGGGTCAGCAAATGAATGTGTTTTCAAAACGATTCAGACCTTATTAAGGATGTCTTAACAAAATGCCAACCATAATGGCACTAAGAGACAATCCCTTTTGTAAAATGAATCAAACAGAAAATTGTCACTTACCACTTACTGTCATGTGCAAATGGGGAAGCTGAAAAATTGTGTCTAGATTCATTTTCCTGAGTAATTTTAGTTTCACTATTTTATCTTCGATATCGAGATCCAGGTTTAAGTCACCTTAAATCAGTTTTAAGGGATACTGAGCACAATGATGCTTGTCATTGCCAATGTGCAAAAAACACATACAAATAAATCAAATCAACGTGCACTCCTACCACTTTCAGAAGCTAAGGAGGAAGTCTGGCTGTACAAGGAATGCTTGCTCAGAGGCTCTGCTTGGGCTGGTATATTTCCAAAGGGAAATTATGGCACTGACACTGCGCTCCTGACTAGGGGTGTAGCAGAGCCTAGCTGCCCCAGGAAGAGCAACAGGGAGATCATGGCTCTGGCAGGCACCACCTCTCCCTGTGCTGTTGTGTGTGCACATACAGGGATTAGATGGAGGCAAGAAATCTGAAAATGAAACAGAAGATCACTTTCAAACAAATTATTACAACCATTGTTTGTATTATGGCAGCACCTAAAGAGCCCAATTTAAATCTCCTGCTATCTTTTGATCAGCTAATAGAGTTGGTCAAATTTTTCAAAAATTTGAAGTTTGAAAATTTTTCACAAAAATACACACCCACCAGCAATGGTGCAAACATATCCTGTAAACTATGCACTGATTAATAAAGAGCAGCTGTATGTAAAAAGGGGGAAAAACCCTCAAGAGCTACAACAAAGTGGCCAATTTCCTTTGTGTGTCTATCTAGGCGCTTTTAGCATGCCCATTCCTGTGGCACTTTGATGTCCTCACCATCAAGAATCTTCTTACTTCCTACAGCATAGACAAGGATTCTCTCTTTGCCGTACCTGTTTAAGACTCAGAACTAATGTGCGGCAAGGAATGGATTTGTGTGGGGGAGAAATCAGACTCAGATCCACCAATCAGGCTGGAACAGCATCCAGATGCACATCCAAATTAAGTAAGGAGCCAATCTGGTGAAGTGCTGGGTTTCTTTAGCTCACACTGAAGTCAAAGAGCTTAACATCACCGGCTGGGCAGGCTACTTTAAACTAAATTATATTTTTAATTAAGTTATTGGAAGCGAAGAGTTGCAAAGTAATTTCTGTGCACCTGTCAGGTTCACACAATTGGCAGATGTAATCAGGGGACTCAAAGGAAAAACGAACAGCACAGGGAAGTGAATGAGGAGCGGAGAGATAGCTCAGTGGTTTGCGTATTGGCCCGCTAAACCCACGGTTGAGCGTTCAATTCTTGAGGGACCACTGAGGGATCTGGGGGGCAAAAATCAGTACTTGGTCTTGCTAGTGAAGGCAGAGGCTGGACTTGATAACCCTTTGGGATGCCTTCCAGTTCTATGAAATATATCTATTATAATGATGAACAAATATGGGCAAGCTACACGGCATATGAGGCCTAAACTGGAAGAGCCACTGTAAATTAGTCATCATCACAAAGCAATATCAGCCAGTCACTTGCCTATAGCTACAAAGGCCAAAACCCAGTGAGTGCCACAAGCTCCACCACTGTGCCATTTGCTTTGTGTCAAATGAGCTATCATTGCCTTGTCCAAGAGCAGAGCTACCAGCATCAATAGTCTCCCTGCCAGGGCCACAGATGCCAATATCAATACTCAATCTGCTACAGCTGTTGCACTACATTTGTGCAAATCTCTGAGTACATATGTTATTTATATTTGCAGTAAAACTAAATCTTGATAAATAAGACTTTTTTTTAATAACACACAACCTTTGACATTTCCTTCCTCATATCATACTAATCTAAGTCAACCAAAACTGCCTTCATCTTTAAATGCAACCTTTTTATGGAACTTCCAAGGAAGAAAGATCCTCTCAGACAATATTTTATGTTCAATACACTTTAGATAGAGCAGTGCTACTTTTATTCACATTTCATACCATTTAGAGTGGTGAAGGGAAGGGGAAAAAAATGAGAACTATGTTTTCATGTCTACATTCACATCTCCACTGTCAATGAAACCCACAGAGCCCTTTTCTTTTCCTCTACCCGCAACCTCTCATGAAACATCTACACAAGTCCAATAAAATGCAAAACAGAAAGATAAAATTTCAAAGCACATAAAGAGGTAGACATTTTGGGCTGGATTCTGATTTCAGTTATGTCCGGGGAACACCATGGATTTACACCACAATCTGGGCACTATCTTTAAAACTCATCAGGGCATGTTCAAAGCTACAATAAAATCAGAAGGCAATGTGCTAAAATTATGAGAGAAGACAGATACACTTAAATAAGTGTTGAAACAAAGTTTTAAAGACGATTCAGGCAGAGAACCAAATTCAAGCCCCTCCCCCCACTTCAAGAGAGCTCAGACCCTCAAGATGAGTAAGATGACCTGGTTAGTTAACAGTGAATGGGTCAGAGAGGAATTGCATAACTGATTCAATCTTATGCATAGGTTTATTTAGATAAGGAGTTTATTTTATTTGTCAGTTGATGCCATAATAAGGCAGAATACAATTTACACAGGATGGAGTTGTCGCAGAGTATGGGGGAGTCAGGCCCTGCCCCACCCTTCCTGGGACTCACAGTGACTCTCAGCCAGCCAGTAAAATTAGAAGGTTGATCGGGCAACAGGAACGCAGTCTACAGCAGAGCTTGTAGGCACAACCAGGACCCCTCAATCTGGTCCTTCTGGGGGTTCAGGGTGCTTGGATCCCAGCTTGGGATTCCCTGAATTACACCACCCAGCCCAAAACCGAAACTGACCAAACCCTCTCCAGCAGGCTCTCTTCCTTTGTCCAGATTCCTGGGCAAAGAGTGTTTACTCCCCCTCCCTGGTTCAGATTAGGTGAGGGACAGGACCTGAGCCTGTAAAGTCACCTCCTGCTCTCCCATCCCCCCCACAACAGTTCCTACTCCGGCTGCCATGGCTACACTCACACTTTACAGCGCTGCAACTTTCGCGCTCAGGGGTGTGAAAAAACACCCCCCTGAACGCTGCAAGATACAGCGCTGTAAAGCGTCAGTGTAATCAGGGTGGCAGCGCTGGGAGCGCCGCGGCTCCCAGCGCTGCACGCTACACCCGTAAAGGATGTGGTTTATGTGCAGTGCTGGGAGAGCTCTCTCCCAGTGCTGCCGCTCCGACTGCACTCACATTCAAAGCGCTGCCGGGGCAGCGCTTTGAAATTCCAAATGTAGCCATACCCGAGGTACTTTCTCTTGTGCTTAGTCTCCTTCTGTTCCTGGATAAGTGCTTAGAACAGTGTCTGGCTGGCAAGTTACACATCTTTTATTATTAATTATTATTATTTCTTTCTTCCCTTTGGAATAAGTTTACCATTCTCCTAACAGTGCTTTTCTATAGCACTGAAAATTATAAGTAAGTGCTTATTGTTTAAAAAGTGAGAACGCATTTTTAGAGGATTAACAACTTTTATCATATCCCCTTATGCTCTGCATTAGAACCATATCTGGTATCTGTTGGCTTTCCTATATCTTTCTTTTTGTAGCACTGATCTACTGTTGGAACACCTAGTCTAAGAACGTCTGATGATTGCTGAGAACTGGACATGTGCTACAGTCTCTTTCCTATTTTTGCTATCTGCTCACACTTTAATCCCAAACCCTATTACAAGAATACTCTGTATGCAGCCAAGCATGGGGTGATATATTTCCACTGTTGGCAGTTTTCTAAATTGCTTATTGAACAATGCATAACAAGGTTGCTTTACGCATTGCACGTAGCAGAGTGCAATTATATCATGTTATGTTTTGTAATTAAACAATAAAAACAAATTTCAGAAGTACTGTATACTAGTTAAAAAGACACATGGTTGGGAGAAAGATGCAGATTATTTCAGCTCTTGTCCAAATGCCATAGCCTCCTCTCACCTTTCAAAAAATGTTTCTGTTTCTCATATAGCCCTACATTTTAGGTTTGTTTTGCAAGGATTTCTGGTCTAATCTTACATATCCAATTACACATTTTATTCTTATTCTTGCTCTCATTACAGCTAGTCCCTCTGATGATGCTCCTAGGGATGAAGACGGGCTTGCAAGTCCATTTTGAAGAGCTCCCATTTAATTTAGTTATTTATTCTTAACTGGTTTTCAGAATTCAGTGAAAACCCAGTAGAAATGCAAGGAATGAGACTTAACAGCTTGACCATTCTGTTGCATCAGCTAAATTCTGAGTACAGCATATCGGTCTTCTTTGCACTAAAATCCAAAGCAGAGATATATATGACTAATACCAAATCATAAATCTAACAAGGTTAAAGTTAACTATATACACATATTCTAACTTGTCTTTCTTTTCCAGCAAGTGAAAGATCAGCTTCAACTTCTTCCATAATCATTCACCTCTTGGCAGCAACCAGATAATCAAACACACATCTGTTGTTATGATTCTCTCCAAATGCACCAAGCACTGCTAAAATGAACAAAAATTCAATGCTGTAGTGTCTCTCAATCAAAAGAGAAGATAGTCTTAAGACAGATTTAACTCACAGGCATCTTATGGGTTCTTCCTTTGTTTTCCATTGTACACTTGATATTTGATAGGATAGGTCTGAATTATCATACTATCAGTGGAACAATTAACCCTGTGGTGATTCAATGGAATAATTTTATTTTGATATTCTGAAAGGATTTTGCAGGGGGGAAAAACATATAATTTTTTCCTCTATTTTTCTTTTTCCACTCAACCTCCGAGCACATCATTTTTCAGAGAAAATGCTACTATTAATCAGTACATGATTTTGGGTTTGCAACAATGAATAGTCAATCCATCACTACATCAAATGCTGCCTCTTAAAGCTTGTGTGATCAGAATTTTCTTCTCTTTTCCTCTTAAAATAAACCCTCCTTTCATCTGTCCCTCAATTCATTAAGCCTGTATTCTTCTGGAAACAAAGCATTAATCTGGAGAAGTTTTCCTTCTTTTTTAGGGCTGAGATCAATACCTGGTGTGTAATTCCAGCCCCACTGAAGTCAATGGCAAAACCTCCATTGACTTCAATAGATTATACCTCTGGGGTCTTTCCAGGTATTATACTATTACTCTCCAATCATGAAGATACTTGATTTGGGTGAGGAGGGGGCATGGAGATTATTAAAATAATTAAAATAAAAAAAAAAGAGCGATTTCAGTTGTTACCACAATATATTCAATAGGATTCCAACTGAAGCAGAAAAGAGGCAGTCCTAGGTGTCTTCCAGTGCAGTCTAGTCTTGTGGCTATCCTTCCCCATGGAGACTCAACAGATTTGCTTTATTGCCTAAAGCAATACAAGTATAATCCCGGCCCTACTGAAGTCAATGGGAATTTTGCCATTGACTGCAATGGGGCCAAGATTTTACCCTATGAATTTTAGGCATGTGCCCTTGCAGTACATAGTACACCACATTACTTGTCACAATGATACATTTTTAAAATTTTAATTACTTGCTTTAAAATATTCTTTATTTCACTCAATTTTAACACCACCAAACCCTGCCTGGTTTCATTCCAGTCCACAACCCAGAAGATCACAGAAAGCAAGAACCGAATCGTGAATTATGAACCAAATCGTGTGTTCCTTAATTAAGCAAAACTCCAGTTGTCTTCAATGGAATATCTGCTCATTTAAAGAATTTGGCTCTATCACTCCTTTTATAACCCAAGGTAAATAGCATGGTATAAAGATTAATTTGAAAAAGAAGAAGAAAATAGAATCTTAGCTTCTTTTTCTATCACCAGTCAAATCCATGGCAGGGGCATTTTGTGTAGGAAAAAAAAAAAGGATGAACTTTTAATAGTGTATGAATCAGTGTTTCTCAGATTTTGAGCCAATTTGTGTCCCTAAATGGGACCCCTTTTCTAAGGGCAGCATTTGCTATCTGGCCGTAAATGCCTCATTATGATTGCATTTTATAAATATTAGATGAACTGAAGAAGAAAAGGCCACTTAATGGTCACAATGTAATTTGGTTATTCCTTCTTATAAGATATAGCTGATTGGGCAGACAATGGTTGAGTATTTGGAGGGGAATAAGGGCACACTTATCCTGCTCTGGCCTGAAAATATCCAAACGTGATGTCCTTGTATTATACAAATATACTGAATACAACAGAGAACTTGTATTCATGATTTAGGGTCATCACCTACCTGCTGACTAGTGATGAAGGAGGAGAGAAGCTAATATAAAACACAAGGGCCTGATCATGAGAGTTGTTTACCACTTGCTGAACATCTGTAGCCTGTCAGTGTTTCCATTCCACAAACTCTCACAGCCGTCTCATCTGAACAAGCAGTTTCGCTTTACTGAAGCATTTCCTTTCTTTCTCCCTCATTAATGAAGCTTCTTGGTCCCAGGAGCTAGAACTATTTGGGCCAACCCTGAAAGGTGATGAGCATCCACAACTACCAATGAATTAATCTTGCAGGTACTTGGCACTTTTCAAGATCAACCTCACAATGGTTGTAGCTTCTAGATATATAGGAGTAAGTAGTACATAGGGTAGGCAGGATGGTCTAATGACAGAGCACTGGACTGGAACTCAAGAGACTTGCGCTCAATTCCTGGCTCAGCCACACACTTCTTGTATGACCTTGTGCAAGTCATTTAAACTTCTCATCTCTACAATGGGGAGAGTATCTCCCAACCTCAAAGGGGTGTTCCGAAGGTAAAATTCATTAATAGTTGTGAGATACTACGGTGAGGAATGTCATCAGTATCTACATAGGGAGAAATCCTGCTTAAAGAGGATAAAAATGGTGCACCATACAGCTAATAGAAATGTTGATACATTTCAAATTTGGACCTCCCAGCCCCCGCACCCTGGAAAGAGTTCAATAACGTTTTCATGATCTATCCCTGGTTTTGACAAGCTTCACAGCTGGACTGAAATATTCCAGTTTCAAAATTTCAGAGAGACAAAAGATCCAAAAAGCTTTCATGAAAATTTTTCCCTTCTTATTTTTGACCGGCTCTTGTGCTGAATCCTTATGCTGCCCCTCTGTACAGGGTGAATTACACACCACATGATAAAAATTCACACCAATATCAGGTTTCACAGTCTAGCTCTAAGACTGTACGCTTCTTAGGACAGGGTTCTTGTTTTCCTGCATTAGTGCTACACAAATATCATCATCATTTGACAGTGCTGATAAGAGCTGGGTAGGAATAATGCAGCAATACCCCACTCCCAAAGTACTTTAAAAGTTACACTGCCTCTCTTTGGTCCACATGCTGCCTTTAAGCAATTTAATTTACACCATTGGTTCTCTCACAAAACCCTTTTCAATTTAAATGAGAATTTAAGAGAACTGAACATTTCCTGCTATTGACTGTGTAAAGGCTTGCAGATGTGGTGAAAAAGAGGCTGTAGGGGGAAAAACAATCATTCACTCCTGATAATCCACTTGTCATTGTGCATAGCATTTTTTTTTTATAAATTGATATAATTACAGTAGACAAGAAAATAGGACAACTGCACACAGCACTTAAGCACACATCTAAAGCCCATTCACGTGCTACACAGAGGCATTTTAAAATAATTTTTAAAAATATTTTCTCTCTATTACAATTCCTTGGACTGAAATTCTTTTTAATTAGTCTGTTCTCCTGTTATTTTTGTGCATCACTTTAGGTTTGTAACATTGCTTGCAACAGCAAGGATGCTACATTTACTACTTTTAAAAAGACACAAACCGTTTGTTTTGTTTTGAAGAGAAAAAGAAATGCATAGCTTTTGCAAAAAAATTAAAAATAAGAGATTAATATTTTGATTAAATTAGTGTGAATGCATTTGTTCCTAGTATGCTTTAAAAAAATTTTTTTTAAATAGTTACACTTGCAGTCTATTTCAACCCAAATTTTAAAAAAAATCAAGATTTTGCAAGTAAGAACCATGGTCACGGGAGATCTAGGTGGCCTGAATCTAAGTATGAGCCAAAATATAGAATGGTAATCCTAGCTGAGATGCGATTTAAACAACCACGCAGAAGCCTCAAACTATTAATCAGATTTCTTTGTAATTTCATCTGAATTTTTCTGTCCAACGAGAGAGGTTTCCAACCAAAATCAGTATCTTGGGGCTTGATCTCTGAAGTCTGCAGATGTCCCCAAACCAGCAGAGACTTCAACAGGTTCTCAGAAATCAACACCATCTATGTGGTGTTCCTGTGCCTTTACAATGCCTCTTGACACTCATAGCAGTCCCACTGCAGCAACATATTCTCATGGTATTTCCAGTTGATCACTGTCCCAATTTACTCTCAGAGATGGTTCATTGCCTAGTGGTTCTCTCTACATATGATAAGTCACATTGGATCCCTATAGGGTTGGGAGCAGGACAAGGGGATAATGTCACACAGTTCCCCCCAGTTGGATTCCTCCACACAGAACCTGATCTACATGGAGCATCCACTGAGAGGCTTTTGCAAGTAGACTGAGATTTGTTATGAGTTTTGCAATCCAGAAGCCATTTGTAGTGCTATAAACTTATTAGTCCCACAAATTTACAAATGATGTTACATATTCTTATGTGCCAGTAAATGGCACTCAATATTGCCAATCCCAAGCATTCAAAGAGTGGGAATCAGGCCATCCATGAAATCATGAGATTTTTGAAAAAATAATAAATGTATGGATTTCACTGGTCTTCTGGTTTGGGAGTTCACATTTTCAAAACTTTCCCTGCAACTATGAGGGCTAGCAAGTCTTTTTAAGTAGAGAGATTCTGCGGCAACCACTTGACTCCCCAGACACTCATACCTTAAGAAAAAAAAAACAGCTATCATTGGACTCATGGTAATATCTCAAGAGTTGGCAACACTCATTATATGAACTATTGACATATCAAAAATATGCAGCCACATCGCCAAAAATATGCAGCCACATCACTCATCTACAACTCCCATAAGAGGGATGGATAATTCTGCGAGTCAGTACATTGGACGTGAATCCCCTCTACTCTCAGAAGCAACAAAAGTGATCCAGCTCTATTTGATTGATTTAACAAGTGACTTTGTGACTGCCTAAGTTTCCTGATTGCACATTTCTCATGTTAATAATTTGTGAGAACCTTACGTTTGCACTGGAAAGGTTCACATTTGGGTCTAAAATGAAATATTTCTTTTGAAAGATAGTTGAGGGTTACAATATGCTGGATGGTTTAGTACATAAAATACCTCTAGGTTAATGAGTAGTTGGTTGACTGGCCAACACAGAGATGCTACAGAGCAGTCATTTAGCTGCACATTAAAGCAGGACTTTGGAGCGGAGCCCAGAGCTGGAGCGCGGAACAGCTCCGGAGCAGTGGAGCTGCAGGTTTTTGCCTGGAGCTGGAGCAGAGTCGGAGCACAGCTCCAAAGCCCTTCATTAAAATAAATGACTATCATCCTGTGATAGGAATTCTGAGAGCTTTAACCATCATGAGCTGTAACATACATTCAAACTAATACAAAATTTTTTAAATGAAAAGTAATACTGTAAAGATTGTAAATTGTTATTAAGGGAAATCATGCCTACAATCTATTAGAATTCTTTGGTTAACAAACGTGGACATAGGTGACCCAATGGATAGAGTGTACTTGGACTTCCAGGTCCCTCACCAAAGATGCTTAACCAAAGTAAGCAGTCGTGAGATAACAGGGAAGGTCCTCAGATCAGATCAGTAATTGGTTAAAAGACAGGACACAAAGAGTATGAATAAATGATAAGTTCTCAGGAAAATAGTGGTATCTTGCAGGGAACAGTATTGGGACCTATGCTGTCCAACATATTCATAAATGATCTGGGAAAAAAAGAGGGCAAACAGAGGTGGCGGCAAAGTCTGCAGATGATATAGAATTATTCAAGATAGTTAAATGTGAAGCAGACTGCAAAGAGTTACAAAGAGATTTAACAAAACTGGGTGACTGAGCAACAAAATGGCAGATGAAATTCAATGTCGATAAATAAAAAGGAATGCACATTGGAAAACATAATCCCAACTACACATGCAAAATGTTACCATTCAAGAAGATCTTGGAGTCATTGAAGATAGTTCTCAGAAAACATCCACTCAATGTGCAGTGGCAGTCAAAAAAGCAAACAATGTTCAGAACCATTAGGAAAGTGATAGATAGTAAGACAGAAAATATCAATGCCATTATATAAACCTATTGTACACCCACACCTTAAATACCGGGTGCAGTTCTGGCTGCGCTATCTCCAAAAACATATATTAGAAATTGAAAAGGTACAAAGAAGGGAAACAAAATGATTAGAGGTATGGAACAACTTCCATATGAGCAGAGATTAAAAAGACTGACTATTCAGCTTCGAAGAGACGATTAAGGGGGGATACGACAGAAGTCTATAAAATCTTGAACGGTGTGGAGAAAGTGAATATGGGAGTGTTATCTACACTTTGCATAACAGAAGAACCAGGGGTCATCCACTGAAATTAATAGGCAGCAGGTTTAAAAACAAACAAAAGAAAATACTTCTTCACACAACACACAGTCAACCTGTGGAACTCCTTTCCAGGGGATGTTGTGAAGGCCAAAAATATAAATGGGTTCTAAAAAGAAATAGATAAGTTCATGGAGAATAGGCCCATATTAGCCAAGTGGTCAGGGATGCAACCCAGGCCCTGGGTTTCCCTATGCTTCTGACTGCCAGATACTGGGACTGAATGACAGGGGATGGATCACTTGATGATCTTCATTCCCTTTGAAGCATCTGTCATTGGCTACTATTGGGAAACGGGATACTGGACTAGATGGACCACTGGTCTGACCCAGTGTGGCTGTTCTTATGTTGTACAGCTGTAAATTAACTAAGATAGTAGCAGTAGAAGTATTACCATAGCACCTAGGAGCTCTCGTCATGGCCTAGAACCCCAAAGTGCGAGGTACTGTACAGACACAGGACAAAAAGACAGTCCCTACCACAAAGAGCTTACAATAGAACTATAGGACAAAGAACAGAAAGATGGGGAAGTAGTAGGAAACACTAACAGTATTGGTCAGTAGGGGTGTCAGACCAGCCTGCCCTTGACAAGTTTTTCATAGGCATCCCAGAAACACAGTTTTAAGGAGGTGGTCTGGGAGGGAGGGAGGGAAACAATATATCTGCTGACGTTGTTCTTGCTTGCAAAGTTTATTATATAAACAGAATGGAGGCACAGGTAACTAAATAAATACTTTCAAAATGTGCTTAAACTATAGATTTCAGATCAAACAAATTCTAGCTGTCACAATCTGTTGTTCTCTAGAGAGGAAATTTAAACAAAATGCCTCAATTCTTTTCAACGTGCTGTCTGCAATCATGGAAAGGAATGTACTTTTCAGCTATCCTCACATTACAAAGGGTATGGATCCCCAAAATCCATATTAAAAAGTTTGCATCTAAATATTTCTGACCACAGAATAATTTGCTTTTCAGAAAAGCAGTGGACTCAGCAAACTCAAGGAACCAATCTTGGAGTCCATCGTGTCAGAAAATAGCTCTGCCTTAGAGGAGCTGTCAGCATAACCTTGCATTAAATGATGAAAATCTAAACAATGATATTTGCTCGTTTCAGGTTTCTGCTGTGCAAACTATGTACGAATATAGAACCTAAGCATACCACTGTGCTTTTGCAAAGCAGGAGGACAGATAGGTTTATCACATTAGTTGAATTTTATTTTTCACTACCACACTTTTTAAATGGTAAAATATATTTTTCCCTGACATAGCTCCTCATTTCCTCCGATCCATTCCTCTAATTCTTCATGAATCTATAAAAATGTCAGATACACATTTTCTTTTTAAATGCCATTATCATATAAATGAAGAAAAGTCAGCAGATATAATCTTTGGTTTTAGAGTGACTCTGCTTTTAGAATGAAATGAAGCATTATCCAAACTAAATACTCACTTAATGTAGTTTGAAAAGGACAGTACTTTCATATTTACAATTAAAAAGGGTCCAAATAACAAAATGACTAAGATGAGCATTAGGCAGAGAAAATGAACAAGGTCCAGATGTTTCATTCTCATAAGGAAAAGCTAGCCCAAAAACTTCACAATGATCATTGTACAGACTTGGAGCTGCATGCTCCCTTCCAGACCCCTGACTACTCCTTATAATGGCTTTCCCTCGCACTGTCCTGTCTAAGACCTGTACTCCCACATGGTAACATGGCTTTCTTAAGAGCATTGTTGCCTCTGGCTGCTCCTTACGTGCGATGTTTATATCACAGGCCTGTCTGGACACACGGGTACTTGCACACAACTACTTACTCCAGGCTGTGGATGGCAGGGAAGTAGGGTTGCCAATTTTGATTGGATGCATTCTTGGAGGTTTCATCACATGACATAATCTTTAATTAAAGATTAATCTTTAATTCCTGGAGACTCCAGGACAACCCGGGGGGGTTGGCAACCCTACAGGGAAGCAGCCTTTCTTGCAATAAGGCAGTGGTTCTCAAACTTCTGTACTGGTCAACCCTTTTACACAGCAAGCCTCTGAGTGTTACTCCCCTTATACATTAAAAACACTTTTTTTATATTGAGCACCATTATAAATGCTGGAGGTGAAGTGGGGTTTGGGGTGGAGCCTGACAGCTGCGCAACCCCATCCCCCATGTAATAACCTCACAATCCTCTGTAGGTCATGACCCCCAGTTTGAGAACCCCTGCAATAAGGGATCCAGTTACAAAATAGCAATACTAGACTTAACTCATTAGTTTCTGAACAGTGTACACTAGGCACTTGAGCACTACTTCCATCTCTGCTGCAGAGGGGAGATTAGGCATGTAAAAAACATCTCTATCCTCCTGCACAGATTTCCCACAGGTCTGCAAGGCAGCAGAGAATACTGTACTCCCTTCTAGCTCTGCTCTCCCTCAGGTCTGCTGCCGACTCAGGGAGCCCTCTCTCAGAGACCTGCTCGCAGAGGCTCTTTTTGGGCTGCTAGGGAATGGGGGCATGTCAGAGAACCCTTACTCCTCTCTCTCCCACTTCCCACCCCAGATCTGCTTGTTTGCTCCCTTCTACCAGCATAAATTGGAGACCCAGGCATTTATTTTTCAAACTGCAAATCATAGCTGCATGTTAGGTATCCAGATATATCATCATCATTATCTGTCAGCAGCTTCTTTTATACTTCTGACTGCCTCTTGAGTACATCCGCTGCACTCATTTACGTTCTATAATACCTAACCTTTCTTAGCTATTATATCTAGGGATAATTAACTCAGAAGAGCTCAGGGAGCTCCAGCTTGTCTGTCTGTCCATCTGCAAACATTACTTTAAAATAAAATAAGGACATGTCCTTTTCTGGATATATGGGATAAAGCTCCCATTTGACATGACTACAAGAACCGAATGCTCATTCTGCCCTACACTTATCCTGAAAGAACTGTGAGATTAATGTAAACCTTGCACACAAGATGTCTAAGTGCTGTAATAAAAGTGCCAGGGTAGGGGGTGGGAAAATAGGAAAAGAGCAGTCAGACATGATACAATTATCTAAAGAACAATTCAGAAAATGTCATGTGAAACAGCTGAGAGGAAGAATAATAATTAAAAAAAAAGATACATTTGGCTCAGTGTGTCTTCTTCAGATGCTTGTAATTTGGAGCTAGTTTTGTACCTCTGCAATGCCACTGACTACTGATCATTAGGCCCTAATTCAGCAGAGCACTTAAATACATGCTTAAATCCAATCCTATTCAACGAATGCTTAGTGGGAGATTTTCAGTAAGAGTTAGTTGCCCAAATCCCACTGTCTTAGTTGGGAGTTGGTTGCCTCTCTATCCTTTGTGTTTTAGAAAATATTCTTATATATGTAGTTTATTTTCAGCATGTGCTTAAGTAATTTGCTGAATCAGTTAACAGAGACCTAGCAACTGAGAAAGCAAGCCTACACAAATACCGAACTACAGATAACTGGTTCTCTAATTAGAGAATTTGGTAGATTAGCAGAACTTTATGTTTATTTCATGGATATTATTGCCATAATTTCTTGACAGCTAAGTGATCAATAAAATCTATACTACAGCACCTGTTTTTAAATGAATTACAAGGTTGAGAAATATTTTATAGACTAATTTGAATATATTGTCTGTATGTCTCATATTTATAAGGCCCCCCAGTACTGTAGCATCTGAAAGTCTCACAGGGTTTAATATATTTATTCTCACAATACCTCTATTTTACAGAAAAAAACTGAGACCTAGGAAGACTTTGGGCATGTCTACACATCACCAACAAAGCACTTTAGAGGACTGAGATTTGTAGAGTGTTTTAATGTGTTGCCCTTTAACTGCCCTGTGTAACCACTGGTGAACTAGGTAGCCTTCAGCGCATCCCAGCAGAGTCTATACGGTGCAGTCAGAGCGTAACACTCTACCAGTCACACCCCTCTAGAACACTTTGCTAAGCCACATAGACAAGCCCTCTGTGACCTGCTCAGTGTCATACAGGAAGTCTGTGGCAGAGCCAGGAACAGAGCCTAAGTTACCCAAGTCCCAGGGTGGCCCCTGAACCAATTATAATGATCTGCTGACCAAAGAGAAGGCATCTACAAGAATACTTTTTGCACACGGCTATGATTGTGTGCATGTGTTAGGAGCCCATAAGAAGGGCAGTTGCTCTCTCTCTCTCTCAGTGACAATATTTCATTGAGACTACTGTATATAGGATTATCTATTCTTTATTTCAGCGATCCGAGAAAAGTGTGTTGCTTTCATTTATACACGAAAAGGAGAGAGTCATGAAAGTGGTATGGGAGAGACTATAGACCTCATTTCTCCACTATGACTGAGAAGAGTGGGTGGGCCGCTGAGGCTCAGATTCAAGTTTGAGCTGCACAGGGGGCAGCCCTAATTTCCATGCCTGGTTCAGGAGAGACTATCAGAACAGCCTCCTGCTTCCAGCACTCCACTCACTTGGAAAAGGCAATAGTCAGATACTGTCCCCTTTTTCTCATACCCATCATAACTTGCCAGAAGAATGGACTACTAATACCTTGTGGACTACACTTACCAGCCTCCGGTGCTGTCACCGTCCTCAGAATGGAGTAACCATCAATAGCTAGCCTGGCTCCTCTCACTGATTGGAGAGGACAGTTTCAGCCTACTCTCTTCATGAAATGCCAGCCTCAGGGCCTAAATCCAAATCTGTGAAAACGGGCTTCTTTATAAACCCTACACTGCTTCCTCCCACAAAGTTAATAGTGGCATCTCATTTTAAATAGGCCGGGATTAGCAGCGTCAACCATAGGAATCCTCATAAGACCTGCACACCACACTGCACTCAGGTTTTAACCCAGTTAACAGCATCTTGTATGTTCTATTCCAAGTCACCAACAGTGGCAAGAGCAGTGCATACTAAGTATAATTCTTAGGTTTTTGTAAACAGAATTGTTTGGAGAAAGTGATGCCAATATTTTCAGTCTGATCATCCCTAAAACAAGGTGGATGTGATCAATGCTTGTCACTTCACTGCACGGCACTAGGTCCTCAAAAAGAATCAGAAAAAGTCTATACTGTTTCATGCCTATACGAAAAGATTATTTCCCAGGAATTCATGCAACAGCTGCATAAGAACAAAATGCTCGAAGAATGGATTTCCTGAAATGACTAATATAAGGCTATTAAATTACTAGCTTGAAACTTGTTTTTAGGAATTCACAGATTTTTCAGTTGCTTGAAAAGGTTTATATTAAAAATGACAGGTTATGGGATCATTCATGAAACACAGTAATTAGGAGAGCTTTGCCATTTCTCCTTAACCACATGCATAAGACCTGATCCTCCTCTTGTTTGCACCAGTGTAAATCAGGAGTAATGCCATTAAAGTCAACGGAGTTATACCACCATAGAGGAAATCATAATCAGGCTTAAGGAAAAATCCAAGAGATTCACTTTAATCAGTGGAATCCACTTAGGATACTACCGTAAACCCAACAGCTCACGGCTCCCTTGAGTCTCCTTGGAGATAAGACAATCACAGATATCCCATAATGTGGGCGGTCTTCACTGAGTATGAGATTAATTTTATAATGTCCTTTGGAGTTCACGGTTACGTGTTATCAGAAATTGCTACAATTACCTTAAAATGGATCCTTTAATCTTCATCCTCTGAATGGCAACTAAACACCTATAAGTGTTAGAGTAGGAATTCCAAGGATTACTGGAGTGCCTCTAAAGCAGACTATTAATTATCAAGGCTGCAATGAAACACTGGGAAGAATATGTTCCATATTCCCCCCCGACCGCCAATTAACCTTGTTTATTGATTTTATCACTTTAAGGAATGTATCTGTTTTCACCTCGTAATTAAAAAAAGTACCTAAACCACAAATGAGCAATGAGATAGGCATTATAATTGCCTCCTGTGGAACATGAAAAAAAATAAAACAAAAATGGAGATGGATCCATAAGAACCTCTTCTCAAAAGGTGACATTTGATCCTAACACTCATTTCCTATTCCATGCATAGTCATTTCAATATTTAGACTATGTAAGTGTATATGTATATTGTATATGCAAACATATAATGAATATTGTGGTGGTAAAAAAAATAATTGGGCCTGATTTGCCATTGTGTAACTGCAATTTTGCTCTACTGAAATCAGAGTGCAGACCTGAAGTAAAACAGTGATGGATTAGGTCCAAAGACTACAAGCTGATAAATGACCTGCTTTCTTAGACATGAGCTGCTTCTATTTTTAAATTAAAAACATGTTTTAATAATTTGTTTTCCATGATGAAACGGAATAGTCTGATCTGTCTGTACAGCACCCCATACAATGGGCACCTATTATATAAACAATCTATCTGCAGCCTGCCAATGCTTGTTTCCTAAACCATTCAGTCTGATTTTAAATTGCTAGAGATATGATTTAAATAGAACTGGTCAAACAATAAAAACCTAGCGGCGCTCTGGTGGAAATGCATTCCCCACCCATATCCAACTGGACATTCATGCTGGGGGAGTCCAGTTCCAAAAGATTAACAGGAAAAGGTTTGTGTGGGAGAAGGTTGAGAACTTCTGTATAGCTCTAGATAACAGCTTTTGGTGGGTTTCCCTTCTTCCTCAGCCATTGTGGGTCTGGTTCTCAGCACCCCACTTTAATGCCCCTTTACATAGCCAGAGCACTTGAAGGGGCCTTAAAGGCCATGAGACTCAAACCCTGCATATTTCTTCTCTCTTTTAGTTCAATGCATTCCAAGCTCTTACTTTGCAAACCTTAATACCTACCCAAAGTATTCTGCTTTATTAGCACGCTCCTGATATCCTGTTTTCACAGACACTTAATCAGTGATTTCATGTTTTAGTGTAAACTACCTATCAGCTAGGACGTGCTTTTCAGATCACATTCCGTCCAACTACCGTTTCCTCTTATGTTTTCAGTGCTCTCTCATATGTATCCTTTGTTTAACTCCCTTCCGATAATATGTAATTTTAAAAAATAAACCTTGGAGGTCAGAACAAATTTTAAAAGGATTTAAAATCTTACTAGCTATCATGAAATCAGAGCTCCTTCTGGCTGTTATAAGCAACAAGTACATAACAAGTAGGTGATAAGGAAATGGGAACAAATTTCTTATGATGTTCACATATAAACATGGGGAAAATGCTGCATTTCTTACTCAAACAATACTACGGAATTCAACTGACATCTTGCCTCTGTGAGCTCTGGCTCACTATGCAGTCACTAGGAAACCACATATAGTATATTTCACTGTGCTGAAGAACTAGCACATCATGAACAGAAACACAGTCCTGCATTTCTGAAATGGTTTATCTATCTTCATCTAGAGCAGAACTAATGACAAATCAATCAAGGAAATAAATAAAAAATACATTTATTTACATGTTGTAGCAAATTCTATTTGATGCAAATTTTACTTTCACAGATCACTACCATTACTACTAAGGTTCCAATAACAGAATTTGAGCACTAAAATAGAAAGAGTTAAAATAAAAAAAAATGGGTTTATGTTTAGATAGGATTAATAATGGAATTCATACTAAGAATCTGTTCCAGAATTAATTCAACAGGGTAATAGTATCCTACAGAAAATGTTACTGTTTTCTCTTATAAAACTAAAATATACCAAACGCCACTATACAGTTTTAGAAAAATACACCTAAAATGTATTTCCCTCGGTCCTCTGTATTAGTTTACCTCCCGCTCACCTACCAAGTCAAATTCTTTTCTCTACTACAGAGTGCAAGTACAATCTCTGTTCTGGTGAATATCAAAGCATTTTGATACTTAGGTCCAGATTCTGATCTCAGTTACACTGATGTAAATACAAAATGACAGAATTAATAGGTGTGTGCAGCACACTGCTGTGTCTAGAAGCCAATGGTGCATTAGGAGACACTAAAAAAAAACCCCAAGCCTTACACGTAGTGTCTGTGGTCAATTTAAAATCAAATCAGTTTTTAGTCTCTGCAGTCACAACTCAATCACCATACAGATCCTCAAGAACAGATTTTCAAGAGCTCAGCTCCCTTGTGTGCACCTAAATGAAGTGCCCAGATTTTCAAATGAGCAGTGGGACACTGAACTACAAGAGATGCTGGGCATTAAGCATTCCTGAAAAATCTTCCCACTTCATTCCCTGCATGGGAGCAGAGCTCTTTTAGACATCTAGTAGGTGGGTGAGGTTATGTTCATTCCTTTGTTGGTTCCAGAAAAGAATTCTTACTGCCATTCAGCTACTTTTTATCTTCCCCGTGTGCAGCGATGGAAGCTAGTCACAGAGCTAGGCAGCTCTGAATTCCATCACTTTTGCAGCAAGGAAAGCCCAACCAGCCTCATCCTGCTGGGCAAGGCAGCCACTAGGGATCAAAACACCTATGTGGCCCTCAATTGCACGAAATGGAGCATGAGTGAAATCGGAACCTCCATAGGAAACTGGGATAAAACAGGAGTGAGGGTGGAGAACATGCTATGTCCCAAATTCAGAGTATAAACAAAGAGAGGAAAAGCAGCAAAGAATCCTGTGGCACCTTATAGACTAACAGACGTTTTAGAGCATGAGCTTTCGTGGGTGAATACCCACTTCGTCACGGACTTGCATCTGACGAAGTGGGTATTCACCCACGAAAGCTCGTGCTCCAAAACGTCTGTTAGTCTATAAGGTGCCACAGGATTCTTTGCTGCTTTCACAGATCCAGACTAACACGGCTACCCCTCTAATACTTTACACCATGCAAAGAGAGGAAAACACCATTTGATAATAATTCTTCTAAATCTTCCTGTTTCAGTAGGTGCTCGGCTTGGATTGTAATGTTGAAAGAGCTCTGGAAATAAGATTACTTGTTCAAACATGGTCTGTGTCGCAATTTCATGAATGGAGTGGGAGTTATTTTTAATTGCCACTTAGAACTCAGGGGGATATTCCCCACCATGTTGTAAAAATCAGAGCTAATATCTGAGGCCAAAGTGTGTGGCAAAATCTTCTACATTTCTTACAGGGCCTGTCTCTTTTCTTCCTGTTTCAATTGCTGAACATGGTATCAGAATGGTTATATCCAGAATGCATGTCCTATAAATCTTAAGAATTGCACTGCTATTGATTTTTTAAAAAAATTCTTAACACTTAAGGAGAGGCATATTTTGCATTAGCATCAAGCTTGGAAAATGATAGCAGCACCCACTGAAAAAGAACACTATGTCCCAACTCCCACAGAATGTAACTCAGCAGGAGTCACATGTATCACAGCTGTTCAGGCAGCCACTCGATGAGGGCAGCAATTTCAGACATAACAGGCCAAATGGTTGACAAAAACAACACCCACACACCACCACACCCTATAACAGGGCCAGGAGTCACCATCTAGAGTAGCCTCACGGCCTGCATGTCTTCCACATCCCCTTTCAGAAACGGGATAAGGACTGCAACGTAGCAACAGTTTTTAAAGAGCAGTGATTCCAGTCACACCAATGTTGTTGGAAGTTGTCAACATGCACACACAGAGCATTTTCCTGCATCCTCTACCATTCTGGAGGTGCTTTTGATGTTGCTGCAGGAAAAATAGGAAGGACGCAACTAATTTCTTCTCAACACTGGTTTCACCCAGGCATGCAAAACTTTCACAAGCTTCAGCCAAGTTACACAGGGGTGACATTAATCCAGCCCAGAACCCTGTGGCTGGGGCTCAGCAAAGGACTCACGAAAGAGCAACTGATTTTCAGATGTTTTGGAAATTTATTTGCAGTATTTGAGCCTACGCTCACAATACTGATCTGTGATCTTAAACACGTTTTAGAAACATTTATAGATTAGAGAAAGCTAGATGTTTCCATTTAAAACTCACATAAGGCGCTTCGTTTGGAAAGGGCAGAGAACTCATTACAAGCTCCAAAAACATTTTCTATTTGTGTTTTATTTTGTAATTTTAGTTTATTCTGTAGAATTCTGAGAAGTTCAGGACTAAAAAGTAAATATTTACACTTCAGGTAGTTACTCTCTGGGTCATGTGTGTACTCTGAGTTAGGATATATTATACTGAAATAAGCATGACAAAATCATAACATACAAAAAATGAGGTTTATGGCCAATTTAATGGTGCCAGGTATGCCCACCTGCAAAAATCAACATGCATCTCTCACACCTTTGGGAACTACAGCAGTATTTGCATCCCTAACCAGGAAACTGCACAACTGGCTATCCATTTGCATGTCTGGTTATGCAATTTGCACAGAAAAACGGCCATGTCCAGAGGCACTAGTGATGCACACACATTTTTATGGGTGCCATTCACTCTGCGCTCCTTTGAAAATGGTGCTCAACCTAGGGTTGCCAACTTCCTAATAGCAGAAAAACAAACACCCTTGCCCACCCCGCCCCTTCCCAGAGGCCCCACCCCTGCCTCTTCTCTAAGGGCCCCACCCCTCACTCACTCCATTCCCTCTCCCTTCCTCTCCGCTCACTAGCTCATTTTCATCAGGCTGGGGCAGGGGGTTGGAGTACAGGAGGGGGTGAAGGCTCCATCGAGGGGTATGGGCTCTTGGGTAGGGCTGAGGATGAGGGGTTTGGGGCGTGGGAGGGGACTCTGGCCTGGGACAGTGGGTTGGGATGTGTGGGGAAGTATAGGCTCTGGGTTGGGGATGCAGGCTTTGGGGTGGGACCTGAAAATGAGGGGTTCAGAATGTGGGAGGGGGCTCCAGGATGGGGCAGGGGTGCAGGAGAGGGCGAGGACTCTGGCTAGGGAGGTGGGTTCTGGGGTGGGGCTGTGTATGAGGAGTTTAGAGTGCAGGAGGGGGTTCAGGGCTGGGGCAGGGGGTTGGGGCACAGGAAGGAGTGTGGGCTCCGTGAGGCACTTACCTCAGGTGGCTCCCGGGAAGCAGAGTGGTCAGGGGGCTCCGCGCGCTGCCCCCAGCCAGAGGCACCGCTCCTGCAGTTCCCATTAGCCGCAGTTCCCAGCTAAAGGGAGCTGCGGAGCTGGTGCTCAGGGCAGGAGCAGTACGCAGACCCTTATGGCCGCCCCTACGCCTAGGAGCTGGACATGCCAGCAGCTTCCCAGGAGCCCCATAGGGCTGGGTAGGGAGCCAGCCTGTGCCACCAACCAGATTTTTAACAGCCCAGCCAGCAGTGCTGACCAAAGCCCCTTTTCGACAAGGTGTCCTGGTCGAAAACCAGATACCTGGCAACCCTAGCTCTAAGAACAACACTGTCCAGGACTTCAAAATACTTACATAAAACTATTTCTGAACATTGGGCAAAATCATCCCCCTACATATTTCCTAGCCCCCTACAAAGGTAACCACAGATTTCCTCCAGGTTGTTTGCTGCTACACCTGAGGTCTCAGGTCACCCAGTACTTCTGCACAATTCCCTGAGGAACTGTACTCCCATTGTGCTCCAGCTGACTACTACCTCCAACCTCCCTTTTGCATTTCTGCATTGTGTGTGAAAACACTGTTCCATGCTAGTGCCCTTGAAGCACTACCAACCCCAAAAGGGAGAACATGACTATGCCTCACCCAGCTCCATACCCACGAGATGAACTGACCAGACATAAAAGGAAGTGCATATTGCATCCTTCTAAGAGGCACTGCAATGGATGTGATACCAGTTTATGTTCAGGAGCAACTGAAAGTAATGCTTATTAAGGCACAGTGTTTTGGGGAACTTCTCGATATGGACCTCTGCTTTACTAGCACAATCTAGGCCTCACTGTAGTCTCACATTTATAAAGGCCAGTAATAGCATTTTCTAATGTTAAGATGTACAATCTGAAGGCCTTCTGTATCGATTGGTCCATAACGTTTTTTCATTACCAGTATTCTAAACCAACATTTCATTTTGGTGTAACACAGTGGATTAGTTCACCCAAGAGAATAACATTTATTACTAATGCTTTTATTGATCTAGTGATTTTTGTGGTTTCTTTTCCTGAAGCACATTAAAATCATGGTGTAATGAAACAGGCTAACATTAGGAACCTGCCAAAAAAATTAAATATAAATCTTAACATAGTATATTACATCAACTGCTCTGATCAATATTTTCTTTAGTCTCTCTCACTGCTGTTAGTCATTGCTAGAAACAGAACTCAGTTTAACTCTTAGAAATTGTGCAACACCTCTAATACTAATGAATCACTGTTTCACTATGACAGGTGCCCTGAATATTAATTGCTTTTGATCTTTCAATGTGTATCAACTTTTTTTCTAGATTTTAAAGGTTTTAATATTACTCATTGCACAATACTACCCACCAAAATGCTACATCTGCGGTTTGGATCATGCCTACTTTATGCTAATAAGGACACTATGGGCATGTCTACACCGCAATCAGAGGTATGACTATAGCTCAGGTAGACATACCTTCAGTCTAATACACACAATGCAGATGCATCAGCATGGGCTGTACAAGCCTATGTGGAACATTGGGTACTCACACTTCTACACTGCTGCCCCGAGTCCATACTACTGCATAGACTGTGCTATTTTCAGTCGTGCTAGCTAGATTAAAGCTAGCATGCAATTGCCTATCCAACCTGCAATCACACCTGTGATTGCAGTGTAGACATACCCTGTATTAGCCCTGAGAAATCACAGAGGTGCAGCATTAAAGCAGCAAATTGTGATGTCAGAAAGCAAGACTCCTCTGTTTTTGCTGGGCCTCTGAAATATAGAGGCAAATTATCCACTGGGGTAATTCCACAGAAGCCAATGGAGTTATGCCAGCAGATAATTTGGCCCATTAAGTTTTATATTTAGAGGATCTTTGTAATACTACAGAGTCCAATTCATCAGTGTGTACTCCAGTTGTACACTAGTGTAACACTACTGACTTCAGTGGAGCAGAAAACGGGGGTAACAAAGCAGTGAATTAGGCTCACGGTATACTGCAAGGGAAGACTTCTCCATGCCCTGTCATTTGGTTCGCCGCAGCTGGACCTGGGAAATAACCAGTAACTTGTAGTCATGGGAGGTCGATTACTAAATCAGCCACTATCGGTGAACAAGTTACTCCAGAACATAGGCTTGTTTAACTGTATATTAATGATTTCTGTTCTAAGATAGATAATCTGCTTACTTGTATGCTAATGAGGTTGGCTTGATAGCACAGTTATTAGCAGAATTAACCCCATAATTAAGGCTTGTAGAAATTGCTTTTAACTGATATTAACTAGATGCAGACAAAAAAGCTTTTAGATTAGACTAGGTGGGAAGGTTGATTGGAATAAGACTGTCTGAGGATTAACTGAGTACAAAACCGACACCCAAGGCCATCCCAATGAGAACAGAGTGAAACCACGACACAACAGCATATTAACTAGTAATTACACTGAAGACTTTTGTTGTTGGTTGGATCAGGGGATACAAAGCCGCATTTAAATTGGAGACTGGGTGCACAGATTTTCCCCCAACCCTCCTCTTCCCCCTCAGGTGCCCCCCAGCAGCCTGATGCCCCTGGCCCATGAGGCCCTATACCTACCACCTGAAAATTCGAGGAAGTGGCATTGCTACCTGGTGTGCAGGATTACAGCATCACCCAGGCTTGGCCTGGCCAAAAAGTGGTCACGGCATGGCCTATGTGACTGCCTCCCTCCCCTCCCCCCAGCTCCATGGCCTAGGTGTTGGTTAATAGCGCTTAGAACAGATTTCCACAAGCTCTAACTTTACATTGTGTTAATTCTTACTGAATACCTTGAAGGCAGTGACATTGTTACACACGTAAATGGAAGGTCTATCACAGTGGTTCTCAATATGTGGGCTGGGACCCCAAAGTGGGTCACAACCCCATTTTAATGGGGTCACCAGGACTGGTGTTAACACTTGCTGGCATCTGGGGCTGAAGCCCAAGCCTCACCGCCCAGAGCCCAAGCCCTTGGACTTCAGCCTTGGGCAGCAGGGCTCAGATTACAGGCCCCCACCTGGGCTGAAGCCCTTGGGCTTTGGCTTAGGCCCCCCTCTTGGGGTCATGTAGCAATTTTATTGTCAGAGAGGGGTCACGGTGCAATGCAGTTTGAGAACCCCTACCCAGTGGGAGTGCAGGAGGGGGAGAGAACAGTTAATATGGATGATGTGCATGCATTTTGGACAGGCTCACTCACAATAGGGTCTGATGTCCCAGGCTTACAATAGTCAGATGGACACTCAGCTGTCAAGTTAGTCCACCAGTAAACGCTGAAACTATCAAAGCTGTACCCCTTCCACCACCACCACCACTTCGGGGAAGTGTATGTTTCCGCTAAGGGTCATATGGCTTCCTAAGGAAAAAGAAGAAAGTTTGGAGCAGCTAATATAAGATTACTGGGGTATCCCACAGCCTCAGGATGTGCTGGGATTTAAAACAATATTTATTTTTATATATTGCAAAAGCACTGATAGGCTACAACTGAGACTGTGACCCGTTGGTGCTATATGGAAACATATAGCAAAAGACAGCCCCTGCTTATGGGCTTTGAGCCAGTACCATCTGTGGGCGTGGGTGTGTATAATACACACTCTACTCACATCCTGATTCAACATCCCCGGAAATCAACAGAAGAATCCCAGTAACTTCTCTAGGCACTTGCTTAGGACCATAATCTGGAACTGTCTCTTGCTGTGTGTTAGTGCTGCAAAACAGAGTCCCAGTCTCAGTATTTAAATCAGGCCTGCAAGGCTCAAGCCCTCTGTTATTTTCCCAGGATGCAAAATGGCTTATTTAATTATTATTCAGCTTAAATTTGATGTTGGACTCTGATTTGGTACTTGAGTATGAAATGGGTCCAATATTCAATGACTATTCAAGTTGAGAGCAGAGGGGTCATATTCAGGTTATTCCTATTCAGACTAAAACAGAAAAACCCTGTAAAATATTAAATAGATGGAAAAAGGCTAGAAGAGGAATCCAGTTTGTATTTTCCAAGTGCTCTCTTTTTAAAAAACGGATAACTGATTTTCAATGCAAAAACAAAACAAAATGAAAACAAGAACAAAAAACCCTCACAACTAAACAAATACCCAAATTGCTCAAATATGTCCAAAACACAATGATTTTCTACAAGGCCTATCTGCAGAATAAATCACAAATGGTGTACTGAGAAAGGCGTGGTCTACACTACACGTTTAACCCAATTTTACCAGCGTTAAACCGATTTAACGCTGCACCCGGCCACACAACAAGGCCTTTTATATTGATATAAAGGGCTCTTTAAACCGGTTTCTGTACTCCTCCCCGATGAGAGAAGTAGCGCTGAAAATCGGTATTACCATATCAGATTAGGGTTAGTGTGGCTGCAAATTGAGGGTATTGGCCTCCAGGTGGTATCCCACAGTGCACCATTGTGATCGCTCTGGAAAGCAATCCGAACTCGGATGCACTGGCCAGGTAAACAGGAAAAGCCCCGCGAACTTTTGAATTTCATTTCCTGTTTGCCCAGCGTGGAGCTCTGATCAGCACCGGTGGCGATGCAGTCCCAAATCCAAAAAGGGCTCCAGCATGGACCGTACGGGAGATACTGGATCTGATCGCTGTATGGGGAGACAAATCTGTTCTATCACAGCTCCGTTACAGAAGACGAAATGAGAAAGCATTTGAGAAAATCTTTAGGCTATGATAGACAGAGGCCACAACACAGTGCTGTGTGACAAGCGTAACGGAAAGCCAAAGAATCAAATGGACACTCATGGAGGGAAGGAGAGGTTACTGAGGACTCCAGCTATCCCATAGTCCCCGCAGCCTCCAAAAAGCATTTGCATTCTTGGCTGAGCTCCCAATGCCTGTAGGGTCAAACAGATTGTCCGGGGTGGTTCAGGGTTGACATAACCTTCGTCCCAGATTTGGACCTTAGCGTCCAAAATATGGGGGTTAGCATGAAAACCTCCAAGCTTAGTTACCAGCTTGGACCTGGTACCTGCTGCCACCACCCAAAAAATTAGAGTGTTTTGGGGCACTCTGGTCCCCCTGAAAAACCTTCCCTGGGGACCCCAAGACCCAAATCCCTTGAGTCTCACAACAAAGGGAGATAATCCTTTTTCCCTTCCCCCCTCCAGGTGCTCCTGGAGAGATACACAGACACAAGCTCTGTGAAACTACACAGAGAGACTCCCCCTCTCTGTTCCCAATCCTGGAAACAAAAAGTACTTTCCTATTCCCCCAGAGGGAATGCAAAATCAGGCTAGCAATCCAACACACAGATCTCCCCGATTTCTTCCTCCCACCAATTCCCTGGTGAGTACAGACTCAATTTCCCTGAAGTAAAGAAAAACTCCAACAGGTCTTAAAAGAAAGCTTTATATAAAAAGAAAGAAAAATACAAATGGGCTCTCTGTATTAAGATGATACAATACAGGGTCGATTGCTTAAAAGAATATTGAATAAACAGCCTTATTCAAAAAGAATACAAATCAAAGCACTCCAGCACTTATATTCATGCAAATACCAAAGAAAAGAAACCATAGAACTTACTATCTGATCTCTTTGTCCTTACACTTAGAAACAGAAGACTAGAAAGTAGAACTACTTCTCCAAAGCTCAGAGAAAGCAGGCAGGCAGACAAAAAACTCAGACCCTAAATTCCCTCCACCCAAAGTTGAAAAAATCCGGTTTCCTGATTGGTCCTCTGGTCAGGTGCTTCAGGTGAAAGAGACATTAACCCTTAGCTATCTGTTTATGACAAGGGTATAGCTCCTCAATTTACCCCCTCCCCTCGTGAAAGAAAAGGGAAAAAAATCATTTCGTGACTTTTTATATGTCACCCTATGTCTACTGCATGCTGCTGGTAGACGCGGTGCTGCGGCAATGAATAGCAGCATCCTCTCCCCTCCCCTCCCCAGTGGCAGATGGTACAATATGACTGCTATCCATCGTCATCATCATCAGCCCGTGAGTGCTCCTGGGTTGCCTCAGGTGAGGTCGGCCAGGGGCACCTGGGTAAAAATAGGAATGACTCCTGGTCATTCCCGGCAGATGGTACAGAACGGCTGGTAACCATCCTCATCATAGCAACTGGGGGCTGAGTTCCATCAGCCCCTCCTCCCCTTTCATGTCTAAAGAAAAGATTCTGTACTGCCTGGACTATCATAGCAGCTGGAGGCTGCCTCCCCCTCATTTTCTCTCACTAAAAAGTCAGTGTTTCTTATTCCTGCATTCTTTATTACTTTATCACATAAATGGGGGGACACTGCCACGGTAGCCCAGAAAGGTTGGGGGAGAAGGAAATCAATGGGTGGGGTTGTTGCAGGGGCACCCCCCGTGAATGGCATACAGCTCATCATTTCTGCAGGATCTGACACAGAGCAGCTGTGCTCTCTGGTACACTGGTTCTCTAGTACACTTGCCCCATATTCTAGGTACGACTGACTACTTTTAGATAAACCATTAAGGAGGGATTGACTAGAGGAGTCATTCCCATTTTTGTCTTTGCGCCCCTGGCTGACCTCAGCTAAGGCCAGCCAGGAGCACCCATGACAGCAGCAGTTGGTACAGAACGACTGGTAATCGTCTCTGCTATCTTGCAAAGGCAAATGAATGCTGCTGTGTAGCGCTGCAATACCGCCTGTGTCAGCGGCATCCAGTGCACATACGGTGACAGTGACAAAAGGCAAAACGGGCTCCATGGTTGCCATGCTATGGCATCTACCTGCGCAATCCAGGGAAAAAGGGCGCGAAATTATTGTCTGCCATTGCTTTCACGGAGGAAGGAATGAGTGACGACATTTACCCAGAATCACTTGCGACACTGTTTTTGCATCATCATGCATTGGGATCTCAACCCAGAATTCCAATGGGCGGGGAAGACTGCGGGAACTATGGGACAGCTACGGGATAGCTACCCCCAGTACAACGCTCCGGAAATCGACGCTAGCCTCGGTACATGGACGCACACCGCCAAATTAATGTGCTTAGTGTGGAAGCGTGCACTCGACTTTATACAGTCTTTTACAAAACCAGTTTATGTAAAATCGGAATAATCCTGTAGTGTAGACATACCCACAGAAACACAGAATCAAGTGACCGTGAGGCAGTTTCATGAAGGACACCTAATGACCTGTTTAGAAATGGCTAATAGATTGCTGAAGTATTACAGATGGAAAATCATGAATACTCTCTGATTCCACTCAGATTCCAGTAATAATGTTTGGCTAATATTTACAGTGGATTAGTCATTGAAAGATGTTAGTGCTACAAAAGAAGCCTGTTGGGACTGTTCCATTGATACTGACTGCAATGTTACTGGTGTAGGCTGCCAATTGATGGAAAGCATCTGACCAGCCTTATTCCCTTATATCCAACTTCCCACTATACTGCCCTACTTACTTATTGGTCTGCCCTACAAATGAAGGCATATGATAGGTGGTAATTCAAAGGCCACTCCTTTCCGCTCACAGGTCTTAGAACTACACCATCGTGATGTTAAGTTTAAATCCATCTTTGTGAAGACCAGTGTAAAACTAGCCCTAGATCAGACAGACACTTTCTCTTACAGTCTCCCTCAGCCGCAGAGAAGCTGAGCTTTGAACATTTGAGTGGTAACTCTCAAGAATGGGTCAGTGGCAGCATCCACATGTCTCTGAGTTACTGCTCTTGTTCCATTTCTTTTTAGGACTAAGCTGTCTGGCATGCATTAGGCACAACTGATTTTTCATTACAACAAGGAATTTGTCAATAAACACTTGATACACATAATACGTCTTCTAGGCATCACTGAAAGCTTCCATTACTCCCATGTCACGGATAAGATGCAAATACAATGATTTTATTTCTGAAAGGAAAAGCGTTAATTGTGGCAGTGTGAAGAACATACATGTAATCAAGGCAAGGTTTTGACAATGAGCAAATTAACCATCAATATGGTCAGAACATCCGCAATTAGTAAATGGCTCAAAGATTCCACGTTTGAGTAATAAGAATATAGCAGTTGACGGTCTGATTCTAATCTATACTAGAGCCCATCTGATTGCTCTGGTAGGGTACAGGGGTTTGAGAGAGGGCGTACATTATATTTACATTACTCTGGCCACTTTAAAGCACCTTTATATTGTCAGAGTAGCGTGAAAGAGTTTTAGTGTAAATTTAGCCTTTGTATCTCATGTACCAAAATGCGCATTCAGATTTTATCCAAAACATTAAAAAAACTTTATCCGCAAACCTCAGCATTTTGACTATATTCTCAGTTATCTTCAATATACCTTCTGTACTTTTCATACACTTCCCTGATGATCATGTCATCAGTGTTGACCAGTGTTCCCTCTGATTTTTCCCAACCATGTGAGGAATGAAAATGTGTGTGTGTGGGGGGGGGCAGTGTTATTTGCTTTCTACTTGTTAAGCCGTTAAGGTGCATCTCGGTCAGGTTTTCAAGCTCTTCTCCACAACCATGAGGGCTAGAAACTTGATTTTATTTAAAAAAAAAATGAAACCTGAGCTGTTCCCAAGAGCTGACCCTTTTAAGGAAAGAAAAAACCCTGCCAAATATTGGGAGACTCATGATAAAATGGTGAGCATTCGCAACACTGCATCTTTTCTATAATCTCATAAACTGGGTCTATACTAAATGATCTCCCTACCATTTCCCACTCTTGCCACCTTTGGTGCAGCTCCTTCAGTGATAGCAATGCTGGGCATGCTAGTGTGGACAGAACTCCATTTTAACCACCATACTTCTACTCAGAGTAGGGCTACATAACCTACTAGGAACTGGCACTGAAGGTCAGATTTGGACAGTCTGGGGCCCAAGGCACACCATGATCTGTGTGCCTCGTCCCTGCACTGTGGCTCTATCCCCAGTTGGAATGGCAGTCATCCCACCTGGGGCATTGGAGGCAGCAGCAGAGGTCCCCTCTCCTCCCTGGAATAGGGGTGAAAAACAAGCAGGTCTTCCATTAGGTGCATCTTGATTTGGTGGGCAAGAACTGCTGCGCTCTTCTTCGCCTGACACTGCTGGGATGGAGTTGCTGGCTCTCAAGGCAGCAGTCCCAGATGTAACCCCTCACTGAGATGCACAGGGCAGTTCACACTTCTCAGAACCACTGTTTGAGGCTCTCTGCAGACTCAGGTGACATCGCTATATCAGTCATCCACATTTTCAAACTTTTCCTCATGACTGAAGGCCAGAAATTTACTTAAAAGAAAAGAAAAGAAAAGAAAAGAAAAGAAAAGAAAAGAAAAGAAAAGAAAAGAAAAGAAAACAGATTCTGATGTCACCACACAACTTCAGCGATCAGTGCCCTAGGCACAGGCCTATAATGTTTGTGCCTTAATCCAGGCCCGCTTACACCTGGTGTGCACCAGTACCCTCACAGCCGATAATAGTGGGGAGCTGCCTTAAGGGTAGTAACAATGGGAAATTACAAGGGAACACAGTATATTGTAGGCAGGGCCATATATAACCTAAGAGATTAATTAAAAAGCGAAGAGCAAGAGCCTATATCATATCAAAGCAAAATATCAAAAATGCAAACCTAGAGAAAAAATAATTCAATTGAGTCCAATTATATAAAATTATTTGGAAGTTCTAATAGCTATAAGTGAGGAAACAATTCATGACAGAAATTCCAATTACAAAAAGAAATTATCTGTTCTGCAACAGCAATTTTAGTGACATTTATAACACACAAGAAATCATGAAGCTTAATTATTTAAATTTACTGGTGCTACAGATGCTGCCCTGAAATCTAATTAAAAAGATCCAATAGGACTTCCAGACTGTGGACGACAAGTGAGGAATTTGCTGATCCATGTATTAATTTTTAAAGCAATTCTCAATGACCTCTAAATAAAAGGATAACCTACCTTTATTTTGTAATCATGGGGAAAATATATCTTTGTATTTTGATTTTGGGTCTCTCTCCTTGATACAATGTCCTAATAGGTTTGCAAAAATTCTCTAACAATCTGGATGAAAAAAATGTTTTTTTAGACCCAGGCTCTTGTGAGATATAATATTGCTATTTATGTTCCTTTTTCAAAAAAATTGATTAGAATACCAAAGCATTTATTTTGCCCTGTGAGATGGGACCCAGGCACAGAAAAAGGAAGCATCTGTTGATTAGATTAGATTAGATTATTTTTCTCATTCTCCTCTGGAATTACATATGTTTGCTCTTTGTTCCTAAAGTCTAGATTAACTCAGCAGATATGACCGAGAGGCGCTAAGAAAGGTTTGACAAAAACGTTCATGAGTGTGAGCTTCTCTCTCTCTCTCTCTCGTTTTTGGCACTTCTCAAATATTACATATTTATTCAATACTTTTAATCCCATGATTTTTAGTAAAATAGCACATGTTGAGTGAATCAGGTGACTTAGCAGTACCATCACTTTCAGGCAACCTTGTGCACATGTGCATCAGAGATGATGATGTCTGAAAATAAGGAGTTGCAGAAGGGATTGCTCATACTGTGGCTCTCAAAACTAAAATCCTTCACAGCAGAAAATGGCTGGTTATCAACTGTCACCATTTTCCCCAAACCAACAGGTATCTTAGTAGAGAATCTACCCTCCATGGACTTCTGTGAGTTCACACTCCTCCACCATGCACCAAAGGGCTCTTGATGTTTGTGGATGGACTGAAGCGCAAATACTACTCTCTCTTATTCTTTTGCTAGAGCTTTTCTAAAACTTGCAGTCAGCAAGCCTTCCAGAAGATGATGCAAATAAAATTTCCATGTTACACAAGTTACATCCATCTTTAGTTGGATTATCACTCACTAAGAAAAAATTCCCATACAGTGCATTTTGTGTCACTTTCTCGGTGCCATCATCATTCAAAATGAAGGCCTCACCCAGGGGGGAGGAGACAGGCAGATTTCAACCCTTGATTGACAGGAGTCTGTCTGAGCAACTCCAGCCACCAGAGAGTGGGATTATGTGAAAACAGATTACAATTTGAGTATTCATTCTCTACTTTATGAACAGATGTTTAAAATGCTGCCAATTATCTGAAATCCTTTCAAAATGAAGACATCTTTATGAGGCCTTCTGGTCTTATTTGTTGATCCCTGGGGTTCTGAGTTGTGCCTTGTTGTAAAAATATTATTTAAAAAATCATCACAGCTCTGTATCAATACTCTAAGAGTTCCATATGACAGCAAACTAGCAGAATTATTGCATCACTACTCATTTGGAAAGTATTTATGTTCAGTTACAGATCAACGTATAGTCTGCTTGGAGTGTTAAAATTCGGGTTTTTTTATATGTCTGATTTTGTGTTTCTGGCCGTCACACATAGCATTAGAGACTGCAGTTTGACCAGGTCTCCATGGTGAGAGAGAGTTTGTCTCTCTGTGGTGACTCTTCAATAATTTTTTTTTATCTCTATTAATTATCTACAGATTGGCACAAAGTTGAATAGCTCTAACATGAACACACCTGGACGCAGGACAGTTTGGAACCAGATCTGGATTTGAACTTGTGGCTCAGAATCAGAGCTGTTGGAGGCCATGAAAAACATGAAATCTGGTCTTTTGTGTGCTTTTACGCAATACTGGGTTTCTCAAACTTCATTGCACCGTGAGGGAGGTGGGGGGGGGGGAGAAGAGGGAAGAGAAACCAAAACTTGAGGGCTTCAGCCCTGGGCAGGCAGGGGCAGGAACCTGAGCCCCACAGCCCAGGGCTGAAGCCCTCACACTTTGGCTCCAGCTCTAGGCAACGGGGCTCGGACTTTTGGCTTCAGCCCCAAGCCCCAGCAAGTCTAACGCCAGCCCTGGCGACCCCATTAAAACAGGGTCGCAACCCACTTTGCGGTCCCAACCCACTGTTGGAGAACCACTGCTATACAGATTTCATAGGGAGACCAGCATTTCTCAAATTGGGGGCCCTGACTTAAAAGGGAGTTGCAGGGGAATCACAAGGTTATTTTTTGGGGGGGAAGGGGTCACCGTTATTTCCACCCTTACCTCTCTGCTGACTTCATAGCTGGGTGGACAGCGACTGTTGGTTGGGTGTCCAGCTTTGAAGGAAGCACCCTGCCAGCAAGAACATAGAAGTAAGAGTGGCAATACCATACCAGGCCACCCTTACTTCTGCGCTGCTGCCGTCAGAGCCATGGGCCAGACAGTGGTGATTGCTAACTGAGGGCCCAGCTTTGCAGGCAGCAGTGCAGAAGTAAGAGCAGCAGTATCACACCATGCCATCCTTACTTCTGCGCTGGTGGTGATGACAGCTCTGTCTTTAGAGCTGGGCTCCCGACCAGCAGCCACTGCTCTCCAGCTGCCCAGCTCTGAAGGTAGTGCTACCACCAGCAGTTGTGTAGAAGGGTAGCAGTACCATAACCAGTTCTATAATAACCTTGCAACTCCCCACAACTCCTTTTTGAGTCAGGATCCCTACAACTACAAAACCGGGAAATTTTAGATTTAAATAGCTGAAATCATGAAATTTATTATTTTTAAAATCATACGACTGTGGAATTGACCAAAAATGCACCATGAATTTAGTAGGACCCTAGTTATGAGCAATCCTGAGTCACAGCTGCGGATCTGCCCCCTTGAATATCTACTGCTCCTGTTTCCATTATCTTGATTAAAAGCCTGCTCTAAATTGAGTGGTCGGTAAATCTAACTATACACAAGTAAAAGACAAATACAATCCCAGTTTAGTTCTTTGTGGACTACTATTCTGTATCACAAAACTACACATATGTAGCATACTCAGTCTCAGCATTAACATCCAGAAAGCTTGAGTGCTTATTTGACAGTGAATATCTCCAGTGGTTTCACAGACTCAGATTCTCATGAATGGTCAAGAAGAGACCATTGTTATCATCTAGTCCAGGGGTTGGCAACCTTTCAGAAATGGTGTGCTGAGTCTTCATTTATTCACTCTAATTTAAGGTTTCGCGTGCCGGTCATACATTTTAACGTTTTTTAGAAAGTCTCTTGCTACAGGGCTATATATTATATAACTAAACTAGTGTTGTACTGTAAAATAAACAAGGTTTTCAAAATGTTTAAGAAGCTTCATTTAAAATTAAATTAAAATGTTGATCTTACGCCACCAGCCCGCTGCTGGTCTTGGGTTCTGTCCACCTAGGACGGCAGTGGGCTGAGTGGGGCCTGCGGCCAGAACCCCAGCAGGGAAGGGTCCGGCAGTCAGAACCCCAATCCGGCAGTAGGCTGTGCGGGGCCGGCAGCAGAGACCCCAGACCGGCTGTGGGCTGAGTGGCTCAGCCCACTGCCGCTCAGGGGTTCCATCCTGCGGCTCCTGCCAGCCGGGATCTTGGCTGCCGGATCCGCTCAGCCCGGTGCCGGTCTGGGGTCCCGGCCCTGCCCACATACAGTGGGTACCTACCTTCTCTCTGGTTCTGGCCCATTCTCTTCCTCTCTCTGAACTGAAGGTGAGAGTGGACCGAGCACAGGGCTGGGGGTGAAGGGTCTGGCAAGGAGCTAGAGTGAGGAAGGGGGCTCAGGGTTGGGGCAGGAGGTTTGGGTGTGGGGGCACTTACCTGGGCAGCTCTCATTTGGTGTGAGGGGTGCAGGTGGGAATGAGTTGGGGTGCAGGAGCTCCCGTTTGGTGCTCAGGGTGGGGGTGGGGATGTGCAGGGTGCATGGGATGTGGGGGGACTGGGAATGTGGTGCATGCAAGAGTCAGGGCAGAGGGCTGGGGGCATGTGAGGGGGTGCAGGTGTCAGGGTAGGCAGGCTGGGTATGTGTGGGGGTGCCAGAGTCAGGGCTGAGGTCATGGGGTGGGGGAAGGAGTCAGAGGGTTGGGTGGTACAGGTCTCAGGGCAGGGGCCTGGGGGGAGTGTAGGGGAGCAGGGCTCTAGGCAGAGGGCTCTGGGGGGATCAGAGCTCAGGGCAGAGGGCTGGATGACTGCCCCCCCTGCTCCTTGTCCCGACTACCTGCTCCTGGGATCCCACCCCCTATCTAAGCCTCCCTGCCCCTTGTACCCAGACTGCCCCCTAGGACCCTACCCCCTACTTGTCCCCTGACTGCCCCAAGCCTTATCCACACCCCTGCACCCAGACAGACCCCCTGGACTCCCATGCCTATCTAACTGCTCCCCGCCCCCTGACAGGACCCCCCCAGAACTCTGGACCCATACAACCCTCCCTGCTCCCTGTTTGCCCAACCCCTCTCCACACCCCTACCTCCTAACAGCCCCCCCAGAACACCCTTACCTCCTAACAGCCCCCCCAGAACTCCTGACTCATCCAACCCCCCCAGCTCCTTGTCTCCTGACCACCCCGTCCAGAGACCCCCCCCACCCTAACTGCTTCCCCAGGACCTTCCCTGCTCCCTGTCTCCTGACTGCTCTGACCCCTAACCACTCCCCAAACAGACCCCAGGACTCCCATGCCCCATCCAACACCTCCGCCCGCTCCCTGACAGCCCCCACAGAATCCCACCCCCCCATCCAACCCACCCTTCTCCCTGTCCCTTGACTGCCCCCACCCCTTTACCATGAGGCTCCCCGCTCATCTGGAGCCCTGCCGCCACCGTGCCCGCATGCAGCCCCACCCCTCAGCGCTGTGCGCACGGCGGCAGGGCTCCAGATGAGCAGGGAGCATCTTTCCCTCCCCATGGAGCCAAACGCTGCCCCGCGGAAGCGCGCAGCCCCAGCCCCCAGAGCGCTGCACGCACAATGGCAGGGCTCTAGGGGAAAGGGGGAAGGTGGGGAGGAAGGGCCGGCGGCTTGCTGTGCTCGGCTGGACGCTCCGGCCTGGGACCGCGGCTTGCCGCATTGGCAGGATTTTTAATGGCATGCAGAGTCCCAGCAGGCAGTCGCATGCCATAGGTTGCCAACCCCTGATCTAGTCTGACCTCCTGTAGAACACAGGCCAGAGAACTTCCCCAAAGTAATTCCTAGGGCAAATCTTTCAGAAAAACATCCAGTCTTGATTTTAAAAATTGTCAGTGATGGAGAATGTATCACAACCCTCGGTAAATGGTTCTACTAGCTAATTAATTTCACTGTTAAAAATGTATACCTTATTTACAATCTGAATTTGTCTAGCCTCAACTTCCAGGCATTGGATCGTGCTATACCTTTCTCTGTTAGATTAAAGAGCCCATAGATAAATATTTGTTCCCATGCAGATATTTATAGACTAACTTAGATACACCTTACTCTTCTCTTTGTTAAGATGAGGAGATTCAGCTCTTTGAGTATCACTATAAGGCATGTTTTCGTTAATCATTCTGGTGGTTCTTCTCTGAACATGGTCCATTTTATCAACATCCTTCTTGAGCTGTAGACATCAGAACTGGACACAGTATTCCAGCAATGGTTGCACTGCTTCCAAATACAGAGGTAAAATTCTACCTGAGGTTCCTGTGTTTATGCATCCCAATATCACATTAGGTCTTTTGGCCACAGTGTCACACCAGGAGCCCATATTCAGCTGATGATCCACCACAACTCCCAAATCTTTTTCAGAGTCACCACTTCTCAGGATATAACCCCCCATCCTGTAAGTATGAACCAATGACCTGTCCTTTTCATTCTTTACCACTCCCCCAGTTTTTGTATCATCTGCAAACTTTATCAGTGAGGATTTTATTTTCTCTTCCAGGTCATTGGTAAAAATGTTAGATAGCGTAGGGCTAAGAACCAGTTCCTGCAGGACCCCACTTGATTAAAGTGCATTAGCCTCTTGACAATGACAGTTGGAATTTCCCTGAATATATCCCGTTTCCTGCCGCAAGATACTCTGCAATGGTCATAAGAGCAGACACGAAAGGGCACTGAGCCCAGCAGCTCTTGACAAAAAAACACTCCCAAACATAAAGGCCAAACTAGCAGCAATATCCACGCATCGCACAAGTCAATAATTAAATCAGACCTTGCAGGAAAGGCAAAATGAGCAATAATACCCATCCTTCCAAAAGTATTTCTCCTAAAGGCAAACTCCCTCACTAATTGTCCCTGTAAAAGGAAGAACTTTCCAGCTCTGAAGGTCAACAAATTCAGACTATTTCAGACCACAAAAGCCAGGTTTCCTTATCGAGATCATCCTGTGAGCAACTCCCTCCTCTCTTCTACTACAAGGACTCCAGGTTGAACACGTCCACTAATCTCAACTGCTGTGGTATGGCAAAAGAAGATAAATGGTCTCTCAGAGAGGTACGTCTAACCCATTTACAGATTTCAAGGTCAAACACGCACTTTAAACTCCACCCAGAAATCCAGAGGTGGACAGTGCAGATAATGTGACAAGAGACCTTGCTTAACAAGAGGGTTTGGCATTCTGCACCAGCCTCCATTTCTGAATGCTGATGCCTAATCCCAAGGAGAGTGCATTGCTGCAGGTGACAAAAGCATAAATCAGTTAGCGAGGTCCACATTGGGGAGAAAAGGTTTAGAACAAAATCCCACGTTCGGTGGCCACACACAAAAACTGTGGAGATTTGTTCGGAGAGCCTGTGTGGTCATGGAAACACCTGCCAAAAACTGTTCATTTTCAGCACATATCCCCTGCAGAGAAATGGTAGAATTTTCTCTCTCTCTCTCAGAATCCCAGAGGAACTCCCTAGTGCAGAGCTCAGCTACTCAGATTGTACATGGGGGCCAGGAGCTTGGCCTTTGAGAGGAGATTCACGTTACCGGGGACTTGATGTACACATAATTAGAATTTTCATTCCACTTCAATTCCAGAGGATCACTCTGCCCACACACCCGCTTAGCAGGGTCTTACTAAAGACTTTACAAACATGTTCAATGTCTTGAAAGCAGGCTTTCAATGTGGTACACCGGTACTGAGATGTTTGCCAAGGACTGCAGCTTCTTTAGAGTCTGCACAGCACCGTTGGCACTACTAGAAACCAAAAATTAAAAGTTAACTCTGCAGGCAGCAATGGCTTGACCCTGCACCACTGATGTCAATTAGAGATTTTCCATCAATTTCAACTGAAGCAGGATCAGGCCCTTAGTCCTTGAAGCAGACTAAGCCCTTTCAGCACTTGGTAAAATAAACAGAAGGAGCTATACTAAATCCAACCTCTTGCTGGGAGATACAAATTACACCTCCCTGTGCCATCTGATCCCCTGTAGCCTGGGAGGATGCACACAGAGAGATGGCAGGTGCGGTGTTGACACATCTTGCCCTTCCTCAGTGTGTTCATCTGGGGAGGGTAGCTTTAAGTGATGGTAAAGGATCCACAGGATTCTCAGTGGGCTGCCTAAGACATTGTACCTTTTTGCTAACAAAAAGAGTGTAGAAAAAAACAAAATACTGAAGTACATTGTTTTAGCTTATTTTTAAAATTATAGTGTAGCAAATCTGTGGACACTTAGGAATTCTTAGCTGTCACTCCGGGGAATGCAACAGACTTCATAACGACAGCATGTCAGACATTCATTACTTCATGGAAACTGCGGGAAAGGAACTCAGATCCTTCTGCTCCAGAAGCTCAGTTCTCTTCTACCAGAATCAAAGTTCAATCTCCTTTATCTGTTAGTTGTATAAGGCCTATGACACACAGCTGGGCAGTTAGGATTCTTTCTAAAAGATGCAGTCACTCACACACACACACACACACACACACACACACACACACGCCAGCCTATTACAATAGTTTAATTTGGAGACATTTCTAGGCAGTTTTGATGACTGAAGGTGGGATTTTGTTCCCAAATATATAACTAAGCCAGCTATATCTGAACATCACTTTCAGTTCCTTTGCATACTACAATACTATTAGAGTTAAAAGTTTATCTGAAATGTAATATCTGCTGTAGTGAAATATAAACCAAAGGTGACAGCATAGCCATGAAGTATGGTTTTTTTGACACCACTTTCTACTTGGCTATGGGACCTCCATTATATATACACACACGGGAAGACCAAATGGTAGCTAACAGCTTGTAATAAGTTACCTGGTTTTAACCTTAAGACTCATACTGCATATAGTTCAGTAGCTACATTTTCTAGCAGAGAGATCAGTGGCACATTATTAATCTTGCCTGACAGCAAGTTATTTCCACTGTCATCCGGGGTAATACATCAGTAAATTCCACAAAGTAGTTTTCATGACAAAAGAAAATCCATATGAGGATCCTTTCAAATGGAGGAAATGTTGCCTTGGAAGTGACAGCACAAGGCCTTATAATGAAAAGTGTCACTCATGTCCTCTTGTGTTTAACAGTTATCTATTGACTCTAAGAAACAAACGCACTGTAGCCAAATGACCTAGGATAAGTGTGTAACAAATAAATAGCAACCCTAAAACAAAGAGCAAGGATATGAAAGAAACGCAACGAGTGTGTTTCAAAATGCCTTACCATCACTCATTGATCGACATTAACTAAGGACATTAATGTCCGACACTTAGAAAAAGAGATTCACCTTTTCCTTTCATAAACTGCTAAATAATAATAATGTAAATCAGGGTTTCAGACTTGCATCCACAGATTGTACAACTGTGCAAGTGCTAAAGCAGATGAAAAAATTATAAATGAAGAACTGCCCATAATGTAGCTTTATCAGCAATTGTTCTCATTTAAAGTGCTCCTTGCTACTTCTCTACGGCTTCTGAGAGCCAGCTGTTGCAGCTTTGGAGACACCTGCTGGATTGTGCATTACAATTCAGCTCTGGAGCAGCTTTATCAGAAAGTTATTCTGTTAAATTAAACAGCTGTCAATATTATGCCAGTATCAGGATCAAGGATGATTTTATTTTCTCTTTCTTTTCCTCTGTCTTCTCCACCTTCCCCGCCGCCCCCGCAAGTATGGGGCAGCATACCCAAAAGGCAGAGCTGCCACTGAGAACCTTCAATGATTTGGAGCTTCCTGACTCATAAAATATCATATGGTGTTTTGCTAGGGTGCTGAAACCTCATGCCATGCAATTTATCAAATTTATAGCCATTGCAACAACACTTAACTTCACCACCGGTCTCTCTCTACCCAGGATAAAGGAACGGAGCACATTAAAAAGCTCCAGGGAGGGTTTCTGTATCTGCACACAGATAAACACAGCTAATTATAGAGGTTCCTAGGAGACAGTGGAAAACTGAAAATTAGTTTGTTGCCAGGCTGTTTATTTTTTTGATAATATTTTTAATAAGATAAAAGCAAAGTTATGCTTTCAACAGTCTACTTAAATGTGTTTCACTCCACAGAAAACTCATGTGAATTATAACCCATTTCCTTTGAGCACTTGAAAGATATTTCTTTCCATGCATATTATGTATATTATAGAGACAAGTATTATCCTCACAAGTATAACAGGGTTAAAAAGCACAGTCATGCTGTATTAGCAGTGAACATTCACGTGCTTTTAAAGAAAATGTTGCATTTGAACTTTTGGTGTCTGACTGATTTTTTGTCCATTAGATATTAGTCTAGTAGGAGTAGAATTACAGCACTTAAATGCAGCAAGATGATGCAATTACTCTATTGTAAAGCAAAGAAACACACAGCGCCATAGCCACGCAGCTGTATTTCACTCTCACGGGAGCCATCACAAGAATGGTGGTGGCGGCCAGGGCACTGAAAAGCCTTTCAGCCAAAAGAGGCATATGCAGAACATTCCAGGTAATTGATCATTGGAGCCAAACAGAAGAACCCCTAGAGAAAACCTAACGGACGCACAAACTTTCATGTGGTACAAAAGAGGCTCCCTCAGAAAGGTCAAGGGACCATAATACCAGTGTTTAAAACTTACTATTGTGCATGTATTGGAGGGACTTGACACAAAAAGGGTTTGAATGGCTCTTGAATTGTACTGCATCTATATGCACTAATGGCGCCATCCTGCAAAGTGCTGAGTATGCCAAATAAGTGACCATTGCCTTCAACTTCCACCGAAGTCAGTAGAGCTCAGGATGCTCAGTATCTTTCAGGATGAAATGATTAGTCACATTACTCAATCCTGCAGTGCTGGAAAGCCATTTCATCAAAGGGAGAAGCAGTGGAGAGTCACAAAATAGTCATGGTGCCTGGCCTGATAGTGACTGCATGACGACACCAAACCATCACCATTCACTTTAATCACGTCATGAAAAAACCTTTGTTCCCACAGTCTTAGAATGACTATTTTGGGGGCTCCCCATACTAAATTCTAGATATAGACACTTACGACAAAAGACATTTTTCTGCCATTTTAAGTAAAAAGAGTCATACAAGAACAGATTGTGAGATTTTTGGCATGTGCTGAATTCAAAGACAAATCTGAACTCTAGCCCTGATTGGGCCTGGAGCCTCCACTCCAAATTCTATCCTAACCTTAGCATGGATCAGAACAGTGCCTCATATGGACACTTCTAATCATACTAGGTTACAGAGTCTTCCTTTGCTTCCATAACAAGACTAATTTTTGGGGACCTCCCCGTATACCTCATTTTATAGGACTACACGAATGCATTGCAGATCCCTGAAAAATAATGCAGAAAAGGGATAAACATATACACATAGAAACCTGTAGAATACCACCCTTACCAGGCAAATTTAAAAGAGTGCTCCAAAAGACAAAGATCATTTCTGTTTCCCATTTATTAGAACACTCCGGTCAACCATCCATTTCTGTTGGTCACCTAAGCAGTTAGTTAAGACATTTTTCATAGTACGTATTATTGAATATTACTGCTAAACAAAAAAATAGCAAGGGACCATTCAATATCCAGACTTTATATTCTCAGGCAGTTGATATTTAAACTGAAGCAGTACAAAGTATTAGATCTGGGGCAGTTTAGATGGGCTGTCAAATGAAACACTAACTGTAAAAATTACCATTTCAAATTCAATATCACAAGGAATAAAATCGAACACAGAACAACTGCCTATATCTGAAATTACCCTGAATTACAGTACTGGAAAACACACACACAAATTGATTGAGCAGAAATATTGTAGCACGCAGACCAGAACCACACATTTAAACAGATTATAACAGCTAAGGTATAATTTAGATAACACCTCCCTTATGAAATGACAGTCGAAAGAATATGGTTATTGCATATCGCAGCAAATCTAAATCAATGTATTGTGAAAGGATTTAGAGTTACGTTTACATTGCATTGTAACAGAACGGCTTGAACCAGCTGATAGAGGTGGGGATTTTTTGGGCTACGATTTAAGAAAGAGGTGCTATTTTAGGATGATTTTTGTTAACAGTACAAATACAAAATAAGAGTAAAAGCATTAGATACCTAAGAGTAAACATCTTTTATTTATCAAGTACATAACTACGGGGTCCTTCTTGGACCCTTTGCTCTTACTAGATAATGATAGTTACCGTTGTCAACAATGCCATACATAATTAGCCAAGAGTTTGCAGTCTATTTTAAAACAGCTGAGGGTCTGGCCTGGGGTCTAGAAATGGTTTAATCACTGACAAAATAATTCAGATTCGAATCCTTCTGACAGGCTGTTATTTCCCAATGAAAATAAGCGCTCGTCTGTTCAATGTTGAAAATGTTCCATGAAGAAATTTTCAGTTAAATAATGTGACACCAACTATGGTGTCTTGTTATACTTCCAGTGGTTCCACCTGATGCAAAAAAAAATCATGGAGATGAATGGATGGCAAAAGAGGAAACCAGGAAAGGAAGAGAGGTGAGAGAGTAGCAGAGAGAGGATGAGGGAGTAAGAACCTGGAAGGGGCGTGATAAGCAGAAGGTGAACAAAGAGAGATAAGAATCATAGAAATTAATGGTTGGAAGGAAGCTCAAGAAATCATCAAGTCCAGTCTCCTGAGCTTGTAGATGCAAGGTTAAAGGAAGAAGAAATGAAAAAGTCAATCCAGGGAAACAAATTTAATGGAGACAGAAGGAACTGGATACAAAAACAAACAAAGAGGAAATAAAGTGAACAATACAGATGAAGAGAAAACTGGGAAAAACGATAAGATAGATTCAAACTGTGAAAAGACTAGAAAAAAAGAAGACACAATGCAAGAGAAAGAGAGAAAATTGAGCCTATTACTGGGAAAAGCCACTTATATCTTCCTAAATGTTTTGACTTTTTGGACCAACTTTCTTGTGGGGAGGGATCCCAGTTACAGTTCAATGCTATGCAGTAGACATCTAATTGCCTCTTTGTGCATGTAATTGTACATACCTTTCAACAAAAAAAAGCCCTTAACGACACAGCCCCACTATTCTTCGTTAAATTAGTATGTGAACTCATTGGGGCAGGGATTGTGTGTTCCTGTGTGATTTTTACAATGCCAGGCACACTGATTAATGAAATCACAATACATCTTCAGCAGATAAAAGAATGATGGTGCATATTTATAGTTAATGGGAAGAAAAAGTGATGGTTGATTGTACAGTGGACCTGATGCATGTTCTCCTGTTTAGGCAAGGTCACATGGCACAGTTAACATGTACATCTTCTGCACTGTACGAAAATTCTGTCTTCCCCTCTGGGAAGTATAGGCAGCTTCATACACAAGCTGAGTTGGAAACTGTTTAGTGTACGTCATCCAAGGTGTCACCAAAACAATACTGGGGCCATCCCTGATCACCTGCCAAGGGGTCACTCTGGAATTTCTTTTCTTTGCATGAAGACAATCTGCTCACAATGTCTTCCCACTCCCACCGACTCTCCCTATTTCTGCTCAGGTAAGTGAAGCATGTAGCTCTGGTTCTTAAATATCCTGCACTCTGGCTAGCTGCCAAAGCACCACTGTAGACATCTCAAAAGGTTCTGCAAAACATTAGGGTACTAAAGGTGCCAACTCAACATAACTGACTAGAGGAGACCCCTGATGGGAAGAGGTGCACCTCTAATAGGGATATAACAGGGGGAGGAGCACAGGAGAAAAGAGGTGGTGCCACTCCCCATGGTTGTTAATGGCCCAAGAACTTCTTGAAGTACAAATGCTGGAAACGCTTGGGCAGGAAGAAACTCCACTTTATCCTTTTACTGGCAGCTACAAACCTCCCTTCCTTATAAAATAACTTTTTAAAGCTTCTTTCCTTAAACCTGAGTGGTTGAGCTGCACGAGTTATTTTTTTTAATGCTTATGGCAAAGGACAGGGGAGTTGCACTAGCACAGGGGACGGCAACCTTTCAGAAGTGGTGTGCTGAGTCTCCATTTATTCACTCTAATTTAAGGTTTTGCATGCCAGTAATACATTTTAATGTTTTTACACTGTCTCTTTCTCTAAGTCTATAATATATAACTAAACTATTGTTGTATGTAAAGTAAATAAGGTTTTTAAAATGTTTAAGAAGCTTCATTTAAAATTAAATTAAAATGCAGAGCCCCCCGGACCAGTGGCCAGGATCCGGGCAGTGAGTGCCACTGAAAATCAGCTCGAGTGCCACCTTCGGCACACATGCCACAGGTTGCCTACCCCTGCACTAGCAATTACTCATGAGAGTTGAACTGGATGCCTAGCAGTTGCCACAGCATCCCACAAAGTTTGCATTGATCCTGACACAGGCCACTTGTAAAGGCTGCTTCTGAATATTTCCTATGTTCTGTTTTGAAATAACCACTTTGAACCAGACATCTGTGACTCATAATTTATACATAAAAGACAGATGTCACATGAATGGCCAAGGAGAGGGAACAACATGATGATTAGACGTCTTCATTTTTTCAGATTATTTTCTTATCCTTATCCCCAAAACACAAAAAAAGCTGTAAAAAGGCATGGAAGTAGGACAAACCGTCACAATTAAACAGTCTGAGGGTGAAAGCCTGGTCCCATTGATTTAGTGGGGCATGGATTTCACCCTTAATAATTGTAAAGGTTAAGAGTTACTATGTATACATATGAAATTGTTACCACATATGGTGTTAAATCGAGGAAAGAAACAGGAAGGGTTCAGGTTCTTGAACAAATCATTAGATTTTGTTAAACAACAACGAAAGAAGTAGAGATAGGCCATCATGGAGGTGTTCAAGGTTGGCTCTGGATTAGGGTTATGCTAGTGAAAGGATTAAATTTGGCTTCCGATTTAGTCTTGACAGACCAAAACCTCACAAGATTTCTACCCAAAATAATAAAAATCTTACAACAAAGTGATATTTCAGCTGGGTTGGTCTGAAATCTTATGTTCTCAGAGGATTTCAGCTGCACTGAAACCAGGAGAAAAATAAATATAGTCACTTTACCATTCTGGAATTGACCTAAAGCCAAAAGCATAAAAATGGGGAAATTCAATGTAAACAGTATTGAAACTGAAAGTAAAGTTCTGGTCTGAGCTCAACTCTGTGATGAACCTTGTGAATGATCCTGGAAGATCTTGTGAAATCAAACATATTATGTTCTCTGAAATCCAGTTCCCTTATTATTTATCAGGGTTATTTATCTGAAAATTGATCATTACTGTATCATTTTAAAAGGCATTTCAGACAGCCAACTTGTCAAATCTCAAGCTATTTAGGGTCAGCATAGGCCAATTCTTGCATTTGACCAGCCTGCTACATTTTACCTGAGAGGTGGAGGATTTCAGTGATAGGCAAAGTGTTTCACATCTAGAGGTCTTAGCCCTATAACCTTTAATGAAAGTTGTTCTTCAGTGGGGACTCCTGGACTGAATCAAATCTGTAAATCTATTGACAAAGTTGAGGGGGGAAATCAACTTTGGGATCTTTCTGGATAAAGACACTATATAAACAGAAGATCATCAGAATCAATACAGAACTAGTTTCTCACCACTAGGGAAGGATAGCTCAGTGATTTGAGCATTGGCCTGCTAAACCCAGGGTTGTGAATTCAATCCTTGAGGGGGCCACTTGGGGATCTGGGGCAAAAATCAGTACTTGGTCCTGCTAGTGAAGGCAGGGGGCTGGACTCGACCTTTCAGGGTCCCTTTCAGTTCTATGAGATAGGTATATCTCCACATATTATTATTTTATCACGTATAACAGAGATATCACCAGAGACTTTATGATCCTGCATTTTTATTTTTTGTAAAATAAACAGCTTTCAAAAAGCAACAAATATAGAAGAATTTGTATTATACCAGCCATTTAAAAGTTATTTAGTGGCCCAAATTTTCCAAGTTGAGTACCTAAATGTATATCTAGGATCTGATCCTGAAAATGTACATGCAGGTTCTTTACTCTGAGCTTGTGCATAAAATTAAGTACATGCTTAAATTTTTGTGGGTTCAGGGCCTGTGTGTGAATATTCTACAGCTTTGCTACAGTTACAAAAATGTACTGCACCATCACTGCATTCTATTAATATGGGGCCCATTGCTTCTGTTTCATATGGGGCTCTCTACTTTGGAGGAAAAACTGGCTTTTTATATCATTCCATTAATCTCTAATTCCCCTCTTCAGAAGATAACTGTGTGTGTATAAGGGAAAGGACCATGAGTATTACCATCCTGATAGGTCATCCTTTCCTGGTTTTGTACAGTCGTGTCCCCTGCACACTAGCTCTCTCTGCCTGCCCACAGTGATCGCTTACTGGCTCCAGAGGATCTTAAAAGAAAATCCTTTAAAGTTGATAGCAGCTCTAAATCTGGCTCATAGACTGTGGTTTTCTGGGGACTTGAGGATTGCTAGACAGCTGAGACAATCAGGCTGCTGAAGGCATCAGGGAAGCCTGTGCTGCAGATCTTTAGACTATGCCATCTATGAGACAGCAAGCCCAGGGAGAAGGAATAAAGAGAAATTAATATCAGAAGATAGCTAAACAGAAAGACAATTTATGACCAGCAGGTAAAGAAGGGTGGAGTACACAATAACTCCGACAACAGACTAAGACCAGAAGAGACCATCACAATCATGTAGTCTGACCTTCACATTGCAGGCCACAGAATCTTACCCACCCACTCCTGCAATAGGCCCATTCCCTCTGAGTTACTAAAGACCTCAAATCTTGATTTAAAGACATCATCAAGTTACTGAGAATCCACCATGTACTCTAGTTCAAATGATAAAAGTGACTCATCATCTTCCGTAGAGTAAGGCACAACCTCCCTCCCCCTCCCGCCCAGAGTCTCTGCCAAGCTGACCCGGGGGGGGGAATTCTTTCCCAACCCCCAAAATGGCTATTCCTTAGTATGTAGCCAGACACCTGGGAAAGTAGCAACTGAGAGCCCTCCCCATCTTGTCTCCCATCTCTGGCCCTTGTGGATATTTGCCTACAATGACTGTTTTTAGCAATCTCATCATACCATCCCCTGCAGAAAATTATCAAGCTTAGTCTTAAAACCAGTTAGGATTTTTGCCTCCACTACTCCCCATGGAAGATTGTTCCAGAACTTCACTCCTGTGATGGGTACAAACCTTCACCTAATTGATGGCCCCCTGCTGTTTATCTCACTGATGTATTTATAGATAGTAATCATAATTCTGCTAATCCTTCATTTTGTTAGGCTAAACAACCCAAGCTCCTTCAGTCTCCTATTGTAAGGTAGGTTTCTCCATTCCTCTGATCATTCTAGTAGCCCTTCTCTGCACCTGCTCCAGTTTAATTTATCTTTATTAAACACAGGAGACTAGAACTGCACGCACTGCTCCAGATTAGCTCTCACCAGTGCGTTGTATAATGTTGTAATACCTCCCTATCACTACTGGAAATACCTCACCTGATACATCCTAGGATTGCATTAGCCTTTTTTCATGATTACATCACATGGCTTATAGTCATCCTATGATCAACCAGTGCACTGCCAGATCTTCCTCCTCCTCTGTCGCTTCCAACTGATACATCCCCTGCTTATAGAAAACATTCTTCTTGTTAGTCACTAAGTGCATAACCTTGCACTAAGCACTATTAAATTTCTGACAATAAAATATAGAGTATAGTTTAAAAGATTGAATTTAAAAACAAAATCTGGGGACCATGGGAGTTTCCTAGGGAAAGTGAGAATTTCACAGACTCCTATTCCTTGGGTTACAGTGCAAGTCATTTAAATATTTCAGATGGGTTTATGCCAACCAGCAACCCCCACAAGATTTTCTTTCACAAGAGAAGTGATGTGAGACTTCAGAGAAAAAGAGAGATGCTTCATGTCTAAAGCTCTCAGGGTTTCAAGAAATTTCTGTTTTGACATGTACGTGACCAGATAAATAGAGACTATGGATTTCCAGAGAGAAGATAAGAACACATAAAGGGAATTATTACCTAAATTTCTGAAATACGCTGAAACAGTATCTTAAATCTGAACATGATAAAGCTTTATCAGGTAGAGCACTTCACAACTTCATTATAAACAGCAATTGATCTGGTCTTCAAGCATAATGTTTGAAACAACATACTGTACATATAAACTTCTATAGCTGCAAATCTTAAGTGTAAAGCATATTACATTAGTATTGACTTGATCAAAAGAAGGCATTTTCATTCCATTATATTTTACATAGTAATGATACAAAAATGCCATTTTAATGAAAGATCACTTGACATTTGCAAATGAAATTCATTGTTAGAGTACAATATCAAATGCTATATATCTGCTGCTGAAAGCTTTAATCTTAGGTTTCAAATGACTTTTTTGCATAATGCAACTTGCTATACACAATAAACTTTCATTTCCTGTATTAAATTAGTGTATCTGCTATCTTTTAGCATCCATCCCTTGTGCAATGGTCCAAAACTCCTCTGTTCAATTTATTTTCAGAGCAGACAAAATTATGCTTGTTAATGAGATCCTGTCTAACAGGTAAATTAACGGCTTTAGTTATGTTTTAAACTTTCTGGAGAGATTGTACTAACTTGATATTTTTACACCACTTGACATAAATCTAAGTTTCCCTGAGCAGATTAATAATACCAGGTATTTATTTAGCCTCAAAAATTTACACGAAACCCCCAACCATAATATACCCAGCACTTTACTGAAACGCAGAAAAAGGACATTGTCCTTGCTCACAATATAATATAGTGATGCAAAATGCAGAACAAAAGTTGAGGGAAGAACCAACTTTGCTAGTAACAGGAGGAAAGATGCTCAAGGGAACAGAGCGGGGAGAAGCCAAGGGGAGAAAAGGAGTAGAGGTGAGTGAAGAGGAGGGCAAGAGGCAGGAGAATTGTGGGGGGCATGGTTCAAGGAAAGAGGAGAGAAAGAGCAGTGTGCAGATGGCCCAGCAGAAGAAAGTTTACATCAGTATGATGACTGGGGCTGAAGAGGTGCAATACAGGCCACTGGGAGAACTTAGCCAAGTCTGTTGTTCCCCCACAGCCATGTATTTTACTGAGCTGCCTGGCAAGGGAGCAGGACCAGCACTCCTGGTATCACAGAGGAACCAGTAGGAAACCACTAGGAACACTTCAGAAAACTTCACTGTTCCACCAAAGCCCTGGGCCTGTACGCTACTAAGCCACCTACCACAGAATAGAAGGCAGTGCACCACTGGAGTTAAATCTGTAATAAGTTCAGTTTACACCAATGAAGAGGCACATCAACTGACTCTAGAGAACGAAATATCACAGACAAGATCATGCTGGAGCTTTAACAACACTGTGAATGTTAGTATTCAGAACAAGGAGAATATGATAGCACTGGCTAGAGGCTACAATTCAGGCTGTGCCACCTCAGCTCACTCCAGGTTGGAAATCACGCTGTTCCCAATTCCCCTTAACCTCTCATCTACTCTCAATTGTGCCAAGTGGTTCCACAGTGCGGACAAATGTCCGGTAAGGCTTAGAACAGCAGTCAAACCACTCGGCTCATTTTTCTTGTTGTGTGTCCAACTATAACCCAGTTTTACAGGCATTAAAAATAATGCACCCCACCACAATGAGGCACTTGCTTCCTGATGGCAGACTCAGGAGATTCAGAAGTGCAATCGCTGGCCAGGTAGGCACTGACTTTCATGCAGTATTTGCATTACCTTTAAAGCCTCAATTCAGAAAGATACTCAAGTACATGCCTAGCCCTAAGCACACAAATAGGTCCACTGAAGTCAATGAAACTACTCATGTGCTTCAAGCCAGGAATGTTGTTACAGAAACAGGGCTATCTGCTGGAGTGGGATTTCATAACTGTACTACGAGAATTAGTGTATGATTTGATTTTACCCTGTCAGCCACCCTCTTTGAATAGCAGAAAGGAATGACAGACCAGAACAATCCTTATGACTGATTATAATCACCCTTTTGTTTTAGGATAAGTTATAATGTCTACTATGGTTTCCTATACGTATTACAAATTAGACACTCTAGTTAAATATACGTTTCTTTGTTTTAAGGTTTTAGTAAGGAAGAGACAGGATCTTGTATTGCGTCTCTGTTAAGGCGATTAGAAGAAATGTTGAGGGCTTGAAGCCCCAATGAGAATTGTTTTAGTTATAAGATTTAGCCAGGCTTGACTTACAATATATGCTGCTGAATATAAAATGCTGTCTGTAAACCTTTGAAGGTTTCTGTAAGAGATTGTGTGAATGAGGAATACATGCATCAGGAAAAGATAAGGTGTGAAAGCCATCACAAGTGTCCAGATGGTCAAGAAAAAAAAGCGAGAGACTTGGAAAGACCAGGAGACAATGAGGGTATGAATACACTTGAAATTTCGGAGCGCTGCCACGACAGAGCTTTGAAGTGTGAGTGTGGTCGCAGCGCCAGCGCTGGGAGAGAGCTCTCCCAGAGCTGCACATAAACCACATCCTCTACGGGTGTAGCTTGCAGCGCTGGGAGCCGCGCTCCCAGCACTGTGGCACTGATTACACGGAGGCTTTACAGCGCTGTATCTTGCAGCACTCAGGGGGGTGTTTTTTCACACCCCTGAGCCCAAAAGTTGCAGCGCTGTAAAGTGCCAGTGTAGCCAAGGCCTGACATCCATTGTATCCGATGCTAAACACGTTAGCAGCACTGACAACCTCAGAGGTGAGGCAGGCATCCCTGAAGGCGAGACAACAAATAGGAGATAATGATGGGAAGCCCGACAATAACCACCTAATGATAACAGCAAAAAAACCCAAGATTAATACCACTTAAGGACTAATGATTATAGGATGACGCTGCAAAATGCATGGACTCAAATGGGAATTTACAACTATAAAGCGGGGTGTTTTGCCATGGAACTCTGGGTTCAGTCCTGCAAAGCCTTGGAGCATCGGATCACAAGCGACAAGAGCCCAGCTCCTCACTCATGCTCAATCTAGCTGGCTATTAGATTGACTCGAGCTACAACAGACTGGTAACTATAAACATCAACTGGCAGGACTGTGTGTGTGACTAAAAGGCAAATGCTAACTGTTGTATTTTCAATAAATGCAGCGTACTTGCCTTCTCCTATAAAAGATCCCGTGTGCTTTGTGTAGCATAACATTGCTGCATCTCTGTCCCCTTTCTGGTCTCCGAGTGCACTCCTCTCAATGACAGGCCTTTCTTTCCCTTCCTTATTTGGGGGACAAAAATCTCACAATTGTTCAGCTCTTAGACTGAGTCCTGGATATGCAACCCCATGTACCAACCACTTAACACCCTGACTGGATTTTGAACACCTGTGTTTCCTCCCTTTGAAACTTGTGACCAGTGAGATGGACCAACAGCCTTCTTAAAACGAAGTATTTTTATTTAGCAGTGGGAAGAAAGCATTACAAGGAAAACAGGATTTTAAAATGGTTTGTATACATGACTATCTTCCCTAAAGTACTACTATCCCATAATGGTGAACTAGAAAGGCTTAAATGCTCAAGACACAGTGCTAGGATCCGGTTCACCACCACATCAACACTATTTGCCAGCAGCGTTTACTTTTTCTGCTGGAAACTAATACGAGACATCCCTGGGAATACGGAAAGTCTGCGATTAACCCAGCAGCCCAGAAGAGAGGATGTTCTGGGTTAAAACCTCCTGAGTTCCAGAAGCCTGTTTATGTCCAAACATGACAGCTTGTGAGGAGGCCAGTACCAGCCAGAAGAGCCAGCCATTCCTGAAGCACAAGCATGAGGAAAAAAGACACCACAGTTGCAAAGGAAGGAGAACTAAGTGAGAAAAACTGGTGGAAAAGGGAGAGTTGAAGGAGAACTTTGGAAAGGGAAGGGGGAAAAGGGGAAAGCGACTGAAGAGAGTTAAGCAGGGGAAGAAAGAGGGAGTTAGGGAGAGGAGACAGGAAAAAAACAGATGAGAGCTAGACAGAGGGAAGAAAAAACAAGGAGACAAGACAGGAAAGAGTGTGGTACAAAGCAGATAGAGATGAGAGGAGAGATGATATGAGCAAGAATAAGAAGAGAGAAATCCAATGAGACAGACCGATAGGAGAAGCCCATTTTAAACCTTCGAGGTACGGCAAATGCAAGTAGAGTGCGCATATATGCCTGGGCCCTGTGGTAAGTGTGTGCATATGTGCAGGAAACAGGAGAAGGGTGTTCAAGGCCAATTGTTGCTCTGGGATGGAGGCATGAGTACTTTCCTCCTCTACCTTGAGAGCAGCACCATACAGCCCTGTGGCCATTTTTCACAGTACAAGTGAAGGAAGGAAAAAATCCCTTTCCCTCTCTTCCTGGTGAGTCAGATATTATAAAAACATATCCAAATGAACATCAGCTCTTTGGCTCATCTTTAGTCTTAACTACGACAGCTGTTTGCATGACTCAGATGGATGATTCAGCTGCTGTTGCCCTCTTGGCTCATTATAAAGCAAAGCAGGAGGGGAAGAGAGATTTATTTTTAAAATGTCTTGTTAAACATATTTTAGTGAGAAACCTTTTCAAAAACAATTTTCCTTGAGAGCTTCCTTCCTTTTTAAAGCCAACTTCAGAGATAACAAAGAATAGCTGGCTTCCAGGGACTCTGGAGACAAAGCAAGGAGTCTTAAAGGAGAGAAAGAGATTATGTTTTAAAGTATGTTGTGCCATGTCATTTCCTGCTTTGGCCTGTCTAAGTAACACATGCCCTCAATAAAAGCACAGAGATCAGTTTTCCATTGAGTTAGAACTGTGTTACACCACTCCAGAGTTCAAGGCAGCCCTATTGCTGCTTTAACCGGCCACTGATGAATTATTTCCTTTGCACAGATCCACAGCAGCAGCCAAGACCCTGAGCCACCAGAAATAGAGCAACCCTGAGGCTGCTCCCATTGAATCACAGGACTGTCTCAGTGGCTGGACAGCTTAGGTTTAAGGGGGCACTTGCTCAGCCAAGACAAGAAGTTTCACGTTTCTGCTCCTCTCAGCATCCAAAACTGGGTTTTATCCTATTTTGCCCTTCTGAACAAAATATAAAATTTTGACTGTATTCCATAGGGACCAATCCGGCTTGTTCTGAAATCAGTGCCAAAACTTCCATTGACTTTTGACCCTGAACCTGCAAACACCTGCACACGTGATGCACAGGCAGAGACAGCAATGTATGAAACTATCACAAATTTAGTTCAAAAATAAAAATGCACATGTAATAAGCAGCTCAAAATACTATAATATGTATTAGCTTTTTGTAGCCTGTGTTAAATGTTACTTTATAGGGGAAAAGGGCTAAAAGTCTTAGATTTGACTCAGCTGCATTTTTAGCTCAATAACATGACAGAAAAGGAACAGGAAAAAACTTCTGCATTGTAAATAGATAGAAATGGCAATGTCATTTATAGAGCAGAGTGTGACAGTTTAACTTCTGAACAATTACTCAACTTTATTTCATTTTGCAAGCCTAGCACAGTCTGTAATCACAGAAAACATGTCAGACCTGCGCAGGTACAAATTATTCTGAAAATCCACCACACAGTCCAACCCAATAAAAAGTTTGTTTTTTAAAAGAAAAACACCAACAAACACACCACACCACAATTTCATGATTCTGCTTCATCTCTAAGGGTCACAGTGCAAACCCCTTAATCACACTGCTGAACAATAATTCATGTGAGTAGCCCACTGAAACTGATGAACCATTCACATAAATGCTCATGTGTTTGAGCAAGAGCTGCTTGTCTGGCAGAAGCTAGACCTATATCTGAAAAACAGTAACAGTGACTATAAAAAGTGTGATATCTAGCACATATTAATTTCAAATTTTAACTTAAAAAGAACACTTCTGGTCTTTTCTCCCACTTTCCAGTCAAAATGTATTGAGTTCTAGTGAAATCTTCCCTTCTGTGGTATTAAAAGAAGATATGTTGGACACAGGTCTGCTCATGGAAGCACACTCTCTATTTCCGCATACCCAGAACACATTCCACATCTGGAATGCCCAGGGATATCAAGTTTGTGAAGGGTGCAAGCACAGAATATAAAACAAAATTAAGTCTGGAAGCTAAGTACTGGTAACCACTTCTTGCGTGTTCCTGATGCGTTGCCCTGGACGATCTCAAAGTCCCTTTAGAAATGCTAAGTAAGCATCAGACCTTCCCTGTGGACTAGGAAATTATAGAAGATAATAAAGCCCAAGAGTCCTGCCTTTCAGTTCGGTGACTTAAACCACTGCTTACTCATACTTCATAATACAAAGAAAGAGAACACTTCCCTCCTAGGAGAACAATTACTGACATGCTAAAACAGGACATGCTAAAACAGGGGTCGGCAACCTCAAGCACGCAGCTCGCCAGGGTAAGCACCAGTTTGCTTACCTGCTGTTTCTGCAGGTTCGGCCGATCGCGGCTCCCACTGGCTGCAGTTCGCCATCCCAGGCCAATGGGGGCTGCGGGAAGCGGCGCAGGCTGAGGTATGTGCTGGCCGCAGCTTCCCACTGGCCCCATTGGCCTGGGACAGCGAACTGCGGCCAATGGGAGCCTCAATCGGCCGAACCTGCGGACACGGAAGATAAACAAACTGGCCCGGCCCGCCAGGGTGCTTACCCTGGCAAGCTGTGTGCCAGAGGTTGCCGACCTCTGTGCTAAAATATATGTCTACACAGGTGATGCCAAATTCTCCCCTCAGTTATACTGGTCCATCTCCATTAACTTCAATGGGGAATAGCTAGGGTGACTGATGACAACATTTATCATACTAATGCATCAGAGATATCTTCAGAGTTCTGCACATTGTAAATTACTAGGCAGGATTCTTTCTGCAGGGAGAGAACGAGTGAACTCTAGTGGTCTTGCAATAAGATTTTAAGACTATATATGTCTATTTTAGCAGTGATGACAATAATGGCATAAGAAAACTGTCCTGTTCCTACATGGACTTTGCCCAAAGAGAAGCAAAGAGCTGATTAAGTGCATTCCATAGATACCGGCAAAACAGTATAAGAAATCCCTGTACATGCCTAATTTTTCCCCCCTTTCTCCCAGAGAATGCTAGAGCTATTTCACAATAAGAACAAATGAAAGATACCCAAACAAGTTTGGATTTCATCAGGATTCTGCTGCTTAGCCTGGAATCAGGGTTAGCTTCCTCTAAATCCAGGTCATTTCAATATATCCTCTCTGCAGGAATCCGTTTGTATCTGTATTTTCCCTACTTTGTGTTAGGTTTCAGAGTGGTAGCCGAATTAGTCTGTATCAGCAAAAAGAAAGAGGAGTACTTGTGGCACCTTAGAGACTAACAAATTTATTTGGGCATAAGCTTTTGTGGGCTAAAACCCACTTAATCAGGTACATGCAGTGGAAAATACAGTAGGAAGATGTGCAAACAGACACACAGAAAACATGAAAAAAATGGGGGTTGCCATACCAACTCTAATGAAACTAATCAATTAAGGTGGGTTATTATCAGCAGGAGAAAAAAAAACTTGTGTAGTGATAATCAGGATGGCTCATTTCAAACAGTTGAGAAGGTGTGAGTAACAGTAAGGGGAAAAATTAGCATGGGGAAATAATTTTTAGTTTGTGTAATGACCCATCCACTCTCTGTCTTTATTGAAGTCTAATTTAATGGTGTCCAGTTTGCAAATTAATTCCAGTTCTGCAGTTCCTCTTTGGAGTCTGTTTTTGAAGGTTTTTTTGTTGAAGAGTTATGACTTTTAGGTCTGTAACTGAGTGTCCACGGAGTGTAATTTAGTGTCCAGTGTGTGCATACATACTAGTTGGAGAACACTTCAACCCAGGGAGACTGAAGTGTTCTCCAACTGGTATGTATATAAATACATACATACATACATACATACACACACACACACACACACACACACACTTCCTACTGTACTTTCCATTGCATGTATCTGATGAAGTAGGTTTAGCCCATGAAAGCTTATGCCCAAATAAATTTGTTAGTCTCTAAGGTGCCACAAGTACTCTTCGTTCTTCCTACTTTGTGTGTTCACCGAGTTTCATGCTGGTCTCTGGAACACACTATTCTGCTTTCTATGAAGAAGATTTATTCTTTTTTGCCTCAAGCTATGGCACTTTTGCAGTTGCGTAAAGTGGTTTTGTATCATCTACTGTAAAAAGACCTTTAATGAAGTAAACGTTACAGAACGGTTACTCTGCCTTCCCTATTTTAAAGCATTAAATGGAAGGACTTGCAAGACCATATCTAGAAGTTTCAGCACTGTAGAAAAAGTTACAAAGGTCAAGCCACACCAAGATATTTAGTTTCCAAATTACTGTTTGGGAAAGAACTGGGTTAATCCTCTGAAAACTGCCGCTTAACAACATAGTGCTGATATTGGTCCTCTAATACTGTACAGCTCAGGTAGAAGGAAGTAAAATGCTTACCAGTGCAGTAATTCAGACACTAGTCAGATGCTATTGCTCTGAATTTTCTGAATAATAGGGAGAATGACTTCTTGGATATGCTTGATGCTAATATGCTGAGTAATTCTACTTGCTCAAGACTTGAGTGGAATTGTTTATACTAGGATTTTTGACAACTGACACTAATAGCTGAAATTTCAACGTGTACTTGGGATACAATTTTGAAAAATGCCTACATGATTTAGGAGCCTATCTCCCATTGACTTTCAATGAAACTTCAGCTATTAGATACCAAAGTCACTTTTGAAAATGTGACATAGGCACTTTAAGAAAAATTTAACCACAGACCAAAGCTCCTTGTCTGTCTCTACACATGCAATCTCCCCCACCCCCCCTGCCCGCCATCACTGTTTGTATCTGATACTTTTTAATGCTGGGTGGTCATTGTCTATTTTTAACCTAATAGTGAGGCCACCTAGAATTTCTGGTCTGGTCTTTTCTTTTCATTATTTAAATCTAAAAGGAATAAATAATCTCACCATTAATGATTTTCAGTACCTGTCTTTTAATACATTTGACAATAAACTCCTGATCTAAAGCACAATGAGGTTAATAGAAAGGCTCCCTTTAATAGGGTTTGGAGAAACCCTTATACAGTGTGCAAGATTTTTTAAAAAGGGGTTTTGTTTTTTGTCATCTGAGAGTTAAAAATAGAAACAAAAACAGCTTGTGCAATGCAAAGTATGTTAAGCGTAGAGCGCTCAGAGAAATGTAAAGTCTCCTCACCAGTCTTTCCTGCTTGCATATGTTGCGCATGTGCAAGTGACAACAGATAACCGAGGACATTTCACTAAGCACAGGATTGAAGTCAGTGTCAGGTGTGCAGGGAATGATGAATTAGCAGATGCTCATTAAGGGCCAGGCTGTGGGTATGGGAAGGAGATCACTAACAATCTCCCCCCTTTGCAGTCCGAGTGCAGGGGCTAGGCACAGCGGGACTTCCTGCAAACAAGAAGTGCCATTACTGTAAAAGGCTAGAGATGCTGACGGTGCTAGCTTGCGCAAACAGCAGCAGGTGAAGGTAGGGCTAGCAGAGCTGTCTGAGCACAGTGGGATGTAAATGCTTCACCATGCCATAGCAGCAGAAATTAGATCATTTTAGAGTGAAAACAGGCAAGAATGTGCATTAGTTGCATATTTCAATGTGCACTGGGCCATTTTCTAAAGATTTTGTGAAAAATAAGATCTCTGGGTTGCAAATCACATAAAAGAGTTTTTTTATTTCATGAAATGTCATGTTTTTGGGGGAGCTCATTCCCCAAATCATTAGCTATGAGCCATTTATCTGAAAACTCCTCATTGGATATTAAGGGTTACACGCTTTGCCCTTAGGCACAACCTTGTGCAAGGGGCAGGTGTGTAACTTCACCACTCAAGGCAGAGCCCTGTGAGGCACAGTTCCTCCTATGTTCTACTCTTGCTCTGGGAAGAGTCATTTACAACATCCCTGGAAAGACAGACAGCTCCTTAGACCACCATGTCACGTTATGGGAGCACCAGGAGCACATCCCTTCTGCTCTACACGGGACCCAGAACTAAGATCCAAAAAGACCGAAACTGACCATGCAGGAAGGCTGTGGTTGGCAGACTCTTACTTCTCTCCATCTCCTCCAGAACCATGTTAGTGCTACTCACAGTATAGTCTATGAGTAATAACCATGTTGTTTAGCAGCTAGTGCTAACACTGCTATTGGACGAACTGCTGTGCAATCCTCCTGCTTTTCAAGCTAGTTGAGTTTGGAAGCAAACGAACTACAATACCTTTAGACTCTAGGGAATGAGGTCATTTTGTCTTGTTACCTCTTAAATCAATTGCTGAAAGTATGAAACATTTGCTTCAGAGGCTGCATATTATACTTTCTTGGTCTCTGGAAAAATGCAGAGAGCACCAGTGTAACAACTGAAAATAAGCATGAAAGGGAAAATCGAAACCCGGGATGCTGGAGAGTAAATCTAGAAGGACCTATATACACAAATCAATGTATTGGAGTACTAATGGCAGATGTTTTAGGGTAAAATGAAGAGCCGATACTTAAGTTTTGTGGCTTTCTCCCAATCATATGCTTGCCCTTGCTCCCTCCCCCCATGGAATTTAGGAAAAGCCTTTTAGAGGTTACGTCTACATTGCAGCTGGGAGCATGTAGCTGTCTGTCCAAGCTTCTACCTGTGCTGCAGTGACCACACTGCTATTTTTAGCTCATTAGCTCAAGTAGACTTAGTGTGTCTGTCTGCCCGTGCTGGGAAGCATGCTCCCAGCTGCTCTGTAGACAAATGGGCACTATTTTAAACACATTTCAAATGGAATATTCCTTTTGTTCAACATGACTTTTGGGGCGCTATGGGGAAAGAGAAAGCAGATGGTTTCATATAACACAATTTACTATGATGCTTCATGATGGACCTCATTTCGGCACAATTATATTATATGCATGTAGCGTTCTCGATAATCAAGTAGATGAAGTCCACGTTTATTCCTTTACTTACCTCAGTACTGACACTGTGATGGTTTCAGCCCTTTTAAGCCTCCAACCGCCAAATAAAATGTACAAATATGAGGTGCAGTTGTGTAACGAAGACAGCATGATGCCTACAGTTATGGCTATGTCTACACTTTGAGCTGGAGGTGTAATTTCCAGCTCGAAGAGACACATCTGTGTTAGCTCTGATCAAACCAATGTGCCAAAAACCAAAGTGTAGCGGCAGAGGCATAAGTGGCACCACAGGCTAGCTGCCCCAGGTACAATCCCGTCTGAAACCCTAACCATGTCCTCAGGCAGCTAACCCCTCCTGCTGCTCGTACTGCATCAACTACACTTCTATTTGTAGTGTGCTAACTCAATCATAGCTAACATGGGTATGTCCCCTTGAAGTGGTATTCAGACCTTCCAGCTTGAAGTGCAGACATAGCCTATTTGCTGGGTCCCAGAGTGTTCTCTGTGTGTGTCTCTCTCTCTTACACACACACACACACACACACACACACACACACACACACGATATGCAAGGACATCCCTTTGTAATTCTTTTTCTTTGTTTTGTCTTTAATGAGAAATGGCATTTTAAATCCATTTGCTTAGCTCCAAAAAGTGGGGGAGGGAGAGCTGCACAAAGGATCAACTAGCCCAAGCAGTTTTAATGAGTTTTAAGTAACACCTCTGACAACAGCTTGTTCAAGGTGGTGAGTCTGACTGTGTTCTAATGGCCTCAGGGTTAGTTCTGTTGCAAAGTGACTGAGAAAGCCATAGAAATGAAATTGCTCTTTTATATATCTCCCCTAGAAGGAAGCTATCGAACCGGTTTTCTATAAGTTGGCCAATGGAGGGAGGGAGGGAAGTAAGTATTTTATAGTTAGCATTAGTCAAAATAATGGCTGTCAACATGGTCTTGGGGGGACAGTTATCTTGTCTAACAGTAACTTTAGAATTCTTGATTCAGGAGGTAGCTTGAAACTAGCTGGTGGCCACACAAGAGTTCAGACTATCTTTATATAAGGTCTTTAAGGAAGGAGGAGAGATACTCAAGCCACAGAGAAGGAGAGTTAGACTCTTTGAAAGATGCTCCCTCAACAATGCTCATACGAACGTCAAGCAAACCTATGTGCCAGTTCTTAGCAAAGTCTTCTTAGACCAAAGCAGGAGTGACCTATGTGGAGTGACAGTGTCTAGAGCTGGGTCAATAAGAGATTTTCCATTTGTTGGCAATTTCAAAAATTTTAAAAGGAAAGCAGGAAATGATTTGTTTTCACAAAATCTAAATGTTTGGTTTTGACCATTTTTAACTGTTTTTGAAGTTTTATAAATAAAATTAAAGGAAATTTTGGTTTCTAATGTTGAAATGAAACGTTTTCACTTTGGGGGATTTTTTTTTCCCCCTTAAGCAATTCAGCAACATTGACACAAATTAAAGAAATGTTTCAGTGTGGCCAAAGCTGCTTCCCCTCCTCCTCCCTCCAAAAATACAGACAAAATGTTCTGCCTAGTTCTAGTAGCGTGGTTAGTGAACAGCACACTGGACTGAGAGTCAGAAGGCCAGTGTTCTATTCTTAGCTCTGACACTGGCCATGTCTATTCATAATATTTGTATTGCCATAGTGCATATAGACCCAACTAAGATCAGGGCTCCACTGTATTAGCTGCTTCACAGACAAACACATAGTACAAGACAATCCCAGTCCCAAAGAGCTTAATAATCTAAATACACTCAAGAATCAAACAATTCCCAACTGAACTGGCAGGACAGAACCAATATAAGTGCAAATAGTTCATTAACTTCACGGCAGCGGTGAAACTGGTGCACTGTATTTAGAGAGCTTTTAGGAGGGTAAAAACATGCAAGCTTCAGCTCTCTCACTGGAAAAAAAATATTGAGTTCTTTAATTTACAGATTGGCGCTTACAAGGTTTTTCAAGCAAATGCAAAATGATTTAAATAGTTACCCTGTTTAGTACACAATGAGAAGAGATACTGAAGCATGTGGTGGATTAAGGAAATACAGGTCACAATACACCATCAAAATTATAGTTCAGCGTATAGAGCAGAAATAGATGCCATGAAAGATTACTTCACTGGATATTACTGATACTGTCCAAAACATACTATGTGTGTTTAGAAAAAGCAGCAATTTCATCCATCCAATCACTATTTTGGCAGAAATATTTTTATATCTGTATCCTTAGAGTCACAGTTTGACGGACTAACAAAATACTCAGTTCACTGGGACTCGAAGGTAAATACACGTCATCTCACACACAAACATCTCAACAACAGTTTCTCTCTCCTAAAAAAATAATAATAATGAAATACTCCAACGTTGACTGTACTGGACAGGTTGCAATAATCTATCCAGCCTCATTGGGCTAGAAAAATAACATATTTGTTAGATTAGGGGATGAAGAGTAATTTTGGAACCATTTTCTCTCTCCTAAGCCCCCCACCAAAATAACTCAAATATTTTAACTTCTGGCTTTGGAGCAGGGACCCTTACAACTAATCAGTTAGCTTTCGCATCTCAGATCTCATCAACCTGAACATTACCTCAGACAAATCTTAGTGATTGTGCCCCGCAGGCCTACAACACCTTTCTAAAGAGATTATGTGGACCAAAAGAAACCGCTCTGTTTTGCCCTCTGGCTTTCTATGTGAAACAAGTGTCATGGTGAAAGGCTGACAAAATCCTCTATTGGGATTCCTAGCTGTGAGGAGCTAAAGCATGATGCTAATGTTAGAACGAAAAAGCATGATCAAAATATATTCACGTACTCATATGTGGCGGCACACCATTTATCAGAACATGAAAAAATAAAGAGAATCGTCTCCCTCGGCACTATTGAAGAAGTGAGAAAACAGAAGGAAAAAGCCTTTTCCAGCTGTCTCATTTATATTTACAACCTATAGGACAGCAGAATTTACATGAGCTCTATTCTAAGAGTTTAAGTGTGATCTCCGTAGCGCACAGGCCTTGTGCTGGTCACCCCATAGGGAATTTTTAATTCGCTTTCCCTCCCCACACCAGTGTATTCAGTAGACGGAAGTAAATTCCTTTCCAAAAGGATCAGCAGCAGCACTGGACCAGTTAGGGGATGTACAGCTTTAAACCAAGCTTTCACCATCTGTTTCTCCTCTAATTATGAATGCAACAGATATTCACAATTACATCAGCAAAAAAAAAGTTCAGTGATTAAAATGCGTGTGTTCTTTCAGCAATGCCTCTGCAATGTTTTTTCCTCAAATTAAGATCAATACCACCCATCACTCAACCTGCAAATCACACAGCGGGAAGACCTCACTGGGGTAGCTGTTCCCAGGTCCTCACCTGGCAGGGAGTCAGTGCTGTGCTTGGAGTCCTGAGCAGGCTGCGTGAGCATGGAGAGATGGTCTTTCCATTGTGCTGCAGTATGAGTGCTGAGGGAGGAGCTTCAAGAACCCAGAGGGATGTGAAAGCTGTCCATCAAGGCCTACGTAGTTCTGAACTTATTTGTACACCTGCTGCCTAGGTCAGGGAGTTGCAGAGTTTGATTAATGATATAGCCCACCAATCTGGTGGCTAGCCAGCAGTGAGTCAGCATGGGTTCATATGGAACCCACTGCCTTTCTTTTTTCCTATCCTAAGCAATACGCAGACAGCTCTCTCCAGTGGAACAGGCATTTTCCAAGCAGAACAAGGTTTTCCCCATCCACTTTACCCATGTGCTGCCTTGGCGAGTCCTTCCACAGCTCATTATGCCATTGCTTATTCTGCATAATTCCCTCCATAGGCTTAGACCCAACCACCTCTTGCTGTTAGAAAGGAATTCCTCTTACTGGGTTCTCCCACCTATATTTGGCTCCACAAGAGTACATTTTTATCTCAAACAAGTTTTTGCTTTTATTGGGGCTACTGAGTTATTTACTCATGACAAAGCTGGTGGGTTTTGGTATTTCTTTGCTTGCCAGTATTTGTAGTCCTTGCAGATAAAAAATGAGTAAGATGCAAATTCAGCCAATGATCCCAATTTCAGCATTCACGTTCCTGGGGGAACCAAAGTATACATGCGTCGACGGTCTAAAGCCTCACCCTTTACAGGAGGTTGTGGGACACGCTTGCATAAAGAACCAAATTAACCAGGTGGGACCTTTGCTAGGGCATGGACATCCAGTCCCTAAGTGGAACATACCACCTGTACCAGCCCTGGATGATCAATGCAATTGGTCCTGCAATGGTTCAGACCAGTTTTGGCAAGGATTTCCTGCCTGGGGCTAGGTTTCAATTCAGTTTGTTCTATTACTAATAAAAGCAGTGACCAATATGAGCTTACTACATCCACCTTTTTTGTACTCTCCCCTCTGTAATACTGAGACAATTACTCAGCCTTGATTATATAGGGGCATATCCACCACTGATCCACACACTGAATTTCTCCACTTAAAATCAATGGGGGAGTTCTGAGTTTATAAAAATACAAATAAACCCCCCCCAGTCAGGACCCTTTGTTCTGCCAGAACTGCAGCCGTCTCTGCACCTTGCGCCTGCAAGGACTGGATGTCACTGGCCCTGCAGCAGGAAATGGCCCACGGTGACAAGGATTTTTTATTGTTGTTGTAATAATAAAAAAATTATTTTTGTGGGAGAGATGACTTCAGGATTGGAAGCCTCACTGTATTTTAGAATGGCACTAAAATGTCTCACCTTCCTTTTATATCACTGCATCTTACAGTTCAAAAATAGACTGTGCCTATTAAAGTTTCTATACACATTTTCTGTATCTTGAGTCTCCTTTTCCTTCTACGAAGCTTTACACGCAGAATAACTACGTTTAACAGAATCTAGGGGATGCTTGATCACCATATTTAATGAGCAGTGCTTTTAACAATTTTATATGCCACTTAATTTCAGGGTCACAGAGTTCTTAAAACATTATACGTGAAATGTTGCTAAACCAAACATGATTTTAAGATTAGTTTACCAAGGCAGAGTACATGTTTAAAAACAGACACACAGATTCATAGCAGCCCAAAAAAAAAGAACCAAAAATTATTCTGTGCTACATAATAATCATGATTTCAGTCTAGCCCAGCTACTATAACAATAAAGGAATAAATAATTCTGTTACGTAGGTGAGATACAGATTAGGTCAGATATGACATTTACCCTCATGAACGAGGAGATTGATAAGATTTGTAGCCAGGAATGAGTTATCAGAGGTCTCCTCATAAGTAAAGAAATATGTCCTATTGAATCTCCTCATGTGGTGGCACCTATGCACAACTGATTGTGCAGTGGTTTGCTTGTTCTCTCATTTTTTCTAATTACAGTCTCAAGTTTAAAATCCAGCTTTTTAAAATATTTCCTTTCAGCAGCAGCTTCTGTTTTGCAGGCTGTTATCCACATTATAGCCAAATGTAATGTGAGATTTCTGGTTGTGTTTAATGAATGTGGTTGGTCATGGAAACGCTATCATGTATTTGAAGAGACATTGTAGTGATGATCAGCTATTGATTTTGATTAGAGTGGTGAGTTACTAAAAAGACAGCCTTCTCCTTTTTATCAGTCTCAGTCAAGTTAAGATGATCACAAGATTTTAACTTACCAGCAGTACATAGTTTCAACAGATGGAATTAAACATAATGTTAAAATAAATCAACACACATGGAATCTGTAGCGAATGGTATCTCAGCTGTAGCAATACTTTCCCCGGGGAAATACCTACTCCCATATCAATATGCCATCATGAGGATCATGTGTATATGTGGTATAAAGATATATTCACACAATGTCAAACTAGATCGTTGCTAGGTTTAATCTAGATACTGTGGACAAAATTCATTTAACACCAGGAATGATTTTCAACAAGTAAATTCTGTTGTCAGATACTCATGAATCCACGGAAAGCGTTTGGACCTAACCCTTTAAACTTATTTTTCCTTGATTCCAGCACAGAATGTAGTTCAGTGGATAGACCTGGGACTCAGGAGCCCCAATTGCTACTCCTGGCTCTGCCGCTTGTTTAATGGTGGACTTTGGGTAAAACACTCTAATGCCCTGTGCCTCAGTTTCCCCATCTTTAAAATGGAGACACTGCTACTAACCTCCTTTGTAAAGGTCTCTGAGGTCTACTGAGGAAAAGCAAAATATAAAAGCTAGGTGTTATTATATGATGCATACGAAGAAACTAATCCAATGATTCAGCACTGGACAGCTCCTTAGGCAGAAAAGGCAGAATCCTGTCACTAACCTCGTCCAAGGCTGCAGAAGGGCTAATACACATCAGAATGGCCATAGCTATGCAGCGCAGGGTGCAGCTGGCAAGCAGAGAAGCAGAGTATCCCCTCTGTGAGCCAAGGCATTTGACTCCTTGAATCTTACTCCATGGCAGCGTGTGGGGGAGGTGATGTTGCAGGTAGACACTTGCTGTGTAGGGCAGGTATGGCCAAGGTATTGCTAGTGAGGCTGCAACCTGTAAGGACTCATTGGCCACACCTCCTCTGGGGTAGGGGATGGAGAGTCGCAGGTTGTGGTCACGTCTGTAGCTGTGCGGGTGCTCTATGGTCTGCCTTAGGATGGCTGCTGAATCGTTCCAATCGGCTCATCTTATGTTGTAGACCACCACCACCTAGATTTTATATGGCACTTTTCATCAGGAAACCTCAAAATGCTTTACGAAGGAGGTCAGTATCATCATTTCCATTTTACAGATAGAAAAGCTGTACAAACACATAGTAATTCAGTCCCTGCTCCAAAGAGCTTACAGAGTTAAATATTCAAAAGTGCTGAGGTCATTTTCTGCACGAACTTGGGCACTAGGAACTTCAGTGGAAAAACTCTTCCCTCCCCCCCATGGGGCTCACTTTTTGTTAGTTAGCAAACAAACATCAAAACATTCTCAAACATTTTAACAGTACCCATTCCACAAACACACTGTACCAGATCTATCTGATTTTTACGTTGTTTAGTGATAAGGTGACTCAGAAAATTCAGAAACTTGTAGCCTTATTTTACTAAGCATAAGGAGTGAAACTTAACTTAGGGACAATGTTGCAAAGTTAAAGTTTCAGATATTTCAAGAACCAAAACCCCTCTTAACTGACATAAAAATAAAACAGACACACATCCATTAAATGCAAGCTGTCTTTAAAAACCAAAACTAAATATTGGGCCTACCTATTTGTCAGTGCCCTTTGCAAATCACATCATACTTGCTAGAAGCATTTATTCAGACCTGGTCCTTTTCTGCAGCCATTGGATGAAATTTAAATCCCTGCTTAAGGCCCAAGTGAATGGCTTTGCATGAAGTAACAATGCAGGTGTGGAGGGGGATGCCCAAGTCTCTTCTCAAAATGAAATTTACGCACCTTTTTGGAAAAATGCAACCCTGGAAGTTCTTTGGGGAAGCAACTACATTATTATGTGTTTGCACAGTTCCTTGCACAAGTCCTCAATCGTGGCTGGAGTCTCTGGGTGCTACCATAGTAGAAAACAGTAGACTCCAAATTATCGGAATAGCATGGGGGGACTGATTTCGCTTGCAGCAGCGGGGTGGTGTACTCCATAGCCAGCAGCCTCTCCTCCTCGCAGTCCTGACAGGGGTCTCTACTCTGCCTCCCTCACTCCCATGACAGTAGGGATGCAGAGGGCTCCCTGCTCTGCTGCAGGGCCAGCAACACTCCATCCTGCATACGCAAGGTGCAGGGCAAAGATCCCCCAGTCAGGACCCTTTCTTGTGCGAGGACTGCAGCTGTCCCTGCACCTTGCGCCTGCAAGGACTGGATGTCACTGGCCCTACAGCAGAGCAGGGAGCCCTCTGCAGCTCCGCTGTCATGGCCCTGCTTATTCACTCCTGTGACATTGAAGCTGCAGAAGGCTCCCTGCACTGACCCAGGAGTCATTCCTCAGCAGCAAGGTGACAACTGCAGGCGCTTCTCTTCACAATCCTAGGTGGGGGTGGGGAGAGGAGGCATCAGTTCTATTATCCAAAACTCCCCATTATCCAAACCATTCCCTTGTTCCAGGGATTCAGATAATGCCAGAGATCTGGATAACAGAGTTTCAGATAAAATGGGCATGTGCTGCTATAATCAACAACAGGAAATCTGGGGACCTGGGAAAATACAAAATTCTTCAAGATTTTTCCTGAAGTTTAGATAAAACTCTCTGAAAACAATGTTCTGACCTTTACAAAGTAACCCTTTTTGCCATGTTATGCTCCAAAACGTCTGTTAGTCTATAAGGTGCCACAGGATTCTTTGCTGCTTTTCCAGACCAAGAGTTTGCATAGCACATTCAATAAGCCTGGGAAAACTTCACTGAAATCAAAGAGACTAAAGCCTTAATATACTGGATCTTGGCACATAAAAGAGCAGTATATAAATGACAGCATTCTTTCATAAGTCAGAGTGTTCAAACTACACTAGACTGGGAGAAGTGGCTATACATTAGCTATAGTTCAGTTACAGACACTTTGCTGTGGGGTTTAAGTGTACTGCAAAATTTTCAGAACTATACAGCGACCATTGATCTGAATCTGTTACAATTAGGCTTGGAAGGATTAGATTTTTATTGGTAAAAGGTCAATGCACACACAAACGGACAAAAATATTATCATTGATAATAACCAAATTTGCTGCTTGAGAATTTATTAGAGTTTGATTTAAGGCAGTTTACTTTAATATTTTGACATACAAAGTTTTAACGTTTTTGAATCTCAGTGTCTCTCCGTAAATAATTGTTTGACCCCCCCCATTCTGATTCTCCCATAATTTTGTACAACTGTGAAAAACTTAAATCAATATTGAAAAAAGGCTTCACACATTCATTTGTGCTATGAGAAAACTTAAAATAAACCAATATTATCCATCACAATTATAACAAACAATAAATACTGAATTCTGCCAAGTCTCGCTATAATGGATTGGGAAGAATACATATTGAAATAATGTGGATGATTACACAGTGTAGTACAGTCAAAAGGTTTTAATGCCATGAGTTTGGGAAGACTGCAATCTTCAGAAGATGTGACAAGCCAGTCATTCTAAGTGAGAGGATGAAGATATAAAGACAGGAAGAAATTGCGGCCAATGGATTTTAGGAACTTTCTGAAGGTGATCTAAAATAGCCCTTCTGTGCATAATAATGTAGAGATGTTACAGTGCGATTGCTCATGTTAGAAACAAATATGTAACACCAATTGAAAGGGACATTAAAATCTCCATGGGATAAAACACTCGCTTCTAGTCCTGATGGTTCACAAGATACTGGATGCTAAATGTCGTTAGTCCATGAGTATTTCCTGTCTGCATCTCAGACCAGTGTAAATGGAGAGAAAATCCACATTTGGGAAAAAAAGGAATCACATTCCCACTGTTTATCATATGGGCACTCCCAACAGATATGCAGCATGTAAATAATGCAGCAGGTTTTGCTTTGAAGGAGATAATTGTTTCTATTTAAACTGTTTAAACAGAATGAAGAACCAACTCCTGTCCTATGCTGCATAGTTATGTTAATGAGTACAGACGACCTTCATGGTCTCGACACAACTGACTGGGCAGGTTCCCAACTGAATAACCATGGAACTGCTATGCACAGAGATTTACCAGGCACAGTTGTCATAAACAGATAGCTAAGGGTTAATGTCTCTTTCACCTATAAAAGGGTTAACAAACAGTAACCTGAAACACCTGATCAGAGAACCAATCAGGAAACAAAACTTTTTCAAATCTGGGTGGAGGGAAGTTTTGGGTGTGAGTCCTTTGTTCTTGGTCTGTTTTTTTTCTCGTCTTTGAGAGTGATCTTTTTATCTCCTGGCTTTCTAATCTTCTGTTTCCAAGTTGTAAGTACAAGGATAGTAAGACAATAGGTTTATATTGGGTTTTTTTTTTGTATTTACATGTGTGCAGTTGCTGGAATGTTTTAAATTGTATTCTTTTTGGATAAGGCTGTTTATTCATTTTTTTCCTTTAAGCAACTGACCCTGTATATTGTCACCTTAATACAAAGACTATTTTTAATGTCTTTTTCTTTCTTTTTTATATAAAGCTTTCTTTTTTAAGACCTGTTGGAGTTTTTCTTTAGTGGGAACTCCAGGGAATTAAGTCTGCAGCTCACCAGGGGATTGGTGGGAGGAAGAAGTCAGGGGGAAAAATCTCTTTGTGTTAGATTTACTAAGCCTGACTTTGCATACCCTCTGGGTGAGGGGGGAGAGAGATTAGATCTCTCGGTACTGGTGTTTCAAGGACTTGAAGCAGGGAATACCCTAGAGTGCCCAGGGCGGGAGAATCTGGGAGGAGGGAAGGGGGAAGGGAAGTGGGTTATTTCCCTTTGTAGTGAGACTCAGGGCATCTGAGTCTTGGGGTTCCCCAGGGAAGGTTTTGGGGAGACCAGAGTGAGTTAGACACTAAAATTTCTGGCTGGTGGCAGCGATATCAGATCCAAGCTGGTAATTAAGCTTTGGAGGTTTCATGCTAGCTTCTCATGTTCTGAACTCTAAGGTTCAGATCTGAGTAGGACAGTTATGACAACAGTGGACACTGGTGCATGGTTTGCAGGGTAGGGGCATCGGCAGCTCTCTCAACCGGCCAGCACGTATGCAGTGTTGTGCAGTCATAAGATAGGCGGGGGTTACAGATGCTGGTCTTTAACAAATGAGCAGCTGAGTGCACCTGACCCATCCGCATGTCCCATTAGCCATTCCCAGGGAATCCTGCCCTGACTGGCAGATAGCAGCAACACAGCTTCCCTTCTCATTTGACCTTAAGGCAGGATAAGTTTGAAGGGTCTCTCTCGGAAACCAGATTTAACCCTAGCCCTAAAGCACTGGCCTTATTTAAAAACACACTTTCTATCAGTTGTGGAGAGGGAACTTTGTGAAGTGGATTTATAATACAAAGTTCATTAAGAAGTGAGCTAAGATCGCAGAATTAATTTAAGTCCACTTGCACCTATTTCAGGAGAATGATTTTCTGTTCCTCTGCATTACATACCAAGCTGTACAGGTGACAGGCAAGGACTGATCTACTGAGGCACAAAAGTTTTCCTGCTAAAGCCTCTATTTAGTAACTTGGCAATTATTTTAGCCATAAACTGCATTTTGAAACATAATCTTCCCTTGAAACTCACAGAATAGGTGTTCGGTTCAAATGAGTACTTCCATTTTTAGCTGCCAGGCTGCCACAACAAAACCACTGATGAGAACCAAGGAAGTGCTATCTATATCCCCAGACAAAACCACTTTGTTAAGATGAAATCTCAGATATATCAGTAATTTAGGGGAAAAATACACTGCAAGAAAGCCAAAGTTATAAATAAAAAACAAGCACTATAAAAACGGAGAAACCTTTAAGGGTGCCATGTGACTGGAAGAGACTTCAAGGGTTAGGTCTTGTGTAAATTAGCATAGCTCTATGGAAGTCAGCAGAGGTGTGCCAGTTTATCCAGAAATTATGCACCTTACAAAGTAGGAGTAAAGATGGGAAGACTGAGGATGTTCTCACTAGAGAGGGCAAAAATATTAAGGTCACTTTTGGTGCCATAAGCGTGAGTTTCCAAACGTTCAAATCTTTCATGTTTAACTCTTCTTCTCCAGTGAGACTGTCCTCAGTCTTCCCACCTTTACTGCTAGTTTGTACAATGCATACATTTCTAGATAAACTGGCTCCCCACTGACTTCCACGGAGCTATTCTGATTTACCCTAGGTGAACATCGAGACCTTTAGATCACTTCCAGTCACGTGGCACCCTTTAAAAGTACATCACAGTCTGGTGAACTATTCAGATTTTCTTAATACACCAATGACCAGCTTTCACCTTTCCTTGTCTAAGATTTGACACTATTCACTAAAAATGAAATCTTGGCCTCAAAGTCAAAAAGACTATTTTGCTCTTGACTTCAATGAGGCCAAGATTTCACCCTAGATCTTTCAGTGTTTCAAGGAAAAGCAATTTTTAAGATGAGATGTGTTAAAGAATTCTTGAACAGAGTTTTCAAACCGTGAACACCACAATCCTCCTCCCCAGAGTCCTGCATCTTACAACTGATTTGTCCAAATCACCTCAAATTCAGAACAAGCACTGAAGAATCTGCAAGCACTGAAGAAGTGGGTTTTTTTACCCACGAAAGCTTATGTCCAAATAAATCAGTTAGCCTTTAAGGTGCCACTGGACTCCTTGTTGTTTTTGAACAAACACTTGTTATTTGTTCACATGCAAAATGAGAAATGGAAATGACCTTTGAAAGAGGATTTTAGAGGAGATGGGTGGATCACAGCCAGGCAAGTCTCAACCTTAATACTCTATTATTTGATAATGCTGTACAGCTCTGGTGGCCTGTTTAGCATTACAAACATAGGTCACTCAGAAGGAAGACAAATGTTGGTATATTTAACACCTCCAACTGTTTGTACATTCAATTACAGGTCTGTCGTATCTTATGCTGGGGTTACGTTCCGTAGGCAGTGCATAAAGCAAAAATTGCACACAGACAAAATTACATTGAGTGTAATGGCGGGTGGAACCACCCACACTACAGGTACGGTATTAAAATTGTTATTTTTCTCTTTTTTTTTGTTTTTGCCAACTGCATAAAGCTGAAATCGTGCATGTTAAATGCGCGTAAGATGTGACAGACCTGTACCACAATTTCCTTCACTAATAATCAAAAGCAAGAAAACAACATGGAGGCATCTGTGTTCATATATTTAAGCAAACCTGAATGAATAAGGCTGATCCTCCTTTACCTTAAATCAGGTGTAACCCCACTGAGGTCATAAGTATAAAACTAATATAAGAAAGACTCAAATCACACACTATGAGCAGAGAATCACAAGCCCTTCTATACAGCCACATCATTACATAACAGAATGTGTCCTAATATGCCTACTTTAAAATCCACTGTGCTTTATACCTGCTCTAATGAGTAGCTAGAGCTATAGGGACACATTTTGCTCTCAGCTATACTGGTTCTATGGTTCCTAGGATTTCCACTAGTATTGCTGACAATGGAATTGGCCCACACTTATTTTTATTTGACGAGAGCTGGGTTTTGAGAATATAAAAATAATCCATACCCTAAGTACAGAGGTATGGATTTGATTTGCCTGCCCTCTCCATTCATGAAGGAGTTCTGTTTGCAATGTACTTGAGCTTCCAGATTCTTTCTTCATTTCTCAACCTATCATTCATCAAAAAACAGAAGATTTCTCTTTTGTCCCTCCAAATGAACAGCATATCCTCTACGTCAATATTTCCTTTAGCTTCACTGCAATGCTCAAACTGTACAATCTACATCCAGAAACATATAATCGTCTTTAAGGAATCTGATGCAGATACAGTTTTAAATCGGTAATAAAGCCACACTTATGGGTAAAAAAGTCCTATAAAATTTAATATGGACAAAACCAATAGAGTCCTTTAATGGTTACTCTAAAACCCTGTAGAATTTCATAGACATTTTTAAAACCTATAGAATTCTATACCAGAGATATAATTGTGATTAAATTCTGTAGGCCTTTTCCATAAAGGAGGAAGCCATCAAGCTCCAAATCACGGTTTTATTCCCATATAATATGAAATTAAAGCTGACGCTGTTCTTTTCTAGTGACCTATTTAGCACTAGAATCTCAGGTCATTCATATTCATATGCATGTCAGTTAATTACACATATTGGACTCTACCTTCTGAATTAATTATTCCAGTGTTAAATGCCACTATTTTTCTCCTTGTCCACAACAAAAGAAAAATGCCAGGATGGAAAAGGACATTAAAAGTAGTGATATTTAGAAAGCATATTTTCCTCTTTAAAAACAGATTATGAATTAATTTAGTCAGAGTATGGCCCTAGTCTTTTGCTGCTGTTATTTAAGCTTTGGCACACAGCTCTCTCGTCACCGCACCTTAGTTCTGCTTTGCAACAACCCATGTATTCTAGTATTGTTCCTCTGTTGAGGAAACACTGCCATGCATGCCAGACTGTGCTGACGTGCCTGGTAAATATATGCAGCCCAGTTCAGCCATGGTGTAAGCAGGTGCAGGTCCACTGGAGTCTATAAACACAAACATAGGCTAACACTGCAAACTTGGAATTTGAGTCTTCTGACGTAAAATGCTACGATCCTTCTGTGTTCCATTACAAAACCTGCCAGTTGCTGATTTGAGACCTCTCTGCTATATAGCACAGTTATAGGCCAGGCTGTATCCCCTATATCTGTGCAAGTGGACCTCTTCACTTCCACAAAGCTACGTGAGGGGGCTCAGCAACCTTCATAGTAGTATCCCCACCACCCTATGAATCCCGTACAGGCATGTCGGGGGTCTGAGCTGGAAGAAGGAGTGGGAAGTGAGAGAGTCAAGGGGAGAAGAAACTGGGTGGATGGATGGGGAGCAATGTGGAAATTAGATCAGAAAGGACAAGATAGCCTGGGACTGTATTATTTTTTCTATGGAGCCCTGTGTGCATTTGCAGTCAGGGGAATCCCTGGCAATGTGGCTCCAACAGAGCTGCACTACCAAGCAGCATCCCCCACCCCGCACAATCAGAGACCAGAGGCAGCGTGAAGGCACAGGCCTCCACGTGGATGGAAGATCTCTGGGGATTATTATTGCTATTTACTTGTATTACTGAGATCAAAGCCCTGTTGTGTTTGTGCAGCACTCAGCACAAAGTGAGAGAGCAGTCCAAATGAGTCAGAGTTTAAATCTAAATAGAGAAGACGGACAAGGGGACAGGAGTATCAAAGGGGCAAAGTGGCTTTGCCAAGGTCACGCAACTGGACAGAGTTGGGAATAGAGCTCAGATCTTCTGATTCTCAGTCCAGTGCTCAGTTCACTAGCCCACACTCCCCTGCCAGGTATGAGCGTGGGCCTCTGGGCAAACTCACAGGTCAAGCAGGATGAGGTACAGGAACCTTCATGAATGAATTCTTGCAGAGAGTCCCTCCCTCACATCCCACCACTGTGATTTTTTCCAGGGATGGAATAATGGGGGCCAATAGTATCACAAGCGTCTCAGGAAAGCAACATATTTAAATTAACTGTAACTATTCAAAGTGTTCATGTGTGCTAAGTTTGAGGAACTGGTCATTATAAACATGCAGAGGACACCACTTCATGCCCTGTTTATTATGCATATACACCGTATTACACTGAGTACATCATCCTCAAGCAGCTCTACACTTAAAGAGATGTTAGCATTATCACTCACCGTAAAAAGCCAGAAGACAAAAAATTCGGAGAATGCTTAAATAGTGCTCAGAAGTTGGTCTGACATTCTGCCATGCTCAAGTATGAGTTAAAGCCAAGATTTTTAGCTTTCCTTCTGAAATTCCTTATTATTGAAGCCTTTATATTCAATTAACTTTTTCAAATTTTTGCAGGTTAATATACAACTAGTTGAAGCTATCTATCTATATCTATATCTATATATAGGAAGTAATAGAATTAGTTCAGCCATATAGTTTTGATTAACGACAGACCTAACATTAAGAGAAGACACATTATGCCTTGTGTGCCAGACTTCCACAAACACCTTCAGCTGTGACAGACAGGCTTGCTACTCACAATAATACACATAGTTATTCACCTCACAGGCTCATAAGAACTCACTTCACTGCGTTTTGGCCTCAGTCATCTACTCAGGCACAAACATCCATCTATATCAGAGGTCGGCAACCACTGGTACATGGCTCACTAGGGTGACCAGACAGCAAGTGTGAAAAATCAGGACAGGAGGTGGGGGGATAATAGGAGCCTATATAAGAAAAAGACCCAAAAATCGAGACTGTCCCTATAAAATCGGGATATCTGGTCACCCTACCACTCGCCAGGGTAAGCACTCTGGCAGGGATGTGCTGGCCGTGGCTTCCCACCTCCCCCATTGGCCTGCAAACAGTGGCCAGTGGGAGGATGGTCGGCCGAACTTGCCAATGCGGCAGATAAACAAACTGACCCGGCAAGCCGCGTGCCAGAGGTTGCCAACCCCAGATCTATATAGATTTGATTACAGAATTGAAGCCTTACACTGTATTTTGAGAAACAACAAAGGGCCTAATTCAACCCTTGGATACTCATTGTCAGCTTGCTTTCAAACCATGGAGTGGGAGCTATCAGTACATATCTGAAGGAAAAAATATTTCTGTGACACAAAAATATGGGCCTTTCTTGTGTATTTGTTTTTTCTCAGTTTCAGCTGGGTCTAACTTTTTTCAGCAGAAACTGTAGGCACAACTGATGTTATTTAGGCATCTATTTACATTGTAGACTCTACAATATTGCAATGATATAAGCAGTATTTAGGCATCTAAATAACTTTAATTGCAACTGCAAGTAATGTATTTAAAAATTTCACCTTCTAAGTGCAAATTCAAAAATCAGCAAATAAGAAATAACTTCATTGTTGTCTTCCTAAACTACTAAAGGCCAAATTTAGACCTAATGCAAGTTCAATGAGTGGAGTTACCCCAGTGCAGGAACCAGGCCCCTATGTGAAGAAGCTTGTTGACAACATGCACATCAGACTGACCTCTACCCAGTCACAGCAAATCTGTCATGTCTGTAATGGTGATGATTCACAGTGAATCAACAAAATCTACTGCATCCATACTGCAACCATCTTAAGCCATCAGAGCGCCCTTCTCTGAAAGCATCAAAGCAATTAGCAGTTGCACAGTTTATAAATGGAGAAACCTACAATGACTATGAAACAGGGCCACCCAGAGGATTCAGAGGGCCTGGGACAAAGCAATTTCAGGGGCCCCTTCCATAAAAAAAGTTGCAATACTGTAGAATACTATATTCTTGTGGGGGCCTCTGCAGGATCCAGGAAAAATTGCCCCACTTGCTACCCCCTTCTGGGTGGACCTGCTATGTAAAAAAGGAAGGAAAAAAATACACACTGTGAAGTTAGTACAAAAGAAATTATTCAGTTTAGAAAAGCAATCCAGAAAGTTAACCCAATCAGCTCAGTGTCCAGGTACTGTAGGATATGAAAATATTTATTTTAAAATAGTTAATTTTAACCGAATGCTTTAAAGTCTTTTAATGATGTTGAAAGGTCATTAGTTCATGCTATTAAAATTTAGTCAGCCCTTTAAAAAAAAAATACCCCCCACATCAACCTGATCATGCATATATAATACAGACTTCTCTGAGGTGCACTTCAGTGCTCTGTTCTCATAAAAGAGTAATGACTCCTGGGCCGTCATATGCAACCATCCTGCGGTCTTTGCCCAAAAGAAAAATGGATTGTACTAAAAAGACAATCAATAGCTATCTTCCCAGAGCAGACCATGTTGGATCACTGCTTGATATAGCAAAAGAATCAATTCATTTTGCAAAATATTGCCAGAAATTAAAGAAGCCCGATTTAAAATGTCACGTTTAATTATACATCAATTTCAAAAACGACGTTAACGCAACATTAGGACAGATTTATACGTGCAGACAAGTACAACGAAGTGTTCAAAGTTCCCATTACTACAGCAACCATCTCTCAGCTTTCTTGTGCATATGCACCATTCTCAGTTACTGTATATATTTGCCCTAATTGGGCAAACATTTATGCATATGAGTAATCTTACTCCCTGAAGTTAATTGGACGAGTAATAACTATTGCCCCAATCTCACTCCCATTGAGATCAACAGCACAGGGTCAGGCTTTCTGCCCAACAGCATTGGCAGGATCAGGCCCTACAGTATTAACTTTAATTCCGTCATGTAAAACGATGGGGCCATCTGCAAAGCCTAAGTCAAATACTTTAACCAGAGATGCTGTATGTCAGTGGTGGCCAACCAGTCGATCACGATCAACTGGTCGATCACAGAGCCTCTGACAGTCAATCGCAGTCTCCGGCTGCTAAAAGTCCAGCAGTGCAGCAGGGATAAGGCGGATTCCCTGTCAGGCCTGGCCTCAGGCCGCTCTCAGAAGCGTCTGGCACATCCCTGCGTGGGGGAGAGATCTTCGCAAGCTGCTCCTGCCTGTAGGCACCACCTCCGCAGTTCCCATTGGCCAAGAGCAGGAAAATGTGGCCAATAGGAGAGACGGGACAGTGCCTGCAGGGAGGGGCAGCATGCGGACACCTCCTGCCCCTTCTAGAGACATGCTGGAAGCTTCTGGGAAAGGCGCAGGACCAGGGTAGCCATGGAGCCTGCCTTAGCCCCGCTGCACCATCACCCGGGAGCCACCTAAGTTAAGCACCCCGGAGCGGGAGTCCACACTCCTCCTGCACTCCAACCTCCTCCCCAGCCTGAGCCCCTCCCAGAGCCAGCACCCCGTGGCCCCGCCTCATCCCAGAGCCCCCTTCTGCACCCAAACTCCCTCCCAGAGCTTGCACCCCTCACCCCCACCTCAACATCCTGCCACAGCCCAGTGAAAGTGAGTGAGGGTGGAGGAGAGTGAGCAACGGAGGAAGGGGGGATGGAGTGAGTGGGGCGGGGCCAAAGGGAAGGGAACAGGACGTGGGGAAGGGACGGGGTAGATGCTGGGTTGCACTTAACTTCAAAAAGTGATCTTGTGCTTAAAAATGTTGGAGACCCCTGCTGTACGTGGTAGATGGGAGTAAAAGACCTTTCCCCTGGTGGTGTGCACACAGCACCTGCATAGTCCCTGTGTAGTTGGTTGATACTACATGCTTAGAGGATGTCTACGTTGGGATACTCAGGAAAGTTAAGGCAAGTCAACTAAAACCATGAAGTCAATGCACATGATTTAAAGCACATTAACCCCCATGTGGCTGCTCTAATTCAGGGGTAAAGTGGTCACAGTTCATTGTAACTTAATTCTCACTATGAGCTTTCTACACAAAAAGGTTCATCAATTGATCTGTAGGGAACACTGCCTTGAAATTGTAGGTAGTGTGGAACCACACTAGCTTTGCTACATTTAAGCAGGTTTTCTCATGGAGGATTTGGCCCTGAATAAATATATAAAGTATGTGCGGTGTGCAGTTGTTGCAGAATCCATAACTTTAAATTTCCTGACTTGTGTGTGTGTGTAAGATCTCACACAACATTCATGAGTATATTTTTAGTAAAATAAAGCTATCACAGGAGCACAACTCCACACTACCATGAGAAGGCAAGAAGGTTTTTGTTATTTCAAACATTGGCAAAACATGTGCAACTCTATTAGAAGAAGCAGCAAAGAGTCCTGTGGCACTAACAGACGTTTTGGAGCATAAGCTTTCGTGGGTGAATATCCACTTTGTCGGATGCTTTTACAGATCCAGACTAACACGGCTAGCCCTCTGATACTTGACCCCATTAGAAGAGTAAGAGTCTTTGTGCCCTACCCACTGGTAAGTCACATAAGCAGCATCAGGTTGATCATAAAATCCTGGAAACGTAGGACTGGAAGGAACCTTGATAGGTCATCTAGTCCAGTACCCTGCACTAAGTATTATCTAGACCATCCCTGACAAGTGTTTGTCTAACATGTTCTTAAAAACCTACAATGACATAGATTCCACAACCTCCCTAGATAATTTGTTCCAGTGCATAACTACCCTTACTGTTAGGAATTTTTTCCTAATGTCTAGTCTAAATCTCCCTTGCTGCAATTTAAGACCACTATTTCTTGTTCTATCCTGGGTGGCTAAGGAGAACAAATTTATCACCCTCCTCTTTATAAAACAACATTTTATACACTTGAAGGTTGTTATGTACCCCTCAGTTTTCTCTTCTCCAGACTAAGCAAACCCTTCCCCCACACAGTCCAATCTTTCCTCATGGGTCACGTTTTCTAGACAATCATTTTTGCTGCTCTCCTCTGGACTTTCTCCAGTTTGTCCACATCTTTCCTGAAGTGTGGTGCCCAGAACTGGACTCACTATTACAGCTGAGACCTTGTCAGTGCTGAGAAGAGTGGAAAAAATATTCCTTGTGTCTTGCTTACAATACTCTTGGTAGTACATTCCAGATGTTAGCTCTTTGGGTTTTTGTGTTGGAACAATATTACGCTGTTGACTCATATTTAGTTTGTGATGCACTATAACCCCAGATCCTTTTCTGCAGTACGCCTTTCTAGGCAGTCATTTCCCATTTTGTATTTATTCAATTGATTATTCTTTCATAAGTAGTACTTTGGATTCGTCCTTATTGAATTTCATCCTATTTAATTGAGATCATTTCTCCAGTCTGTCAAGATCATTTTGAATTTTAATTCTTTCTTCAAAGCACATGCAGCCCATCTCAGCTTGGTATCATCTACAAATTTTATAAGTGTACTTACCATGCCATTATTGGAATCATTTAGCATTATGTGTGACTTCGTTATTGTTGATTAGCCAGTTCAGATTTCACATGTGTATAAACAAAACTATTTAAATAATTTAAGCAGAAAGCTATTTGAGCAATCCCTTCAATAAGTTCCTTTGCTTATATTTAGATAAAGAGGTGTGCAAAAGTTTCTCTCTAAAAATGTTTCTTTTTCTCTTAGAATATAGCTCTGGCAACAAACAGGAAAAAGATTTTCAAGAAAATTCTCTCTTCAAAACTTTTGAGTGCTTTTTGGTCAAAAAAAATCAAAATTATATTTTGGTTTTTGACAACTGAAAATTTGAACTTTAAAGCTTTTGGTTGTGAAAACAAATTATTTTTGGTTTTGTGACAAACCCACTGCCCCCAAAAAAGATTTTCAAACAAAAATGTTGATGACTGTGATCAAAGGTTATCTTCACTGAAATTTTTAAAAAGGGAAAAAAAATAATTTCCCAGACAACTCCATTCGGAAAACTAAAGAAAACACAACCAGGTGATTAAACTTTCTTCAAGCCTTTCAGCTGGAAGAAGAATGATACGTTTCAGGTTAAGAGTAATTTTTGGAAGGGCTCAGAATGAAAGCAAAGGGACTCAACTGTAGGAAGATGTTGGGAAACCCTTATTAAAATTCTGCCCCCAAATTAAAGGAAGAGTTGTATTGATTGATTAGCCTTTAATAGTTTTCACCCTCTCTCTGAATACTGCAGAAATTATTGGGTTAAACCTCATCATCTCTGTTATGAAGGAAGTCAGACTAGAGGATCACAATTGTCTCTCCTAACCTAAATATCTGTGACTCCATAATATATATATTTATTTGTACGAATCGTTTGTTAAAATAGTAGCTGCTGCACATGTACTGCATATGTACAGCTTTTCCTAAGTTTCATCACCAGAAAATAACTTCAGACTCAACAGAAGGACCTTATAACAAGAGGTCATGGACCTATTTCCTGGCATTAATTTCTACCAACTTTAAGGTAACACTCTAGCATACTGAGCTCCTTATGATAGCAAGAGCCTAGGCAGTCATTGGTAACTCCATGAAGGAAGTCTAAAGTTTAAAAGTAAAAGATAGATAAACAAAAAAGCAACCTGCCTACCCAAAACAAAAGGATAGCAATCCACAACCACAATTAAGATTTAGTCTATAAAAACCAGACAATTAGGTGCTATTTTAATTATTGCATCTTGCCCCACTCTTTGCAAGGCCTAACACAATGACAAGGATGCAAAGCATAAAATATAATGTTTTTAATATAACATATACTGCCAGTCCTTCCTTACAATGTTCTTTCCATGTAGCCGCCAGCTGACTACACTCCCTTCTTTCATTGCCCATTTATAGAAACAGACTGCAGACATATGCAATAAGGAATATTTAACAACGCTGTGTTTGCTAATCATCAGCATTAGTAGTTATGTGCCCCCATTCAGTCTTGAATAGACTCAAGCTGGTCTCTCAATATTCCTCTCAAGCATTAGTCTATAAGACCAAAAGGAACACCAGGAAATACATTTCACCTCCTATTGCATTGCCTCACTGTACCCCTTTGCATGGAAACTATGGGAATTCAAGACTTGTTCCTTTCTGCAGCATAATACACTGAAACAAACAGTGCAAAGTGGCTATATTCCATTGCACAGACACATACTGGAAGGTCTTTAAGTTATTTCATGCTGCTTTTTGTTACAAGAAAATTTTCTCAGAAAATTGCTTCCTTAATCCAACCATTTCCATGAGCAGAACTGATCATACAATTGCCAGATTTATTTTTCTACCACCTATGCAGGAGTAAAGGTTTTAGGGTGTACTACCTTGTGTCTGGAATCAATACATTTTTCAATTTCATCGTTTCGCAGTCACTGGTCTCTTAATCAGTAGGCAGAGAAACTTCTCAAAGTTACTCCCCGATAGAATATTCAAGATCACACTCTTATATGTTGGCTGGCATCTAACTCAAAATGCTATTGATCGTTTGGGTGTGATTAGTCCAGGGCTTCTGCTTTTAAAACATCTTACTCTGGACAACACTAAAGCTCAAACAGCAGCAACCGGTGGCACCAAGTACACCTGTCTCTCTCCCCTACCCACTGCCACTAAAAGACAGGAGAAATACACTGAAAAGCAGGCGCCTTGCTAAAGAAAGAAGTACTTACATCCCTGAATTTGTTCCAGTATTTATCTCTCTCATATTGCGAAACGGTGCTCAGCCACTTGTCGTTGTCCAAGAAATTGCCATTGCTGTGGTGACTGGGGAGGGTTTCTGGATGCCTGCCTTCCACTTGCAGAAAACACCAAGCAACAATTACCGCTATCCTAGTCATCTGCAAAGAGAGGAGCAGCAGAGCGAGCAGAGCTGGGGGGTGAGCGGCAGCCAGGTCTGGGGGGCGCAATGGGGGGGGGCTCCCTCTGCCCGGGGAAGCTTTTGCACTGTCTGGATGGGGAGGTGGCTGGGAGCCGGCAGAGCCTCCAACCAGCCCCCCAACAACACCCCGGCCCCGAGACCAAGCGGCCCGGCCCGGCAGGGGCGGACAGGCGTTGCCCGCGGGGAGGGGGAGAAGTTGCCTTTCCTTGCAGCCCTCCCCCAACTTCGGGGCGCAGAAGCCCCAGCGAACCCCCCAGCGCAGCGCAGCGCAGCCCCCCGTCCGGGGACAGGAGCCAGCCCGCGAGCAGGGGGGGCGCAGCGCGAAGTTTGCAGGCACTTACCTTGGGGCCAGCCGGGGCGCGGGGCGTGCAGCCGCTGCCGCCGCTCGTTCCCTGCCTGTGGGTCGGAGACGCGGCGAGCCCCGACACGGCTTCGCCCCGCCGCGTTGTGCGCCGGTCTGGAGGTGCGCGCTGCGCTGCCCGCGGGCGGGCGAGCGGGCGGCCAAGCGGCGAGATCTGGCGCCATCTGCCGGCCGAGCGCGGCCGCCGATGCTGCTGCAGAGGCAGCGAGAGCAGCTGGGGGGCTGGGGGGACAGCTCCTTTCTGAGCCCCAGCAGCACCCTAACTCTGTCGGGCTGCAGGGCGGGAAAGGGGACAAGCGGGAGCCCTACCACACCCACTTTGCCAGCTGCCAAATCCCTCTGCTCCCAGCCCCACACGCCTGGGGACCCCCTGCCCTAAAAAGGGGGGAGGACGCAGCCCCACGTGTCATGGTGACCAACATTGTAACAAGGGGCTCCCACAAAGTCCCCCCTCCCGCCCCCTTGGCTTGCAGCACAGCCAGGGCAGGGGAAGAGCGCCCGAGCCCTGGGAAGAGGTGGGTTCCCTTTGCACTCAGGCAGGAGGCAGAAATTTGGGCAAACAAGATTATAGCCACTTCCCTTCGTGGGTGTTTTCAGACCCTGCTCCTTGGAAAAATCCACGGAGCCTATTGATCGTGTCGGACAGCGCTAGGGCTGCACTGTAAGGTCGGGGTGCCTGGATGGAGGAAAGGACCGAGGGCGCCTTTCAGAACTTCTAGGACCTTTGGGGTATCCTGAGCAGGATTTTTTTTCTTTCATGAAACACGTGACATTTCCTAGAGGCTGGTGCCTCCCAAAGCCATAAAACTGCTCCTCAGAAAAACCTTCATGAGGCCCAAGCAGGATAAAACCCATCTCTGGCAGGCTGGATTGGCAGTGTGCAGGGAGAAGGTGACTTCAGCGGAGGCATGGAAATCATATTGACCTTCCCTTAATGGCAGAGTTTTGGCAAAGGACTGACTCCCTGCCCACCCCCATGCTCCTTCCTACTGAGAAACTCCTGCGTGGGATCCCAACATCAAAGAGGGGAGAAGAGATCCTTATTGGAAAATGCACATCCTCAAAAAGGAGAAAAAGACACCATCCATATACCCAAGGAGAGCAAAAAGACTTGAGGGGGAATAAGTCCTGGCCAGTGAATTTAGGTGAGAAGAGATGCCATCACTCAAGGGAAAGAAAGTAACTACTGCCCTCATCCTGAAGAGATTCCTCTTGTAGGCTGAGATGGAGGATAAGATTCCCATACGAAGAAGGGGTAGGAGAAGACACTCTTCATTTACATAATGAAAGAGATCACTGTCTGGAGTCCCTGTGTGAGTAGAGAAGAAACCTTCACATGAGTCCCCACCCCTGAACAGGGGAGCAGGGATGCTGATCAGAGGCTCTGTTTCTCAACAGGAAAAAAATCACTGCCCACATACCCCAGGAGAAAGGAGACTGAGGGTAATCTGGAGACCCTGTTCTCTTAGTAGTACAGGGGTGAAAAGGCCCCAAAACTCCCATCCTTGAATGGTGGTGAAGTGGAGAGAGGAGATTGGAGACTTCCTTGCCCATACCAAGTCATTGCAGACTTCCTTGCCCATGCCAAAAAAGACAGCCCATCACCCACATCCCTCAGGCTAGAGGAAAGGAGAAGTCATTCCCCTTTAATTAATATGATGTCCCTGAGCAACAGCCTTTTCTTTCACCGACCATCCATCCTGAATCCAGCTGTGAGTCCCGTTCCTTGTGATTGTTCCAGTGGTTTTGCTTCACACAGTGCATTGTGATTGCCTTCCTCTCTTCCCTGGACTACTGTTTAACTGAGTCATCCATTAGTGGTTTCCTATATAGCTCTGGAGAGGGTCAGGTTTGCAAGCTCTTTAGTGCTGTACCCGTGCATTGAAATCAGTACAACATTAAGGCATTGTTCCTAGCTTTGTTGATTAAAATACAGCCCTTAAAAGCTGTATAAGCACAATACAAACCTTTGAAAGATGTAGGAACAATGAGGGTTAATTTCTTACTGCGGAGAAAAGTGCATGCCAGTATAAGACCACAGATTGTATTCTCCCCTTGATGCACATTCAAGTTAATAGCAGTTACGTCCCTGCCACAGGACAAAATATATTCCAACAAAAGCCGATAAAGAGGGGAAGCCAAACCAAAACTTTGCAGAGTCTGGATCTAAATCCAGATCAAAGCACCACACATCACCCTAACCTCTCTATTGAACGGTATCCCCTTTCCCACCACTGGCCAAGACCAGGGCTCCTCTTTCTTTTTACAATGTTCAGACCTGCGTCTCTTCCATCTACAACTGTAAATACCTTCAAATCCCCTTTGTTAGCTGTCTCAGAACCAGTTGTCTCAGAGCACCTGGTTAGACTCTTGATGTAGAGTGCCCTCTGAAAAAGTAGAAGACTTTTTCTTCAGCTCTTTCTTGAGGAGACTAGTGTCAAAAGTAAGTCTTCCCCACCCAGTTTCTTGCTGCATGCCCAGATACAGAGCCATCCCTTGGGTATGGTGAATTAGGTGACTGCTCCGGGTCCCGTGCTTTGGGGGACCCCACGCATCAGTGTGCATGTGTCGTGCAGGGGATGCTAGGCCAGCCAGGGGGTGGGGTGGGATTAGGAGTTCAGGGGACCAGCCCTGCCCAGGAGGTTAGTGGTGGGCCTGGCGCCAGCACTGGTGTCCCCTCCCCACAACAGATTTCACCTATATAAAAAATGTTAAGAAGGGCCCATACAGGCCGATTTGTCCCAGGCCCTGCACGCCCGTAGGGACGGCCCTGCCCAGACACCCCCCAGGTAGGCTATTGCTCTCAATGAGAGGTACTGGTTTATGTAACTTTTCCTCTCAGGAGGGTAAACGTAAACCACCTCCCTTTCTATTTAGATCAACAGAGCACTATATAGTTTATTCTGCATAGGCCTTTCTCACAAGTCCATCTGCTCTGTATGGACATGAAAGATCCTGAACCATTTTTCATAAGATTAAGGGATCCCCCCATTGTCTTTAACCAAATACTAATTTCTTTCAGTGATATGTGGAGTCCTGTGTTCCAGCTGGCTGGTACCTTCCAACCCAGAGATACCCCAGTGGTGTCATACATGTACAACATCATTTGTTAACTATGTGGGGAATTTTCAGATGAAAGCTGCAACTCCAATGTATATTATTATATATGCTAGTTTTTACTTGCTGGCTCTTTTTTGATATAATTCAGATTTGCATCACGCTTCATTTCAACTGTTTCTTCAGCAGTAGGGTGAGATTTTCAAAAGCCTATCATCACTGGCCTAGCTTTGCTCCCAGTGAAATCAGTGATAATTTACCACTGGCTTTAGGGGGAGAAGAGTTATGCCAGTGGTGAACTATTTTAAATATCCTACTTGAGAGGCATGCAGGGCCGGTGCAACCATTTAGGCAGACTAGGCGGTTGCCTAGGGCGCCGAGATTGGGGGGCGCCAAAAAGCGCCCCCCAATTTATTTTTAAATGGTTGAGCAGGCGCTGCTGCTTGGACAGAGAGGGAGTCTGAGCTGCCGGCAGCAGCCGGCAGCTCAGGGTATCCCCTGGGTCAGGGCGCCCCCTGGGTCAGGGCGCCACCGCGGCAGCCCGCAGTCCAAGGTGTCCCCTGGGTCAGGGCACCGCCGGAGGGGGCGGCAGGCAGCTCCGGTGGAGCTGCCGCAGTGGTGCCTGCGGACAGTTGTCTGCTCGTGTGGCTCCGCTGGACCGCCCACAGGCACCACTGTGGCAGTTCCACCGGAGCCGCGGGACCAGCGCGCGGAGTGGCGAAATTGCCATCCGCCTAGGGCTCTCAAAACCCTAGTGCCGGTTCTGGAGGCATGCAATGCATTTGTCAATGGCATAGTATGCCAAACTCAATCTGGCTGTTAATCCTTCACTAACTTCAATATAGTTTAATTACTTTGGTCTGCCTTTGGTCCATAAATCTACTGGCCAGAGGTCCCAATGATCTACGTAACTTAAGCAAAGTATGTAAATCAAGTAGCATAGGTGACAGAAATGTGTTTCTTCATTTATCCAAATACTGCATAATCCCATATTCAAAACATCGTTAATCTCTTGATCCTACAAAACATAGACTCTATGTTTAATCTTGATAGTAATCCGTATAATTCAGCAGCTGCAACACATCACCTCCATCTCCTTCATCATTCATGGCAACAATTGAAACACCTTGTCTGCTGGTTTTTATTACAAGACACTACTGTAATAGCTCCTAATTCTGTTGCAGGGATAACTTGACTATGTAGCATTAGGATATGTACAATCTCTTGTTAGGAGTTAGATGTTTCTAATTCGACATTGGTTCTTCATCCTGTGCTTATTTTGATCATTGACGGTATCATGTAAATTATCTCTTCTGTCTATGAGTCTATGCTCTTCATTCCCTGATTTCATTGTTTAAATCATTTGATTTAGAATCGAAGTAATTAGGTCATAGGCATCCCATGCTAGTAGCCTCGAACTTGTTGTTCATGTACAGTCCTGGAACTGGCGTCTTCTGAGCTGAAGGGTGTTTCCTGCTGAAAAACCAAAGGGCCAGATCCTCAAGCCATCCTAAATTCCCTGTGTGCATGGGGGAAGTAAAGCTGCCCCACTAGGACAACTGGAGATCCCCAGGTCAGAGAGAGCCTTCAGTAGCACAAAGCTAATGTGCACTCCCAACCTCCATTTATAGATGTTATTCTGAGTGATCAGGGCCATGGCTGGAGCATGCTGCATTCTTCCCTGGGCCATCAGAATGGTGGACTGGTCCAGCCGATGTGAGTCAGAGCCATCTTTGCTTCCCCCTCTTCACTTGCAGGGAACATGAGCTCATTACAAGTTAGAGGACTAAGCTCTGAGTTCCCATTTAAAAGACACTGTACCTTCCTATGGGACAGGTGCTCCAGGATTATAGCTGTTGTCCAGGAAAGTCATAGCACATCATCATACGGATAGCTAGAAAGAGAAGATTGCCAGCATGCCCTGTGGGATTGGAACAGGACCAACACTTAGGAAGCACTGGCTTAGGAATTCACATCCTGCTTTTCTCCCTGATATATTTGTGATCTCTCCTTCCACATAAATTGCTGGATCTAGCTGTCACAGTGTATTGGGGGCATTAATTGCCTGTAGCTGGATCAGCCCCTGGTACTCTATATAAATTTCTGCAAAAGACAAGCAACTGCAGTCTTTTTTCCAGGCAGAGGGACAGTATTAACCATCTTCCTTTTCAACCTCCGAGTGATCACTTGTAGTTGTTGAGGTAATAGCAATAGGGTATTTCGGACTTTGACTGATATTTTTCCCTTTCTGGGCTATAAACTTCCTCTTTTTTTAACCTTCCTGCAATACTGAGTGACCCTCAGTATCTCTGTAATAATTAATGTTCAAAATACAGTGAGCATAAAGTGCATTTCTGCACCAAGCTAATCCCCTCACTGGAGATATGACAGTTCTTATATTTTAATGATTAAAAAAAAATCTAGTAAAAAAAGTAAAGTCTATGCCACTGCATATACAATCCCTTTGTCTCCCACACAGCACTGTGTGTTTAATAGACAAGTTATTTTCTCTATGATTTCCAGGACTGCAGGTTCAGCTTTGTTAGTTCTGCTGTACAACCGTGCAGAAGAGCTCATTTAGCCTCTGCTGGAAATGATTATCTGTTTGTGAAAAATCCTTCCACCTTCCAGCAAGCTGCAGTTTATTTCATGTTCTTTCCCCCATTTAAAAATGCAGCAGACATACACTCACACTTGAACTCTTAATATGCAACTTCCACTGCGTTCGCTAAATCCTCTTTCCACACCATATGGCTAGGCAGGAATATTTTATTGTATCAGGACCTGGATCTTATCAAGAGTTTGCCATATATCTTCACAATTAAAGGTGCAGCAAGGAAACGTCATCTGGCAGAGAAAGCAATCAAAGCAAAGCTGAAACCCCATTGTGTAGGTTTTGCATAAACTCTCACACTCAGGAGTAAAAGGTTTCTAATTTGCTGAAATTTGGGCAGATATTCATTGAGATGGCAAAAGGCACACCCCTGACACAAAGGCTCCCTTCCTGCCAGATCTGCTCCAAAGCATGGTCAGGGCGTTAGAGCTACTCAAGGAAAAGATCACCAGCATTTTCTTAACATGAGCAAAACATCTATATTTTCCCCTTGCCTCATTCTTGGCCATGGCTGAACTGTTTTGGCTGAAACTTTCCAAAACAATCCAGCCAGAGAGAGCCATTCAGCCTGGACAATTTCAATCCAAATGGTTTAAGTTTGGTAACATTATTTATAAGCAAATGAAAACAAGGCCTTGTAATGAGAAGTGTTAGGCAATCTTAATAATGAGCAGTGCAACTAGCTTGGCCTATCTGTACACAATAATGTAGGTTTAGGACCTGTGTGTTTTTCAGGGGAGGTATTGTCCCTTCCTGTGTGTTTCTACAACACCTAGCACAAGTGGACCCTCTTTTGAACCTCTGGGCGATATGCAATGGTGAGGTGTACCATATATATTCACAGTAGATGACAGCTTTGAAAGCAGAACTTAAAGGTAATAGTCACACTAGAGAAAATGTTTTTATTTTTATATGAATTTGTCTGAATTCCTCCCATTTCTTCCCCATATCAGCCCTCTCTTCCCTTCTCCTCCTTTTTATTCATCCTCTTTGCTTCCCAATTTGCCTTCACTCCTTCACACTCTTATACATCTTGTTTTTTCCATTCTTTTCCCTTTGTGATGCCCCTTCGCCTCCTTTTTTTCCAGATTGCCCCACCCCTCTTCCTTTCTTACACTCTTCTTCTTCCTGCTCTTTTCTCTGTGCTTCTCCATCACTCTTCTCTTGCTTATTCCAACATGTATTAGGGCCATCACTAGTGTGATGGCTCTCATGGAGATTATTGTGCAAGTCAGGAAGCATCACTGCATTATGGAGAGTTTCCCAGAGCACCTTTCAGCTTCAGAGGTCAGGCCTGGCACCAGCTCAGATGCATATTTAAAGAACAGGCTTGAAACTGCAGAGCACTGTGAAAACTGCAAGATGTAGGGGTTTATTGTGCCAAACAGTCTTCTGGGCTTCTTGACCAACTCTCTTCTCATTAAAAAAGAAAACGAGAACAAAAAAGTATTGATGTGTAATAATTAAAACAATGCAGATGAGTCATAGAGGAGCTGTAATTGTTTCAATGCCAATAAGACCTTCCAGATCTTTGTTTCTACAATGGTTTCCAGTAGGGGATGGCACTAACTCTGCTAGAATGTAATACACTCTGTTGATTTAGAGCAGCAATCTCTTTTCCTTTCTCCCCTCCTTTAAAATGTTTGCATAGAACTGGTGAATGCTGGCAGTGGAAAGAAAAAAGGAAAGATGAGAACAATCTCTGTTGTTTGGGAGCCTCTAGGGAAATTACTAAATTCACTTTCCTAAAACCTTATCCATTATGGAAAACCAGGGGTCATTTTGTGCCTTAACGTACATACATTTAGGTATGTGATAGCCTGCAACTGATGGGAGGTGTGAATGCAGTCTAGGCTTGATTCTCTCCTGCCTCAGAGGTCCATAAGAGTGTAGAAGAGGGGGCAGTATTGGAGTTTTGACTGCCTGATTCTCAGAGGCCAGCCCCAATCCTGATGAAGCTGGTTAATTAGGTTCTGCCACTGGCTGAGGGTCGCTAATAGACCTTATGCCAGTAGAGGATCGGGGCAGATCTCCCTGATGCCCTCTCCACACTTTAGGTATTCACTACACAGGGGTGACAAGTGTAGACACAGATCCAGCATGCTTCGACCTAGCAGAGGGTTCCCCTATTTGTGGCCTGATTGTGCTCCTTTGCACTGGCTACATACCACAAACAGTTTGCAGCCTTGGTTCCCTGTTGTACTACACACTGTGATTGGATGCCCAAATAGACAACTCCAAAAGCTACTAACTTTCACCTTTGGTTAGCTGGAAAACTTAGCCCCTCCTATCAGTTTCAGACCTAACCACTCATGCTTTCAAAGCATGATAGCCTGCAGGTCAACTGGAAATGAAATAATTCATCTTGAAAGAACTCCAGCTGGTACAGAATGCAACAGTTTGCCTGTGCACCAACACAAGCCATTGGGAATACATCATCCCAGTGCTCTTCTTCCTGTCCTTATGATCTCTAGCCTGATATACAAAGCCCTCTGTGGACTTGGCCCTAGCTACCTGAGAGATTGCACTGTAGCCATGAAACTATTGGCCAGCAGGGGAAGACCTATGAGCGAAGGAGACAGAACTTTCACAGAGCCAGACAGATCTTGACATTCACTCCCTGAAGATGTAAGAATGACTACTAGCCTCTCTACATTCAGAAATAACAGCCAGACGCATTTCTTCCACTCAGCTTTCCCTCAAGTGACACATCAGTGCATAAAGAGATGGCAGATAGAGTCACAGGCAGGATTGTTTCATACAGAATAAATTTTGCCCAACAAAATAAGTGGATGAAAGACAAGCAGTGGATGTAATATATTTGTATTTTAGTCAAGCATTTGATAAAGTGTCTCACAAAGCCTGAATTGCAGGGATGGCTGTCATATATAACATCTTAATCAATTACCTACTAGAGCAAGTAATCAGCACAATAATGCAATTTATAGATGATACTAAACTGGGAGGAGGTGGGGACACCAGTTATGACAGAGAAATAGTACAAAGAAGAGGTGACTAAACTTTACACTGTGATGAAGATAGATAGAAATAAACAAGATTTACATATGGCAAGTGTATATAATATTAGTTTATTGCACAAAGTGCCCTTTGGGAAAAAAGATACATAGGTTGTAGCCTCTTCTTATTTTAACAACCCATCCAATCTGAAAATACTGAGTACAGGTTCTTGAAAAACTCTTGGATTAAGGGATACTGTTCCCACCAGGCATCAGTCATCGATATTGTAACATGGACAATACATTCTCTGATGAAGACAAATACACCTTAAAGAAAAACAATTCACAAGAGATATTAATTATTAGCAACTTATTGGAAATTAATCAAGAAATCTACCTTAATTTAATCTTCCAAAGTTTTAATTTAGAAAGGTAATTCAGAGAGACAAGTCGGGGAATTTAAGATCATTAATCTACATATATTCAAATCCACTAAGGATTTGAATGCATGTTTGACCTTTGATTTTCAGAAGTCCTGAGCACCTACAAATCCCATTGACGTCAATGGGAACTGCAGGTGCTCAGCACCATATCAATCAGGCCCTAAGTGTTTTAAGGATTTATAAATGGCAGGGGACACTGTGGTGTGTATTGGAAGACTCCTTATCTCTAAGTTACGTAGGTAGTTCTTGTGATGAAAAAATGAGGGCTAGGCATCCATCACTTTTGAAAATTCCACTAAGCACATGTCTGTATCTATAGGTGGTAAAATACATTTAAAATGCTGGTCCTTAATCTCTCTGTACCTCATGTCCCCATCTCTAAAGTAGGCATAAAGTAGAGATACCTGCTGTGTTGTGTCTTGCCTTAGATAGTAATTGCTTTAGGGACTCCCTCTTACTCTGTGAATATACGGTGGAGCCCTGATTCAGCTGGACCTCTAGGCACTACTGCAATACAAATAGCCATAGTACAGCTCATATTAGATTTATTCATTCTGATATTTATGAATAGATTTGCATAGCTGAATTGTTTCACACCCTGTTGCCCAAACACACAGATTGACTCAATAAGAAAATTAATAAAAGTGTGTTCAAATAGACTTTGCTTCACTGCACTAAGTGGAAGAACTCCCAGATTTCTATCGCTTAGATATTGATCTATACCGGATGGGGTAGGACTCACAGAGTCAAAATTAACCCTATCACTGCAATCTGACAAGATACATAATCCAGTTGTCAGGCCTGAACAACAGCAGATCCTGGCTGGAATTAATTTCCTCTTAAAAGCAACATGCTAACACTTGCTGTAGCAAGTATCCCTTCCACTCCTTCATGTCTTCCAAAGCTGGAAATGTATATTGTTGTATAAAGTTAATTGCTATTTGATTCACTCAGGGGACTTCCCACTGAGCTATCATTCCTTGCACAGTTAATATTTGCAAGCGAAGTGTCATTGTGCATGTTTTTATTCTAAGAAAACAAAAGCACCAGTTAGCTAGAAACAGCACAGAATACATCTTGCAGGCTGTAATGTTTGGGGGTTACCATTTTGTAAGATTTATTCAATTCTGTCATTCCAAAGAAAGCATGATAGCAGGAAGGTGGGTTTTCTATAAAGCACTAGAGTTGGATTTACAAGGCCTGGAGCTGATTCCTGGCTGTGCCAAAGACTCTCTGTGAGACCCAGTGAAAGTCACTTAGGGCCAAACTTTTAAAGATATTTAGCTCCCTAAAGATGCAGATTGGTGTCAAGGGGGCTTACATAAGTACTTAATTGTCTACATCTTTTAGGCTCCTAAATACCTTTAAAAATCTGGCCCTTAGCCTCTCTCTGCCTTAGTTTTCCTTCTGTAAAATGGACATAATAGTACTTCCTGTTCTATCTTGCCTATTTAAACCCTGACTCAGGAAAGTATCTTTATAATAATAGGAGATATACCAATCTCCTAGAACTGGAAGGGACCTTGAAAGATCATTGAGTCCAGCCCCCTGCTTTCACTAGCAGGACCAAGTACTGATTTTTGCCCCAGATCCCTAAGTGGCCCCCTCAAGGATTGAACCCACAACCCTGGCTTTAGCAGGTCAATGTTCAAACTGCTGAGCTATCCCTCCCCCCCAGTAGGACAGTACTTAAGAACATGTATAAGTCCCACTGAAGTCAATATGACTTAGGCCAAAGGTTCTCAGACTTTTGTACTGGTGACCCCTTTCACCCAGAAAGCCTCTGAGTGAGACCCCCCTTACACATTAAAAACACTTTTGTATCTATTTAACACCATTATAAATGCTGGAGGCAAAGCGGGGCTTGGGATGGAGGCTGACAGCTTGTGACCTCCCCCCCATGTAATAACCTCGCGACCTCCTTAAGGGTCCCAACCCCCAGTTTGAGAACCCCTGACTTAGGCACATGCTTATGGTTAACCATGTGTTTAAGTGCTGTCCTGAATGGGATTGTGCTTAAGCATATGCTTAAGAGCTTCCCTGAATTGAGGCCACAGCGGAAGGTACTGTCTCTATACAATGCTCTGCTAGCATAATGGGACAGTGATTTTGATTGAGGTTTTTGTAATTTAAAGTAGCAGGACTATATTACCCCACTGTACAGCTCTCAATTTTGCAGTGGTGTAAGGAAGAGAGGAGTCTGGCCTGATAAATATAGGGTGAATCCGAATAAAAACTGCCAAGCACTGAGATCTTATAGAGAGTGGAATAAACTCCTGAGGGAGATACTGGAAGCACCATTGCTTGAGACTCATAAGCCTAGACTGATTAATGCCCTTGATAATGTACTCAAGGGAACAATCCTGTAATGACAGGGGAAACGACTTGAAGACCGAAGAAGTAATTTCCAGCAGCATCTAGGATTCTGTGACATGGAATGACATCACTAGCAGCCAATCAGAAAACTCCAGAGATGTAAGATTATTTCCTATGTATATAAAATTCAGGTATGGGGATCAGAAACTCTTGTATTCAGCACATAAATGTACATAGTTCTGTGATCTTAATACTGAATATGAGCAGTAATGACAGTGATGCTTAAAATGTACACACAGTACCTGCCATGCTATTGCCCTCCATGTATTTGAATACAAAATGGGATACTTCTATTTTGTATTACATTCCTTTTGATTTTTAAGTTTTTACAGTCAAGGGTTGAATAGCAATTTTTTTTTTACATTAAAAAGCAACATCATGGATGGTAATCCTTAATCCAAATTGACTTTCTTAAGCAATTAAAATCTGTATTTAAAAATAAAAATTTAAATATTGTGACATACAAAAAGCGACCAAAGGTTTATGGTGATTAGAAGCAGAAAGGGGGAAAATGTATTATTCAAGCTCCAGAGCTTAGTGCAAGATCAATTTTGTTAAGTGTTGCTTAGCAATGGATTATGAGTGCAGATCCTGCATATTAATGCAGGGTGGGGATAACAGCATCTCCTGTGAAAGTACACATTTTTTAGGATTTTCTTGGTGAACTACAGGCAAATGTATCCCTGGAGAATTCCATTAAGACAGAAAACCTGGCTTTCCCCCCATGCATCATTTACTGGCTGCTAAACTACATGGATAGGAACAGATAGCTGTCATATGCTGTTATTAATGTAGATGTATTTCTCATCTATACCCAACATATGGACCATGGGTCTGTTCCTGATCCCTATTGAAGCAAGCATCAAAACTGCCGATGACTTCACAATGGCAGCAGGATCAAGACCTTTATTATATTCATTTTAAATGAAGATGTACAATGATATCACTTCATTTTATATTTGACACCCAATATATTTTGTCTGGATGTGTAATGAATGAATACAGGAGTATTATTTCCATGAGGGAAAGTACAGTGAACTTCTGCTCCTGATTGGGACATAGGATCCTTACTGTCTGGGATTTACTTCTCTCTATTTTAAATAGAATTAGTGTTATTTATTTGTATTCTGCCAAGAGGCCCCAATTGAGATCAAGGCCCCACTGGGCTAGGCGTTGTAGAACTGTTTATTAAATATATTGATTTAAGACAATAATACATTATTTGCAGGGAACAGTGCAAGTCACCTTCATGCAGTAGGCTGACTAAGGCTTTCCATCTCACTAGAAAAGGCCTCCCTACCTGATGGATCTGATGTTGATGCTACCTGTGGAGTAGAATAGGCCAGTGTGACAGGCAGTGATAGGATTACACTAGTGTAGAGGAGAAAGGATCCGTGGGCAGGATAGGAACCTAGCAAACCATAGGACCCACATGCTGTGGCTCCATTCTTGCAATGGAGTTGCAGGTTTGGCTTTGTGTCGGTATAGGATTCTCTTTATCTACAGGATCTTCCAGCAACATGCTTGAAGACGGGGCTGAGAACATATTAGCAAAATATTGAAACCACTTCACCGTTTTATACCAATCTTGGATAGTGCCTTCTATATTTAAGGTTGCTGCACAGTTTGTAATTTAAACTGTGCAATTTTAACATTGTGTTAACATTTGATATGACTAACTGTGAAGAAGACCATAAACTAAATCATTTTGACCTTCATTTTAGGAAATACAGTCTCTATCATTTTTAAAATATTTGATTACTTGAACTACCTGTCTGCTCAGAGCGAAATGGAAGGCAATTTTAGCAGTTTATATGGGAGACAGTATTGTTAAAGACTCCCACTATTTTCTTTTAGTACCTGACCTTGTTATCAGCTAATGCTTCTGTGGCACCTCACTTGCTTGATCATATAGGACAGAATGCAAAAAAAGCATTGCTTGGAAAGGTATCAAATTCACCATGATTTTCCAAGTTTCTGTCAACACAAATCTTGGGGACTCTCAGTTTATTTCTCTTAAGACTAGCTCTTTGCTAATGGTGTAATTTCTAACAAAGTACTTATCTGACTCTTTTTGATTATAGTCCATTTCATGTGCATAAGTTCTGCCTAGCTAAAATATTGTTTTATAGCTGTTCAAGTTTATTCCTTGCTCCCTACCCCACCCCTATTTCCTGTAGTCTCAGGATATCTTGCTCACTTTTCTACTGCTGGTTTTTCTCCCATCAGACTTAGCTTTATTATGATACCATAACTCAGGTTCCTTGGAAGTAATTTAAAATAAAGTACATGGAAACAACATTGAGAAGAGAGAGATATGTGTTTTAGCCTATACATATATGTTCGGCATAGTATAACCTCATTAATAGGTATCATGCACAAAATATGAATGTGATATTCATTATACATAGATGATGGGAAGTTATGTTACCTGAATCTATTACAGTCTTCCCACAATTCTGTTCCTCTAGGTAAAGTATCCCATAATATTTTGCACAGCTGAAGTAAGCATTGGCATTAGAAAATAGAAAACGTTTCAAAGACAAGATATATGAATGGTGTATACTAGAACAGGTTGGGATGTACCTCTGTGCCTAGCTGGTTTGGAATGGGTTATTCAAAACAAAAATAAGGAAGGTACAGCATGGTACCTAAAACAAGGTAAAAAGCTGATCAGTGAATTTTAGACCTGGATGATGTATATAGTCTTTTCTAAATTGTAAACCACTATGATATAAATAGAGGTAATTTTGGGAGTGTATCCTCAAAGCAGACCATTGAACATGCTGCGTGATAAGAATTGCTTCCAGAAAATAGTGTTATGGGTGTGTCCTTTTCATATTGTACTGTTTTGTCTTTAGGCAGTAAATTGGCCATACTTGGTTATTTAGTCTTTTAAACATTTTTAATAATGAATCATGAGTGTAGTCAAGAAAACTGGCTACACTTTTAGCATTAGGTGCAATTGCTGATGTTCGTACACCAGTACTATTTTCAGTTTGCAAACTCTTCAGGCCAGTTACTGTCTCTTACTCTGTTTGTTAGCACAATGGGATCCTGCTCCTGGTTGTCTGCTAGGTTCTACCCTAATAATGTTATTAAATATAATAATTTTGTTACTGGCGGTTTTATAAAAGCACCTAGGTATCTCCTCGTGCTGGATATTGTACACACATAAAATATGAGACAGTTCCAGTCCCTGCCACAGAGAGCTTACAGTCTGGGGCCCTAATTAAACAAAATGAATACACATAAGAATAACTAAACATAAGTAGTTTTATTGACATCAATGGGCTACACACAATTAAAATTAGGTATGTGTTTCAGTTCCTTGCTCCACCCACTCAACCTTGAAGAAAGCGGGGGTGGTTGTGTAATAGACAAAAAGAGGGGCTAGGCGAAGAGATGGGAGTAACAGCAAAGGGAACACAGGTTACATAGACTCATCTTTGGAATATGTCCAGCTCCTTAGCAGAAAAGTGCTCTATTTTCCCTTACATATTTGATAACATTTCACTAAGGTGGAACATGACTCTAGCCTTTAGTAATTTGCTCCTTCTGAATTCTGCTGCTGAGCTGAAATGTTTTGATTAGTAATTCACAATCTAAAATGCATTAAAATCTGGGACACAAGAGTTCACAGAAATCTTATTAGTCAAGATAACATCTCCAGTATAGTCTGACCACTCTCAGGCCTTGAATAACCAGCAGGGAACCTTCAGTGCTGTTTTCCCCCCCAGGCACTTCTCTTGATTGGTAAGGCTAAATTAGCACCTTTTATCTCTTCCAGTCTCATGAGCTTAAATAAGATGTATTTTTGGTTCCAAGATGTCGCTTTCATTTTATTGCTCTCGGTCCCTTTTTTTTTTTCCCTTTTTTTTTTGGTCTTCTGTTAAAATTATTGCTTATGCTACCTCTTGTTTGTATCACATACTGTATAGTGGATACAGCTTAATGTGTTATTCCACTCTACGATAGAAGGACAGGACCTGGTGCATATATATGGGAAAGAACTGACTATGTCTATCACTGCATGCTATCAAATAGACTGAGAATCACTTAGCTGTGTATCACAAGCCCTGTAAAGCCAACTGTGAGTGAATCTACTTTCTCAAGTGGTAGAGCCTTCTTTCAGAGCAGGAAAAGCCATATTCCAACCCCACTATTCCACATTGCCATTGGTACAGCAGCGGGACAAGGACAACTCTGGTATTCAGCAGTAGCAGTGGATGTATTGCACTATATTTACTAGAGATTTAAGCAATATCCACAGTGAAAGCTTTTTCACTGAAAATTTTGTTATGTATTTCACTCCCTCAGTGCTGCAGTGTGGCACAGGAGATGAAGCAAGTTGAGGAAAGGTCCTTTTGTTTGTTTTGCATTCATTCGTGCTGTTACATTGTCCTTCCATTCTCAGAGCTAAAGAGAAGAGGAAGTGAAAGTGATGAACATGAGGCTTCTAAAGTCCATTTTCCTAGTACTTGGAGCACAGCTTAGGTCAGACTGGTAGAACAGAGTATATAAAATGTCCAAAAATTCTGATTACACACTCAAAAATGACAAACAAAATCTGGAGTGCTCAGAGGATTGAATTTTCATTGCAACAAGCATACGGTTAGAAACCCAAAACCTTTCCCTCTCTCTCTCTCTCTCTCTCTCTCTCTCTCTCTCTGTATATCTGAGAGAAGAGAAATTTTAAGACACAATTTTAAAACTATGAATTGTGATTGTACTAGACCAGTCGTTCTCAAACTGGGGGTTGGGACCTCTTTCACAAGGTTATTACATGGGGGGGGGGGTCACAAGCTGTCAGCTTCCACCCCAAACCCCGCTTTGCCTCCAGCATTTATAATGGTGTTAAAAATAGAAAAAAGTGTTTTTAATTTGTAAGGGGGGTCATACTTAGAGGCTTGCTCTGTGAAAAGGGTCACCAGTACAAAAGCTTAAGAACCACTGTACTAGAGAGTGTGGCATAAGAGTAAAATGAACGGTTGACTGTATAAATGCAGTAGCTACTGAAAATAGAATCTTACAGAAGAAAATATTAACATAGAATTTTTAATCTAAAACAGACTTAATGTCTTTCTAAACTCCTAAATGTCCTTTGTTAATAGAACCTGAATTCTAAGGTTACCAAAAGAATTGTTATTACAGTTTGAACTCAGTTTAGCTCATGGGTTTTTTGTGTATATATGTATGTATGCGCTTGTGGGAAAGATTCAAAGCAAACCTGTCTGCATTCTAGATGTAAAATGAAGCTCGTTTAACACCTGGCAAGCAGCAATGATAGCTACACAATACCTACCCAGCCATCCCAGAGAAGAAGACCCATTTGTGTCTATCTAAAACTTCATACTAATTATTTGATTACAAGAAGTGGAACCTGAAGCAATATGCAATAAAGAATGTGTAAGGGATTGCTGTCTTGTATGATTATGCATAGACTGTCTGATATAAGATTTGTAACAAAATCCTTTGACAAAGAAAAGAAAACACTGTGTATGTCCTAAAGATTTTAAGTCATGCAATATGATGGAGGAGGGTTTAGCCTCTACTAAGAGGTTAGTAAGCCATACATTGTAATGCAAGTTTAACCGCTATGCTCCAAATTTCTGCAAAGGAATATGGCACTTTATAAAAAAAAATCATATCTGACTCAGACTGCACAACAAACCAAATATAAAAAATGATTGATCTGCTTTGGACAAAGATGTCTATCAAATCTAGCTTTCTCTGGTATTTAGAGAGCCCATCCCTGTGGTATCTGAGCAGCTTTCCATGATGAAAAAAAGAAACTGGTCTCATTTACAGGCCTATTAGTCCATATACAGCTTGTTCTAGAATTGCAGGTCAGAGACAGAATCTTTGATTACAGAATAAATTACTGAAGTCTGGGAGTATAGTTATAGTATTGAAAGGTCAGTCCATTGAATCTATTGCTCTAATCGGAGTAGTTTGTTTATAGTCTGATTGTCAAAGACACTAATGAGATTGATCTATCATAAACAGTCCCATTGAAGGGTCAGTTAATATATTCTCATATAAAAACACAGTTAATTTTTAAAGTGTAAGGCCAAACTATGCAGTATGATCCCAGTTCAAGAAAGCATCCCTATTCAAGGACTTAAGTATGTTCTTCGCTTTAACTCTTATTTGCATCACCCTTCTGCCGGGTGTCATTAGCAGGAGCAAAGTCCAGCTTTGTTTCTATGTAAGGGTCCCTTTAAAAATAATAAAATGATTGGCCCAAGCGCTCACCTATATCCTTAGCCACTCCCAGCTTTTAGGAACTTAATTTTACCCCTCAGGCCACCTTTACCTGTGGTTTTCCTAATGTAGGAATCCTTGTAAATGTGAACAATATCTACCCTCTTATTAGAAAGACAAGATAGGATATATTTACAAAACAAATTAAATTAGCAAAAGCCCAAATAGTGGGACCCCCACAGTCCCAGTTATTAGTTGCCTGGGTTGTTGGGGTCCAGAACTCTTATTCATATCACAGTCCCCATAAACCTAAACCTCACTCATGAATTCAAGTAGACTCAGTGGTGGTCAAGCAGTAGCAGCTCCCCACAGAAATCCAGTGACATCAGCTGCCAGGTCAGGTTCTGCAGAGTGAGGTCTTCCACCTGAAATTCTGCCCAATCTAGTCCCATGAAGATGGCTTCACCAGCTCAGTTGTTGCCTGGTCTGGTTCTGCAAAGTCAGCTCCACTAGAGCGAGTCCCACAAAGTCAACACCACATAGTGTCTGCCAAGCAAATTTCTGGATGGGAAACCCCGATCAAAACAACATCCCTGGACTGACCTTTTCTCTTCTTGAATTTAGGCTTTATCCAAGGTCCACTACCTGTCAGTTCAGGGTGACCCACTTTCCTCAGACAAAACCTGTCCTAATTTCTCTTTTCCACTTAAATACATTTACATACACAATTTAATATTTCCAAAAAGAGAACACAAGCTCCAAACGATACAACATACAACATTTTACAGAACCTTGATGGAGCAACGTTACAATCCATAAATTAGCCTGCCAGAGCTAGCTTCTACTCTGCCTCCTATGCATCAAGAGCTGCAATTGCAATCCAGGGGCAGTGCCTGAGGCAGAATGCAAGGATAACTAATATACCTGGTAGGCAGTAATTCTTTGTTTACTATGGAGAGAGCACCATAACACTGCAACCTTTATGATAATTAAAATAAAATTCTATATAACAAATGGCTAAAACGTTATATTGCAATATTCTCTTGTCTCTCCTGTTTTATATTACACGACTGCTACAAATATTTTCCATGTGGATATCAGAACCAAGGTCCTCTCAATATTTGAATCAATAACCTAGGAACTGAAGCCCTGCGACTAGTAATGTTCTGTGCTTATGTTTTAATGTATGAGATTGTATCAAGCTTATGCAGCCAAGAAAACATATATTATTTTTTCTTCCTTATATAAACAAATCAGAGAGAGAGAGAGAGAGAGCGCGATATTCTGTTATTTCAGGTTCTGTCAACTAGACCTTAGATTCAAAATATCGTTTTATCTCCATGGGCTATACATGTCCACCAAAGCAAATATTCTCTTAGTCTGAATCCCAGTGTGGAGCAAGGGAAGGAGTTACAGGGGGAAGTCCAGTTTATTGCTATGCGCTGGTCATTTCTGAAGTTACAGAGCTCAGAGAATTGATGTTCTTTTTTAAAGTGCAAGAGATTTTGCATTGCTGGGATTCACATACACCTGAGCCTGAAGAATAAAGAAAATAGGTGTGGTTTGTTACTGCTGAATTATTTACATGAAAGTTTTGTGAAGTTAGATCCTTGTTCCATAATAAAAAAAAATTTACATCTGTATAAAACAAGTACATCATCCTTGTATTTCATATTTTTATACAGATCTCCTTTAATCTCATCACATTATCTGGATGTCAGTGAAATCTGTGAATCACTTTGCTGAGCAAAGACATGCTTGAAAAATGGCAGTGACGTGTCCATTGGGGAAAAAGTGCTATATTGGTCTAGATCTTTCTTTTCTCCCTTTGACCATTTTATTTCCCCTCTCATTTTACTCAGGCAAGTAGTGCATTAACATCAGATCACTATTATTCCTGCTTCCTTCCAAACCACTGGGGACACAGAATGGCACAGAAATGTATCTGGAATCTTTGCTGTTGGCTGCAAGTGGGGAAGTTGGCAATTGGAATTTGCCGGTTGCCAAAAGTGAGCCATACACAGCTAAATAGACTGTAGATTGGCAGTTGCCCTCATTTTCTGTATGGAGATATGGCATGTTCAGGCTGTAGTCCCCAGTAAGAGGAGGTCTAAGATGAAGTGCTGCATAGAAGCCACATTGAGAACTGCAAACTGGGACCCATAGTCCGTAGGCAACTACAACCTTCATTAAATGATAGGTGCTGTTCTTGAGTTGTTTGCAAGAGACAAATGCAACCTAGCCCCCGGTATGCTTTCCTCGTTTTGTTTTCCTCCTCATGATTTATATTTTTGATTTAATATTTATATTTTGTCATTTGGCGATGTTCATGGTACTGTATATTTATCTCAAGCCAAATGGTAGTCTCCATATTTCCAGATGACTGGATCTGTGTCCTGCAGAGTCCATATGTCATCGCTGCATAGGGCATCGCACCAATAGGGCTGTTGGCCAAAAACAGAGTGGGAAACAGTTTCCTAAACTCAGGATATTTACCTTTCACAAGCTCACAGTGGGTGTGCGCAGCCGACTAGGCAGATATTGCTCTTTTCAATGCACTGGGTTTGACGGGGCCTGTTCTCTGTAAGAAACAAGACATCTATGAGAGCTAGCACGAAGTAGCATCTCAGCCCCTTGCCCTAGAGCAGAACAAGCTTCTTTACTCTCACAGAATATTGATGGGCTGCGTTAGTCTTTGAGCACATGAAAAGTATGGTTTTGAGATTACAGTGTTATGCTAAAGGGTATAAACCCCCACCCTTTGTTCAGGATAAATGTAAGAAACAATCAACCAAGCTCCTTTATGGAACCAGCAGCTCAAACAGTAGGAGCCACCACAGGTACATGGCAAGACTTGAGTAGACACTGAACGATGTGACCCAAGGGGTTTCCCTGAAGATGGAAAGAAAATGTAGAGGCTGGGGGACTGACTGCTGGAGGTGCATGGGTGTGTGTGTGTGTGAGAGAGAGAAAGGCAGCAGAACACACAGGACAGAGAAGAAGCAAAGCAACCTCAGACACAGCAAAAGCAGCCCTGGTAGCGTGACTCTGGGGGCAAGGAGCTAAGACAGCTTTTAGGTAAAGTGCTGACTCAGAGGAGCTTGGACCTGCGAGCAAAGAAACCATCTCCTGGTGATTGATTTATGGTAGAGAAGGAGCAGGCTGACCCAGAGGCGGATTGAGTAAATGGGCTTCTTTATTGCAGTACTTGTTCCCCTCAACCCAATTGTCGAGTAAGCACCGAGTTAATCGCATCACACTCTTTTATCTAGGTTAATATGTAAATACCTACATTTACGACAACACCCCCAAAGCCCTTATTTGAGAATATGAATGCCCATATAATGAATATTAATAGCTATATACTGAATATAATTATACCCGCCCCCGTTTACAACATTACGCATAACTACAGACATTTTTACCTTGAAGATACATTTCTTTGCAGTAACTGTAGCCACATGTTCCCCTAATCAGCAGTTCACAGGGCAGGGAGGAAGGGGTCATGACCCTGAGCTCATTTATGTAGCTGGAAAAGGAAGGGAGGGGGAGATAACATTTCTTTACACAAGGGGTATTCTTTAGACACCCACATTCCATATGCAGCTGCAATGCTTATTAATCCTTAATAATCCAGTTCACAGGGCAGGGAGGAAGGGAGAGGGATAGCACTTTATCTATTCAGTGAAGAGACAGTGCCTGCCCAGACCTTCCTCCCTAATACCATGCTAGCAGTTACCCAGGTTTTTACTTAACCCTTATATGCTCCAACAATTTATTCACATTGGATTCAGGGAAACAGAACTTTGTACATTCTTTGAAAATAAGCAGGATTGCATCACACAAATACCTGACTCCATTATCCATTTCTCCTCGGAACCAAAACAACCCGCTAGACCCTCAAAATGAATACTCTGGTCAAAAAGGGATAATATATCAACCTAGACTTGAAAATATGCAAGCCTGCAATATGACTTGTGGAAGTAGATTATTGTGATCCAGAACTCCTTAGCGATGAGCAGCAAGGCACGTGCCTGACATTCTGATTCTGCTCTCAGACATACCAGTGTAAATCCAAAGTAATTTAGAGGAGAATGTTGGTTTTGCACACACCACCAAGGAAGCAAGGCTGCACAGTTCCTTACACACAGCAATGAAAATTAATCCCTACGCTTCTACAGGGAAACCATGCAATTTTCCATGCTACAGCAAGAACTGTTCTCTGAAGATGTCTTTGAATATTCGTTGTAAAAATCAAAAGAAAGTTCAGTTCCTTGGATTTAGTAACTAAATGAAGAAGAAAAACCTTAACAGATATTCCCCAAATACCTGCACTGGGCTTCAGTATGAATATGGCCATGCTGGATAGCATTTTGCCATTTATGGCATTGGTATTATAGGGCCAAATTCTAATCAGTTTTTACTCAGCCTTTGCACAAGGGTGTTCCTTTCCCCCCCCCATCCCCACCCCCACCCCTATGTTCTTTGGGCTTATCAGGACTGCCTCATCACAGGAATATGAGAGGAGTGGGAGCTCCTTTTGCCTCTTCCTGCTACCCCTCTTGCATGTCATAGACAGTCCCAGAGTGTTTGTTTTACTGTTTGTAACAACAGGAAGTCCTATTGTGATTGTTGAAGACAACTTGATTTGCGGATCTGCCTCTTATTCAGTACTGATTTTCCAAGATCCATTCATCCTTAAAAACATTGTACCTTTATAATTCTGCACAGCTCAGTAACTTTTTAAATCATTGATCATATTAATGACAGACAGACAAGCTAATTCCCCGAAACAGCTCTCAACTGAGCGCTTGACTGGAAATCTATTGTCTCTAAGAATCAATAAAGCTTGCGGAGATTTTGTCCATCATCCATCTCTGTGCTGGACAAGTGTCATTGCATAGTAAGATGCCACAAGACAACCACTTTTGGCCATATTTCCATCAAAACACTTTCTATTATTTATCTGTCTGTATGCAAAATGTAAGTTCTTTCAGTACATGTTCTTCCAAGATTATGTATCCATAAATAGAATTTAAAGGATAGGAAACCCTTGAATAAATGGTCTGGCCAGATCTAAAGCAGCTCTTAAGCATGTGCTGCCGGCCCTTTGACTTCAGTGAGTGATAAGCATATGTACAATGGTTGTCCCAAATAGCACTGCTTTCCTAAATGTAGCTGCAGCATGTTGAAGTGAGGAGTTTTCTTTAAGTATCATACTACATTTTTCATTAAAACATTCAATCTGCCTCCTCTGTAGTTTTGTCTGCAGATTCCCTAAAGCTGTATTTTTAGTTTTCACATTCATCTTTTTATATATGGCAGTTTTAAACATTTTCCCAATAACTAATGATTCATATAGTGAATAATGATTTTGGTAAATTACTAGGAAGCCATGCCTCTGAACATATAAACAAACAGGACACAACATTTTCCGCCTTATGTTCGATTCCAAGGACAAATCCCTCATTAGTTATTTTCATTCTTTTGTCTGTGGATATTTAAATTTCAAGCAATTGAGAAGTCTTTCTAATGGGTCCATCAATCACGCTGTTAGAGGTAACAAGCAATATTTTCATTGTATAACATTAGATTTTTGGCAATAATGCAAACACCTTTGTTATTGTTTGTTTAAAAATATTTTTGTAGATGCAGGGGGATGACTAGTCTTGTAACCGTCGCATACTGTGAGCCCAATTCTTTGCATTTACATCACTGCAAAGGGAATACAAGATGCTACCAAAACAAAATGGTATTCGCTTTGTACTGGTGTAGATGACTAGAGAAGGTGGCAGGTAATGGAAAATTATGATCCTTATTTCCAAAACTGCATAGGTCAAAGGTCTACAAAGTGGTGGGGTATTTTGTCTGCTTGTTCTATTTGTGCAACAGTGAACATCAGTATCACTTTTGTTATTCTTGGAAATAGTGCTGCTAACAGTAGGTTTTCAGGGGAACATAGTCATAGAAGCTAGTTGGCTGACTCAAAGGCCTGGGGAAATAAACTAAATATGGTGTCTTCTCCGTAGGCCAAATTCTGATCTGCTACATGAGTGTAAACTCTAACTATATACAGAGTTATTTCAGTGAAGTTAGTCTGGATTTATATCATTGGAAATTCAATCAAAATCTAAGGTTAAACTTTTTGGATTTTGTGGAATTCTGATTTCCTCCTGCAGGTTTACTCATTCTTGCAATAGTCACACATAGAGCTTGTTGAAAAATTTCAGCTGGTCCCTTTTCAGCCAAAAAATGCAGACTCACCAACACTGACATCTTATGAATGTGTGTGTCAATTTCACTGAATTGTTTTGGTCAAAAAAACCAAAACCAAACCTAAAAATGTTAGGAAAGGAAAAACATATTCTGGCATTTTCATAAAAAAATTGTTTTGATTCAAACAGTTTTTTTATTTGAATTTCTTTTAATTTTGTTTAAAAATGTAATGTTAAAAATGCTCAACATTGAAATAAAGCATTGATTGGCCCAAAATGTTTTTTTTTAAATTTTCGCCTGATGAAGTAGATTCAATTTTTACCCAAAGTTGTTTGCAAAGCTTAAAATATTTAGCATTAGCAATTCTGGTATAAGCGATGCACTTCTGTTAGTGAATACGCTTTGGCCATTTTGCAGGTGACAAATCTCATTTGAGAATTGTCAACCTCTTTCAAATTGTGAGAGATTTTGCATTGCTGGGATTGCTGTACATGCACAAATTATGGATAATCTAAGCAAGGTGCATTAAATAGCGCTTTATTCCAAAAAATAAAATTACATTGAAGTTAATGGAACTATCAGAATCTGATCTTTAGTGATTTCTGCCATGAATACAAAAAGCTAACAAGCTCAGAAATGTATTAGCAAGCATGTGCTCAGAATTTGTATTCTTATAGCTTTTCATGTGATTGTATACATTCTCTATCTGGAGGAGTCTGCTGCTGCTAGGAAGTTATTTTACTGGTCCAAAAGACTTTTTCTGGCTGTTCAGAAAAGGACAATTAAATAATTCCCTCTTGGATATTGAGTAGGTCATATGAGTACAAATAGTATTTTACGTGTTCAGAGATGTTTCTGTCCTGTCACTTAATACTAGGAAGTGGTTTCTTGCTCCATAGTTGTGCCCTTGGCTGGTTCCTAGCAAGAAAAATAGGAGTTTCAAGTCCTAAGGAAGATACAAGGAGTAATTCCTTAAAGTTCACATTTATCTTAAAAGTAAGTACTCAGCTGTCAAAGGCAGGCGTTCCATGGCTAGGATTAGCAGCAGGGGATTTTGCAGTTAATCAGTCTTGTCTTGAACAATAGGTATTGCTGAATTAATAGGAATTGCTACAGAAGTTTGCAGTTAACTGAGGAAAATGTTAGCTGTCCAGAAAATAGCTAGTTGTCCTAGTCTTTTTTTTGCTATTAAAAATTATTAGCATTCATGTTTATTATGACGTACGGGTACAATTTTCAGATGTTGGTATGTCTTATAGGAATAATAGCTACTCAATTGTTATTTATCTGCTCGACCAATGAGAATAAACAAATGGATTGAGCTACAATCCTTTGAGCTTTGAGCTTAAGGACTCCAGTCTAGTGATTTTAAAGACTTTTATACAATGAGAGGCGGAAGAGACCAATAAATCCTCAATTGTTTGAGGCAGGCTTTAATGTTGGGTTTTGCCCTACATTTTTTCTGTACAAATGAAAACTCACTTTAAATCCTCAAATGTGGATGATGAGCTTTGATTCAACTGCAAACTTGTAACATTCTGCAAAGTTTCATAAAGTTTAGCTTACAGTTATAGGTAATCTTGGAGTATGCTATGACTACAAATACATGGTGTCAAGTATCAGAGGGTAGCCGTGTTAGTCTGGATCTGTAAAAGCAGCAAAGAATCCTGTGGCACCTTATAGACTAACAGACGTTTTGGGGCATGAGCTTTCGTGGGTGAATACCCACTTCCTCAGATGCATGTAATGGAAATATCCAGGGGCAGGTATATATATGTGTGCTAGCAAGCAAGTTAGAGATAACGAGGTCAGTTCAATCAGGGAGGATGAGGCCCTGTTCTAGCAGTTGAGGTGTGAAAACCAAGAGAGGAGAAACTGGTTCTGTAATTGGCAAGCCATTCACAGTCTTTGTTCAATCCTGAGCTGATGGTGTCAAATTTGCAGATGAACTGAAGCTCAGCAGTTTCTCTTTGAAGTCTGGTCCTGAAGTTTTTTTGCTGCAGGATGGCCACCTTAAGGTCTGCTATAGTGTGGCCAGGGAGGTTGAAGTGCTCTCCTACAGGTTTTTGTATATTGCCATTCCTAATGTCTGATTTGTGTCCATTTATCCTTTTCCGTAGAGACTGTCCAGTTTGTACATCGGACAAACTGGACAGTCTCTACGGAAAAGGATAAATGGACACAAATCAGACATTAGGAATGGCAATATACAAAAACCTGTAGGAGAGCACTTCAACCTCCCTGGCCACACTATAGCAGACCTTAAGGTGGCCATCCTGCAGCAAAAAAACTTCAGGACCAGACTTCAAAGAGAAACTGCTGAGCTTCAGTTCATCTGCAAATTTGACACCATCAGCTCAGGATTGAACAAAGACTGTGAATGGCTTGCCAATTACAGAACCAGTTTCTCCTCTCTTGGTTTTCACACCTCAACTGCTAGAACAGGGCCTCATCCTCCCTGATTGAACTGACCTCGTTATCTCTAACTTGCTTGCTAGCACACATATATATACCTGCCCCTGGATATTTCCATTACATGCATCTGAGGAAGTGGGTATTCACCCACGAAAGCTCATGCCCCAAAACGTCTGTTAGTCTATAAGGTGCCACAGGATTCTTTGCTGCTTTTACAAATACATGGTTGCTCAGAAAACGCCACTTCTGGTTCACTATGCATGAAAAGCGACTTAGGACCTGATCCAAAGTCCACTGAGGTCAAAGGGTCTCCCATTGACTTCAATGGGTTTTGAATCAAGCTGGAAAGACTGATATTTGACACTAGATTCTGAATGCTCTTAACGTCCCTTTGAAGTCACTAGAAATAGCAGAAATATGCCCTGGAGCAGTAAGAGGTAGCTCAGCAACAGCACCCAAATTATCTGCATTATTCCTCAGAGGGAATATCATCAGTACACATAAGGTACCTGGAGGGTCAACGTAATTATGGATTGTAGGGTATATAATCATACCTCCCTGCATATTTATTAGTATCAATGGGAGCCATGTACTTGCACTGAGAAGAGAATATAGCCATAAGTATCTAGAGAAATTCACTGTGGTCTTGTCATTTACCACAGATGACTGGGAGCCAGGAATCCTGAAATCTCTTGATAACTCTGCTATTGAATTGCTCCATTACCCAGGGTAAGTCATTTTAACTTTCAGGTTACTCGTCTGTAACAATTTTGTAACTCCTATAGTATTGTGTTTTTCAAAGCAGTTAAAAGACCCTGCAGGGCACCCTGAATTCTGGCTCAGCTTTCTTTGGGGTGCAAGGTTTTTTTTTCTTTAAACCAAATTCAGACAAATTTGAGATTGCTTACATAAGAACACATTCTTGTAGGTTTTTGGGTGACCTGTGTATGTTTTTATGCTTGACCAGAATAATCTGTTTGTTGTATGGCCCAAATTTATGACACCCGTAACCATTTGTTTGCTTTCCTCTGTAAATGCTAGGACAACAAAGTAAACTGTTGTCACTTTACTAGTTTTGTTTTTTGTCAAAGGTTTTTCTGGTTGGAGAATAATGTCTGGCATGGGCCATGTGACAAAGTTACTGAATAGCCTAAATTTTGCAAGCTACAAGACAACTGCAAGGTCAGTAGCACCACCACTTATTAACACAGCTTTAGATAATACCTCAAGAGAGAAGGTGTATGCTCTGAAATCTAAGTTAAAAATATAATACAGGGGTTGCCAGTGGGAGTGAATCTAGTTCGCTTTTGGTGAAATAAACCCTACCTCCCCTCGTCGAAGTAGGAATGATTGCATGTCTTCATCTCACAATTCTACAAACTATTACAGCTGTGCTGAATGCCAGGTATATAACTAACAGTGGAAACAAAACAACAAACCAGGCTGTCAGTGTTTGACTGAAACATCCCACCCTGTTAATAGGTGTTGATCCTACTGAGAAAGTTAAGTGGGTTGCACTGACTCACTAAGGCAAGTAACTTATTACTTCACCTAGATATAAAGGAGAATCTAGGGTGTGGGCTGAGCAGTCCAAGGAGAGGAATCCTAGGAACACCAAAACCTGGGAAGAAAGATTGTGCTGAACTTTGTCTCATTGTTAGTTCATGGGTCAGTAAAGCCAAGCCCCAGAAAGGAGATGAGGTTGGAGTCTGCTCAGGGTGTAGATTGCATCTGTTTGCATTTTGGGAAGGCAAGATCAAGACATTCAAGAACCTGAATCTCAACTTTGACTTCAAGCTCCACTTCCCTTTACACTCTAACAAACAAGGTTAGTTTTAGCTTAGCAAGAATAAGCTCTTATTACTGCAGCCCTTTTGATTTCAGCAACATTTGCAAAACTACTCTGTGTGAAGTGTGATTTTCCACACCCTTTTTGTAAAACCATCAGAAAGGCACAATTCATCAATTTCAAACTTTTTTACACAGACTCCATTACCATATTTTGGAATAATTGCTCTCTTTAGAAGTGATTGAAAATAGGAATGCACCTAGCCTGGCAGAGGGGTTTAGTAAGTGTATTCCAGACAAACTGCAACCAAAGAAACCAGTGCAGCTATCAAGAAGTCAGCAAAAAGAAACAAGTAATAAAGTAAGTAAGTGACAAATACTATCTAATGGGTATTTTAGTAGTGAGGTACTGGGTGCTTTGCATCACTTGCTAAGTTTCAGTTGGGATCTTCAGATTTCACAAACCCAATGAGAAGTCTTGAATCTTTGTGACTAGCTATGGGCAGATTATGCCTTGTAGAAACCACACAACTAGGAAAAAGTTTTAAACAGTCATGGTCTCTGAGAGAGAGTTCTGAAGCTGGGACATTACAAACACATATTTCAATAGATTATGTTTGGCCAGATGGATACAGGAAGGTGTTTAGACTTGAGCAGGTATAAAGCTAGGATGTAGGTACTAGGACAAATCAGAGTTCAGTTTAGTCTTTATAATCTGAAAAAATCTGCAAGCTGTTCTTCTGAGATTTCAGCCCATAATGGCAGAAATAAACTCTTTTTTTAATGAGACTTCCAACATTTTGAATCTGCACCAGACCAGCTTCCCTTAAGGTATCCACCATTGTAGCTTATTCTACATGAGACTTCAGCTGCACCTCAAACAAAATCAAAGAAGTTGCTTCCAGACTGGTTCTGGGTCAGATCCTAAGGTAGATAGGCACGTTTAGATCCTGGGATCTGAATCTGATGTTCTCTCTACCCCCTTAAAAACAAAACAAAAAAACCACATCAAAGGACTTGGATTCAATGTTCTTGTTCTCTCTCTTTAAGATAGATTATTTTTAACATTTTTTTTTTGCACATATAGGCTTTTAGACACATTGCTGTCCTGGACTAGAAAGTTTTTTTTGCTTCAGCTCTTTCTTGCAGGTTCTTTTACAGTCAGAAAATTTTAAAACAGTGGCAGGAACAAACAGAGGTTCCAGTTGTGCTCCAGTTGGCCAGCACTCTAAACCATCCATATAGCAAACCAGAGAAGGCAACAGTACTTCCAAAGGACCTTTCAGAAACAGCTACAAGACAGAATGAGACAGTTGGGTGTCCTGGTTTCCAGAGAAGAGTGTGTTCATGGGGAAATTAGTTAGGAGACCAGATTAAAAGAAGCTACAAAAAACAAAAACAAAAAGAAAACAAAGAAACCCTCCATAGGTGAAGATATTCTCTTGAATCTCTGAAAAGAGGTTTGCCCAAGTTAATCCTACTCAAAGTTCTGTTTTTCTCCCTTTGAAGATAAGGAACATTTCATTGGTTGGATGGATGTGACTTGCTGAATCACCTGGAGAGCTGAGTGGGAGAGGAGACATTCATATGGGCCCAGATCAAGCAAGCTGCTGTGCATGCGTAGGCTCCTGTGCCCACATAGAGCTCCGTGACTTCCCCGAGACTGTATGGAGTAGCCTGTGGAATCCTACTTGTTACTCTGGGCTCAGTCCTACTCTTGCTGAAAACAAGGGAGTTGTTATTGTTGACCTCACTGGGAGAAGATAAAAAACACTAGGGCAGCTGACACTCCTTGATCCAAAGCTCACTGAAGTCCTAAGGCGGGAAGGTCTCTCCACTGGCTTCAGCTCAGGCCTTCCTGAAGTTAAGGTTGACTGGACTGTGGAAGCCAATTGGGCAGCTCTTCTTGGCAAAGTGGCAGGACCTCTTTAGGAGAGTCGCAGAGTTATCTCTTATAGACAGTCACATTCTAAGCAGTTGCAACCTGCTCAAAAAGAGACCCAATCAAAAGCAAAAGCATTCAGAGCAGTGTGTTAGTTACCGTCCAAGGGTTTATTAAAACTTTACTCAAAATGGCTTTACATTTTGTTGTAGACCGAGGTAACAAGAACGTCATTTCTATAAACTCCAGACAATCAATATATTAGCCCAGTGATATTTGTCTAGGAAATTAGAAGGCAATTTTCAAATACTGATTATTTGGAATTAGTCGAGCTGAAATATTGCCTTTTTTTATTATTATCATCATGACATGACTTCCTGTTCTGCACAGATGGCTTTGTCTCTTGTACTCTAATGGCACTTTTCTCATAGCTGTCTAGCAGCCCATCTGATAGGGTTATTATTCTTTTGTCACAAAGCAAATATCAATTCTTTCAGAGGAACAAGGAAGGATAAAGATTTTTGCTTAAAGCTTGAATCTCACTTTTAATTACAATGTATTTCCTATCCTAATACAGTATAAAGTCAGCAGATGCAAAGGTAGATAATGCATCTCCTTATACAGTATGTGCATTGTTCATTCAATATTAGAATTTGAACAGGAAACCAAAGCCACCTAGAGAATAGAACAATGACTCTTAAATAAACATGTATCTTTCTCAGCTAGGAATATTACATTTATTGGGAAAATCAGTTCTCTTGAGGTAAAAAAGGACTCCCCAGATTATTCTTTTCATGCCACATTGTGCTTGTGCTAAAGTCTCAGAAGACAATATTTGAATACCTTCATGAGTTTTTTTAACTTTATGTATGAAGTATTCAAACAGAGCATAAAACACAGACTATAACAAAGTCAGACTGCAGCAATATCACCAGCTGGAACATAAAATGACAATATTTGGAAGTGACAGCTAAAGGTGTTTGCTACCTGCTGTAACCTACAGGAAATATCACAAAAATAATATAGCCACGGAAGGACCAGTTGAATCCGAATAAGGTTTAGAAATGCATAGATGTTGTGTGACTCAAAGAGTGCTGTCCCATAGTGGCTGAACTACTTAAGTAATGGAACATGCAGATTGGTGAGCCACTGGGTTCTTTTCTGCACCAAAGTTCTGCGTGGTGTAGGACTGGACAATGAGTTCATGAGGGAGGTGGTTACAGCTTCCTAACTGAGGATCAGTCCAGCTATGATAACATAGAGCAGCTGCATGATCCCTAATGGAACAGGGGAGGAGGATTAGCATGGTGTGCACGAGGGAGCATAAGGACAGGACGTGGATTCACCATGCTTGCACCAGTGATGAGTTGCGCATCAGAGAAATTTCCCACTCAGAGGGGATTTTCAGCCAGATAACCCTCTCTTTACATAAACTGATTAATGCAAAAGGGGCAGTAACTGCATAGATAATCTGGCCCAACTGTTTAAATGGAATAAATTCCCTAAAGCATATCTTTGGGAAAATAATTCCATGGTCAACTTGGACAAAAGCCCCAGCCTTCTAAAAGTAGGTCTATATTTATTCACCTGTTTGATTTCAATAGTGGATGATGATCCTAATTAAAGCTTTTCAGTGAGTTGGGGGAAGAGAAAGGACTAACATCTCTCTCAGACAGAGCAACTCCGCTTTATAAACTCACAGCATAGAAACATTTACCTCTGGCTGTTCAAGGTTGGCATCAAGTGTCTACAACTTGCAGAAACAAATCCTTAAACTTCGTAAGTTCAGAAATTTCAGCCAAGACCTATGCTTTGGGCGAGACAGAGAAATGGCAGGGCAAGATGAGCTGCCTGGTATTATGCATGGCTGAAGTGCCATCCTCATTAAATAAATGGGAACAAAGGGTCAGACCTCAGCTATACTTCAAGCACCCAAGAGGGCAGATTCTTCAGCTCAATGCAAAATTAAGAGTGACCTTAAAAAGATACCTTTTCATGATTTCTCTCCCGCCAGCACAACTTCAAAGCAGGGAGATGTAGGTAACTTTATACCAGCACTGAGAGGGAGAGGTCAAAATGTTTCACTTTCAGATAAAAGAAATCTTTAGCAAGCTAGTCATATTTAGCAGCAGTTTATAAACTAACATGGCATCATAGTTCAAGTAGTACCTAGCTAAAATATATTGCAGTTCTTTCAGTGTTCATGGCCTAAATTAGGGTAAATCTAGGTGGCAGGAAAATCTAGGTGGCTGTCTCTGCTGGTATCCGTTCTGCCTCTTCTTCTCACATCATAACTATTGAGAATGGCCAGTCAGTTCATCATGCCGGGCCAAATCCTGCTTGCTTTACCCATTGGAATAGTTGTATGTACTTAAATTTCATTGTCTGAATAAAGCAGGCAGAATTTGGTCCTTAGACATCTATAAAGAGATAATGATGCTATTGTGGGAGTATTCTGCAATACACTGAGTGCTATAATATAGCTATGTGCAAATTGTATACCAAAGTGAGTTGTTCTTGAGTAGTGAATTGAAATTCAAGCACTGGTTTGAGTTAAACCTGTAACTAGAACTCGGCTGTAACATATGGATCACTTAAGTATGTGGTCCCATTACCATGGTACTGGAGTGCCTCACTTCTTTATTCTCACAACACCCCTGTGAGGTTGGAAAGTGCTATTATCCTCATTTTATAGATGGGAAACTGAAGGCTCAGAGAAGCTAAGGCTCAGATTTTTGAAGTATTTATGTGCCTAAAAATGCAGCTGAGTACACAGTGAGGTTTTCCAAGAGTGTCTAAGTGCCTATTTTCAGGCACCTAAATATCTTTAAAAATCTCTGGCCATTAGTGTCTTGCCCGATGTTACATCGGAAGTCTGTCGCAGAAAAAGGATTTCTGGATACCCATGTTGTTCTGGTCTGTTTGGGTCCTAGGATTTGGATCAGACCCATCTCTGTTCATAAAAGATGTAACATCATCCATCAGCAGCATCACCTTTCACTCTTTAGATTGGAGCTCCAATTTCTGTAGCTTTACCTTTCAGCATCTCAGAGCAAGTCCTCACTTGTCTTAATCTGCACTTTCATTCTGGCTGAAGCCTCCCAGTGGACAATCTGATGGATGCTTTGACACTGTGATATAACCTTTTGAACTGGCTTTCTCAAACCTCGGTTTCTTGCCTGTCACAGTGGCAGTTCCTACAGTGAAAGGGAGACCAATCCCCTTTTCCTTAAGAAAAGGGTTATCTTCCAATTGATTGGTGGCACTGCAAACTGCCAAGGAAAAGGGTTCTTCTTCTCAACTGGGAATTGCTTTGTGAAAGAAGAGTTCTGCATGGTAAGGTCAACTGACAATTCTCCCCCGACCTCCAAAAAAAAAAGAAGATTCCAAAAACTATGCAAAATGTAGCCATCTTTGACACTTTATAGATACCCCCAAATAAAGACATAGCCTTTAAAGTATGGAAGTGTTAATTTCCTGACCCATTATTTGGTGTTGAAATAGTTCTGATAGCATCATCTGTTTTCCTCCACCCCAACACAGCACAGACACTGTATTCCTCAGAGATTGTTCTTGCCCATAAGTGCTGCAAGCAGCAAAAATTCTTCTGCACTCATGAAACCCTTAGGGATTCAAAGGACATAAAGAACTGAATGAATTGTTTCCAGAGCTTCCTTTCAGGTGGCCACCAGGTCTTCTGGGCATTCTGTTGTTTCCCATAAGATTTTCCTAACAGCTGTAGGTGCATCAGCTCAAGATGGTATTTTACTTAAGTCTTATTTATTTCAAGGATTGTGTAGGTACCCATTACCTTGCCCAGTGAGGCCTGAGTGTGTCCCTAAACTTACAAGAACTACAGTGTGAATCCACATTCAGTATATGACTATTGCTTTAGTTCCAAATGGTCTCACTTGTCTTACTCCCTAAAGAATTTATCTAGTCTGTGAGTATTTGAAGTTCCCTATTTTACAAGAACAGGAGACAAATTTAATGCCACCGTTAACAGCCCTTTGTACAGATGTTTGAACTTTAAGGCCTTCTCATACCCTTTCCTGCCATCTGCCAGTAATGGTTGTGAAACCCCATAAACCTTTCCATATTTACTGTTTACATACATGTAGCTCTGGGACTCTTAAAGTTCCAGAACGGTATCTTGGCAACCAACCTCACTGCAATTTGTTAGTGTTCAGTCCTGCCCTGAGGCGTGTAGCCACAATTTATTTTGCTCATTTATGGTTCAACTACTCGGTTGGATTCAAACTTACGTTTCAGTGCTAACAGAATAACAGTAATTTATTTTAACTAAGTACTTCAGTGATCTCTAACTGTACACTCAGGGTTGATGCTTTGAACTCCTTACTGCTATAGGGAAAAAAAGAAGTCTAAGTGATTACAACTGGGGCTTCTTTCCAAGGAAGTCAGTATCCTGATGTTCTGAAAAAGTGGAAATTGAAACTAGTACTTGGCATTTACAATCACATCTTTCCTTGTTAGATGGACGGAGTGAGAGGAAGAGATCAGCACTACCTATCTATGACTGGTTTTCATGAGATCAGGGGAATTCTGGCATTTAGAGTCAAAGCCATTAGAGCTGTAGCCCTGTGAGCATGTCCTGTTAGAAGACGCAAGAGAATAAAAGTCCAGCTACTTACTCAAAGGGGAGAGAGACCGGCGATGTCTGAAGGGGAACAACAGTTGCTGCTAGGTCTCTACAGGCAAGGTCCCAACAAGGGATGAAGGGGAAACAACAGACTCTAGTGAGAAGCTGGGGAAGCCTAATGAGAAGACCTGGTGCAGAGCTGCCAACTCCCACCATGGTGCATCTCAGGATATTTAGCACTTCCTGCTCCTGGAGCTGTAGCTAAATCCCAGCTTTCACTTTTTTTTTTCCAAAGGAAGTTTCCAGCCCTTGTGGTTGCACAGAAAAGCTTGAAAACACAACTTTGAGTGGCAAATAACCCGAAAAACAGTTCATTTTCAAAAGCCATCATGATGTCTGGGGGCCCACATCATGATTTTTGAATGTTTGGGTTAACAATAGTGGAGGATTCCTGTCCAAGTGCTGGGATAATTTTAGGAGACTTTATTAAAACAGACTGATGGGAGAGGAGACCTTGTTTTTGAAACTGTAATAGTTGTGTGTATTAATTTACTATATGCAGGAAGGAAACAGAGGGAGTAGCTTTACTTAGCACGTAAGAGGGGTCAGATGTGTTTCAGATTGTAAAAGGTAATGGGTTATTGTCCCAGCACTGCAAAGGGAAGCTACTGGCTGATCAAGATTTTGGAAGTATTTGCACAGCAGGGAATGAAAAGCTGCTGCAATCCATTGCAGGGTGGGTGGAGATGACTCATAGGCACAAGGAACATTAAGCAGGAGGTATAGTCCTCATAAAGGGTCATGTCCCTCACAGATCTGCTCCCTTTATTTCTGAGTGCAGCAGGTCAATGAAGAATGGATGCGTTTGAGGAGATGAGGGAGTCAATCATGTTCCTCAATATTGCATTCTCCCATTAAACCCGATTCAGGCTGTAGTGACTCAGCAACTTGCCCAGCAGCACCTTTATAAATGCAGGATTGCCCCCTCCCTTGTTACGTTATCCACCCTGCACTCTGAGCCTGAGGTATTCAGGATCAAACCCACTGTCTAGAACTACAAGGAGTCCAAATGCATTTAAGCAGAAGGAAAAGAGTTAAAAACTAGAATGCATTTGATCTGGGATTTCTAGTCCATGGGAAATTCTGACTGTTTGGTAAACAAAAAAAGTTCTGAATCAAAACGAAAAGCTGCAATTTCAAGATCTCCCATTAAATAGAAATTCCAAAATGTTTAGTTCCGCATTTAAATGTTAATATTTTTCCTATTAAAAGTGTAATTAAATAGGCTACATTTCCACAAAGTGTTTCAATTTTGATAACACTGCTTTTTTCAATGGAAAACAGCCCTATCACATTTTTTTTCAACCAGCTCTACAGTGCAGGGATTTCCAGAAGAAGCCACTGTAGAAGTACATCTTAACATGGCATTAATTAGGTAACAGGAGAACAAATATAGAAGTGCAAAATGTTTGGGTCTTCTTTTCCTTGGTAGAGGAATAATACACATGCTAATATTAAAATAAGTTACATTTAACATCTGTGCTGCAGTTTTTCCTAAAGGTAATACGAGATCCCTGCATGTATTTCCTAGGACTCGCTAATGGAGTAAAAAACTTGGTATACTACAGGTGTTGAGTCTTTTGGCTGTGGTCCAAGAGATTATTTTTTAAAAACTATGAACACTTTGTAGATAATTAACCAGTAATGTGGAATAAGATGTTCTGGTAATTCTGAAAGCTCGTATTTTCAGGTAAACACTGGAATGAATTCCTTTTTCTGCTTGCTGCTCTATCTGCTCACTATGGGCCAGATCACAGCCCGTCCAGCACAGAGAGACAAGGAAGTAGTCCAGATGTATTCTGGTGTAACTGAGAGCAGATCTTGGCCTTTTAGCTCTTATACATATATTGCATTTGGATCTAGAATATCTCAGGTGCAGATGCCCTTGGTCATTACAACAGACTAAACTTGAGATATTCTAGCCATGCCTCAAGCTGACCACTCTTCTAAAGCTTTATTACTGGCAGTAAGGAAAATGTATCGTTGAAAATGAAGAGATTGGATGGATATGTTCTCATTTTAAGTTTTCCAGCAACTTTCTGCCAGACCTGAATGTTATTTGCAACAGGTGAATTTGAAATTGCAGTGTGCCAAGTAAGGCCCGGCTGTGGGAGAACATAAAGGATGCACGTCAAAGGACATGAGCCACTTTGGATGGGAAGTTTGAGATAAATGAATAAGCTTGGGATTTCCAAGTTTCATTTATTTCAACTTATAATGTATTCATCTAGGGCTTGGAACGTTTGTACAGTCTATATGAACCTACAAACAACAACTTGGGCGCAATGTCAAAGCTAAGACCATCCCATATATTCTAAGTCCTCACCTCCCCTACTTCTTCTTTAACTGCCATAAATATCATGGAAGAGACAAGCCTTTCAACATGGCCTGATGGTCAACAAATTCGGGGTCTAGTGAACTGACTGCCAAAGGTGCCTAATGGAAGATGGGCTATTGAATGAATGAATATTCTACACTGGGAAAATAGATCTGATCCACTTACTAAAAATACACTAATTGAAATTGTTAATTTATGTTGCACATAACACTGAGAATGAGGCTATACCTAGCATCAAGTAGATTCTATGAGCAAAATTCTGCCCTCAGTTAATACCTGTGTAGACCTACTGAAAATCAGGGGGTTTCAAAAGTGTATTTGTAGGCAGAATTTGGCTCAACAGGCCTATTTTATCAGATGTGTTACATGTACTGCTGCATGACATCTCGCTAATTACAGTGAGGGGGCTGCTTAATTTTTTATTGGCTATGTGCCAATAAATCACCATTGATCGGCAGGACTGGTTTTAGAAGTATGCCAGAAGTTTTCACTGCCAAGAAGGAGGCAGAATACAGATCTGAATAAGAGACTGAGATTTTTTCCTTGTATGGTCAGGGGAAGGCAGTGTGTGTTTTAATGGCTAGAGATGGATTCTTTAGTAAAATGTCTTTGAATTACATCTTTGCATAGGCTTGCATAAGTGACAATTTCCTACTGTGCTTGGAATCTATTTTCCTGTGGTATTGAATTCATAGACTCTAGGACTGGAAGGGACCTCAAGAGGTCATCGAGTCCAGTCTCCTGCCCTCATGGCAGGACCAAATACTGTCTAAATCATCCCTGATAGACATTTATCTAACGTACTCAAACATCTCCAGAGATGGAGATTCCACAACCTCCCTCGGCAATTTATTCCAGTGTTTAACCACCCTGACAGTTAGGAACTTTTTCCTAGTGTCCAACCTAAACCTCCCTTGCTGCAGTTTAAGCCCATTGCTTCTTGTTCTATCCTTAGAGGCTAAGGTGAACAAGTTTTCTCCCTCCTACTGATGACACCCTTTTAGATACCTGAAAACTGCTATCATGTCCCCTCTCAGTCTTCTCTTTTCCAAACTAAACAAACCCAATTCTTTCAGCCTTCCTTCATAGGTCATGGTCTCAAGATCTTTAATCATTCTTGTTGCTCTTCTCTGGACCCTCTCCAATTTCTCCACATCTTTCTTGAAATGCAGTGCCCAGAACTGGACACAATACTCCAGCTGAGGCCTAACCAGCGCAGAGTAGAATGGAAGAATGACTTCTCGTGTCTTGCTCACAACACACCTGTTAATACATCCCAGAATCACATTTCCTTTTTTTTCCCCAACAGCATCACACTGTTGACTCATATCTAGCTTGTGGTCCACTATAACCCCTAGATCCCTTTCTGCCATACTCCTTCCTACACAGTCTCTTCCCATTCTGTATGTGTGAAACTGATTGTTCCTTCCTAAGTGGAGCACTTTGCATTTGTCTTTATTAAACTTCATCTTGTTTACCTCAGACCATTTCTCCAATTTGTCCAGATAATTTTGAATTATGACTCTGTCCTCCAAAGCAGTTGCAATCCCTCCCAGTTTGGTATCATCTGCAAACTTAATAAGCGTACTTTCTATGCCAACATCTAAGTCATTGATGAAGATATTGAACTGAGCCGATCCCAAAACAGACCCCTGCAGAACCCCACTTGTTATACCTTTCCAGTAGGATTGGGAACCATTAATAACTACTCTGAGTATGGTTATCCCGCCAGTTATGCACCCACCTTATAGTAGCCCCATCTAAATTGTATTTGCCTAGTTTATCAATAAGAATATCATGCGAGACCTTATCAAATGCCTTACTAAAGTCTAGGTATACCACATCCACCGCTTCTCTCTTATCCACAAGACTTGTTATCCTGTCAAAGAAAGCTATCAGATTGGTTTGACATGATTTGTTCTTTACATATAACATATTTGTAAAGCACTTTGAGATGCTTTCATAATCAAAGGCATTGGTCCTCATGGACTAGTATCATGTATAATTTGACTGGTTTTGGTGCTGATTTGACATCCATGGCTTCTGTTTAATGAGGAATTAGAGTTTTGATGCTGGGACTATGGCATTTGGTAAGTTAGACTTTATCAGAGGTGGGTAATAGAAAGTTAATTTTTAAAAAAAAATTGCTGTGATTAGAGACCATCTCATGACTTTTTAGGGTATAAAAGGCAGATCAGGACATTTTAATATTGACCGATGAGGACATTGGTTTCTGTATGTCCCCTGTAGACTATCTGGAAATTAGTACAGTAACTACAATTGTAGCAGCCTTTTAATCCAAAAATATTTGCACCGGGCATAGCAAATATATTCTTCTGGACACATTGATTACCCGCTAGTGGCATATTTGCATTCTTGCTTGCTCTTAGTAATATCATCACTCGATGCTTGTTCTGTGTAATATTGTATTAAATCATTTCTCAGTGTGGTATTGTAGCGAACAATGGGCTGTTTTGCTTAAGCTACAGTACCTATGGCTGAACTAATTAAACAGAGAAAAATGGACGGGCTGCACAGGAATTACTGAGAATTAATTCCATGGAGGGATTCACCATTGTAAACCACAAGTGTTGAGCCTGAGTCAACAAGTGTCTCACTGCAGCCCATTTTTTGCTGACAATATTCAGATCCCAAGTAAGCTTCAAGTGCTGGAAACAATTCTATATTGATAAGAACTGGACCACAAGCAGATCAGAACATTTTGTAACTATTAGAGCTATTGCAAAAACTGCATTGTCATCCCTTGAACTACAATTCCAAAATGCATATTGAGGTGATATGCATTAAGGTACTTAGATAGAAAAGGTCACCACAGCTCTGACGTCTTATGACTAGAGATAAGTGAAAGCCAAAGAGCAAAGTTTCATACACTCCTTAAACCTTGCAGGTAAGGAATTCAGAATCCAGACTGGGATCTCTGACTTTTGGATGTTGGACAGTAACATTATGAGGCCAAAATGATTATGACTTTTAGGCAATACTTATTGGGCAAGTTATTAGCACAATAATATACATCACACCAGATGAATAAAATTAATGTCTTCATGAAATGAATGGGCCAGATTTTCCTTTGTTTTGCACCTTGTACAGTCATTTACATCTGCACAAAGGTGATGTAAAATGCTATTAATTCTGATTTGCTACAGATTCAATTCATAAAGTTTAATGCATCAATTCTTTGTCCTAGACACTGGAGCATGAGGATCTCTCATTTGCCTTTCTTCCACAAAAGACTGTGTACTCTTGGCCCTTTATACATGCATGACCAGTTAATCCCCCCCTCCAAATCTAGCCCTGTTTGCTGGTGCTGATCTTTTTGTATCTTGTATTTTCTACCTCTAAACACGTGGATCTTTATCTGTTGTTATGCCCTTTTGAATGGGAATCCTTACCATTTGAGATTTATAAAGACAAACCAGTTGATGCTTTTTAAATCATATTTATTCATCTTAGCTTTTGGCTCATGACAGCACACTCATCCTAGGATATTATGCATTTATAAAATGCTTGGAGATATGTCAATATGAAAAGGGCTGGAGCCATGAAACATGTACAGTGAATTCTCATCCAGAGATCTCACTGCATTTTACTAGTGACAACATTTAAGATCCATCTAAAATGTATCTTCATCCAAAACCTCTTGGCTTTTTAGAGGAGCTGTCCCTGATTTTGCTCTTCAGTCCATGACTGTGATAATGTTTGTCCCAACTTTTTACTGCATAGACATTTATGCCAGAAGATCAGTAACAAATGAGCTCCAAAGCAAGGGTGGATTTAGCCACCAACATGCCTTCAATGTGAAAACAATCCTTAGTTTTACAATGGAACATATGGAAATATGCATAAAGAAAATACTACTTTACTAATTGTGACTAAAATCACAAGGATTTTTCCAGGAAATTAACACTGGGGAATAGTTCATCTGCAGAGGGTAACTGCAAAATTTTAGGACCAGATCCTTGCCTCCAATGAGATTGCTTTGTGTTACTCCCCCACACCTCCATCTCCCAGAAGTTCAGAAAGAATATCATGCTTTCGTTGAACCTAAATGGGGCTAAATTGACTCCACTGACTAGTAGACTTACAAAAAGAATGAATCTAGTCCCTTGACTTTAGTTCCCTGAGGTAGATCATCTAGTGCAGGGTCGGCAACCTTTCAGAAGCGCTGTGCCAACTCTTTATTTATTCACTCTAATTTAAGGTTTCGCATGCCAGTCATACATTTTAACGTTTTTAGAAGGCCTCTTTCTATAAGTCTATAATATATAACTAAACTATTATTGTATGTAAAGTAAATAAGGTTTTTAAATGAAGCTTCTGAAACATTTTAAAATTAAATTAAAATGCAGAGCCCCTGGACCGGTGGCCAGGACCCAGGCAGTGAGAGTGCCACTGAAAATCAGCTCACGTGCTGCCTTCAGCATGCATGCCATAGGTTGCCTACCCCTGATCTAGGGTAAAGCAGGACAGGGCAAGGGATTCAATGGTGCTATGGTGATTTACACTAGCTGAAAACCTGGCCCCACATTGGAAGAGGTTTTACTTACTAGTTCCCCTCCAGGATGATGGTACAGCCAAGCTGATCATGAACGGCAGTCCTACAAGGTAAATGGCAGCAAGCCTTCCCTAGATTTGAAGGGCTGCAGCTCCATTTAGTCTTATTCTGTACAATGTGTAAAAACAAAAAGACAGACCTTTCTGCATGTGTTAATATGCTGGCAAAATAAGCAAGCTGGGAATCAGTTTGTACATAGGCTGCCTTTTTTTCTGATTATCATTCCTTTGAATGTAACTAAGATCTCAAGGATTTGGAGAATGAGTGAGATTCTACTATAGAATACTTCAATCAAAAACCTCGAAGTGCTTTACAAACATTCAGTAAGCTTCAAAGCATCCCAGTGAAGTACTGTTAGTAACTATTACAAACTCCCTTTTAAAGAGGAGGAAGTGAGGGACAGAGGATAACTGACTTACCTGCATTCATGAATGTAACACAGGAAACTTGTCACCCAAGTCTCTTGCTCTTAACACTCATTCTCTTTGCAAGTGTCCTGAACAGGATATCAGAAAGGAAAAATATGATGTCAGGTAGATGGGAGTGATGATTATGTCACAGGTAATAGATTTTCATAAATACATTTGTTAATTCTCCAAATGAAAAACTGCCTGTTTTTTTAAAATCACATTGTTGAAGCAGTGGCACTTGATATACCCGTAGTCACCTATTAAGATTTCCTAGGATAGCAGATTGTTTCTCACCCAGAAACATAAAACCATTGCAAAGTGCTATGAAAATCTCTGATGCAGGAGTTTCCTGCGGTTGATTACATGCAGGTGTATCCAGAGGCAATGGAAGGGTCTTGCTTGGATGTAAATAACGGGGAATGACTCAGTCCAAAGGATGTTCTTTCAGTGTCGATGAAAGCTGTGAAGCTAAATAATGCTTCCGTTTTCAATGGAATTCCCAGGTCATTTTATAGCTGCTTTGAAAAAATACCAATCTCTATTTTACACATATTGTTCTTAGAGACCCTTATCTATGCAATCAGCCTTTAATATCAAAATTTCACACCATTGTCTCAGACCCCTTAATGGGGGAATAATGGTCTATTGCAGAAAAATATATGGATCAATACATGGAAATTCAACTCCCTTATCTAATTCACCTAGAACTAAGCAACTGAGCAACATAGGAATTGCCATTCTGGATCAAACCAGAAGTCCACCTAGTCCAGTACCCTGTCTCCAAGATGGGTTAGGTCCAGATACTTTGTAGGAAGATACAAGAGGTCTTGCAGTGGGTTATCATCATATAACTTACCTCCAGGGAAAGTTTCCTTCTATTAGTCCACAATTCAGTAGACAATATGAATGTAGCGGGGTGGACCCCCTGCTCCTGCCCTGAAGGGGTAAAAACAGCCCTGGGAGGGGGCTGTGGCTGGAGAAAGCAGTTTTTAGGCTGGGCTGATTGGGGGAAGTGACTGCAGCTGGGGCCATGCCCCAAACAGACTCAGCTGACCCTGTAAAGGCAGAGAAGTCAGGGGTAGATAACTGTCTCTCTCTGTTTGTAGAGGGAGAAGGGTCTGGTTGCAGGGAGCTGGAGACAGGGCACCTGAGTGGATCAGAGCTGGGGAGCTCCAAGCTGGAAAGCCCCAGGCTGTGGCCAGCATTGGGCTAACAGGTCCTGGGGGTTGCAGAGGGCAGCCCAGGGGTAGGCCAAGGCAGCAGGTCCAAACCCAACCTTGCCAGTGATGAGTAGGCTGATACTGCAGTCTGCTCCAGGGCATGGGGGGCTAGACAATGACTGGGAGTAGCTATACACTGAGGTGAGGTGGGGATAGAGGGTGGGGGTTTCCCAGGAAAGGGAGACCCTGAGAGAATGGGGTTACTGCCAGGGGGCAGTACCCCATGTAAAAGGGTACTGGGTCCAGGGAGGGACATGAGGGCCAGAGGACAGGTGGATCGCCAGCCTGCAGAGGGTGCTCCAGAGCTGGAATGAGCTAATTTTGAGGAGTCACCAGCAGGAGGCGCCACAGGGGTAAGTCCATTTGCCTACAAAGAAGCATTTATTTGATCTTACATTTTATAAACAGAAGGACATACTAGCCTCTTGTGCATTTAGAAGCTGAAAATGGCTGAGTGAACTAGATTTTTTTTTTAATACCAGCTTAGCAGGCCAGTTTAGAGAAATGGTCAAAAACTTATTTGTGCTTTAAACCTCACCTGATTTGTCCCTCATCTTCGTTGCACTTTCTGAGAACAGAAGACTTAAAGTGCAATCATTCTCCCAGTGGGTGCTTGGCAATTGATTTCAGCAAAAGCAGGATCACATGAAGGAGTGGTCAGAATCTGACCTTCTCCCCAACTCCAAGGATATAAAGATTGGCTCCCCCCAGACCAGTAAATTCCTGTGTCAGACAGACAATAGGTCATGCTCCAGTTATCTGCTTAACTGAGAAGTACGAAATCTTAGTTTGTCCCTCCTGCCACCATTTTGAATACAGTAACATTTAGATTCCCAAATGAACTTTAGATGTGGTTGAGGGGCTGAAAATGTCATTAACTCCTTGTAGTTTCAAGGACTCATGTTCTTTTGGATACAAGTAGGAAAGCCAGAAAAATCAGTTCTTCTTAATGTAGCCAAGTGACAATAATGCTTCACTTTTGTCAACTCTGAGGGATATTTTGAACCACGTTGTCTATTCTCCTGACTTTTCCCCACAAGACATGCCATCAGAGGCACACCACTTTAGAATATTGGGAGTAAAGCTGGTTGGAAAACTCCAACCAACCATTTTCTATCAGAAAATGCAGTTCCATTAAAATTGAAGTGTGTTGTGAAAACAGGTTTGCCCTGAAATTTTGTTTTGGAGGGAAACTGGAAAAATCCCATTTTTTGGAATGAAATGTTTGAATTTATATATTTGTATAAGTTTATATTACAAAATGAAGTCATTTCAAAGTCAAAATCAAAACTAAACATTTTCTTTCTTAGAACAAAATGTTTTGATCAGTTAGAAATTTTTCCCCAGAATTTTCTTTCAGAGTTGAAATTCTTAGGTTTCATTCTGATTCAGAAGAAAAACATTTTAAAATCTCAATCTTTTGTGAAATTGAATGTCCATTCTTCCCACAGCTCTAGGTGGAAAAGACAGCTATTAAAGAGAGTGGAACACTACACAAAGCTAGGCATGCACATATAACTAAGTTAAACGGATAGTAAAAGTTTAGTGAGTCCTGCCCCATTCTATGTGTAACCCACATACCTCCTGTGTGTTGTGTTCTGTACCATCTAGTGGCATGGAGACCAGTTAGAGATTAATGAGTTTGTTCTATAGGCTTAGCTAAGGGCCATATGCCTTTTAGCTCATGCAGTAAAGGCGTATACATTTAGCTCCAGTGTTCCCAGGTTTGATCCTTCCTGCTGATGACTGGGGTCTATCAGCATTACATATGCACAAAGAGGAAAGGACTCCAGATGTGCACTCTTTGAAAGAAGCAGTTAAATGCACACACCAGATTTACATGTTGAAATTAAGTTAAATTTGATTGTAAATACTATTGCATACCATTCTAAATCCAATCACTTACTCCAGAGTAACAGAGTTATTCCTTATTTACACTTGTCATAAACAAATAGTTAAGGGTTAATGCCTCTTCCCTGTAAAGGGTTAAGAAATTCACCTAGCCTAGCTGACACCTGACCAGAGGAACCAATGGGGGAACAAGATGTTTCAAAAGGAAGGAGGGTTTTTTCCTTTGTTAGTTTTCAGTTTCAGCTGGAGTGAAAAAGATCAAGGGACCAGCCTCTTATCAGAATAGTAAGTTTTAGAAAGGGATAAACAGGTTTGTTTATTTCTTTGTAACCTGTCTTGTGCAATTAGAGGTAGAATCAAATTGGGTATTTGGGTATTTTCATTGGTGGACTAAGTTTTTGCCCAGTGGAACATCCTCTGTGTTTTGAATCTGTTGTTTAAGAGAGTAGCTGATATGCTAATCTCTCCCAGAGGGGTTTTTTACCTCTCTTTTCTTAAAAGACTTTTTTCTTAATATCTGATTTTTTTCCTTGTTTTTTAGATCCAAGGGGGTGGATCTGGATCCACCAGGAGTTGGTGGGAGAAAGGAAGTGGGATGGTTAATTTCTCCTTGTTTTAAGATCCAAGGAGTTTGGATCTGTGTTCACCAGGAAATTGGTGAAGTTTCTCAAGGAAGGGAGTGCTTGTGAATGGTGGCAGCCAGACTAGATCTAACCTGGTAATTGAGCTTAGAGCTTCTCATGCAGGTCCCCCACATCTGTACCCTAAAGTTCAGAGTGGGGAAGGAACCTTGACAACACTGTGAGGGGGCGGGTGGGAACCACCCACCAAGAATGAAGTGTCTAGATTAATGTAAATAATGAAACATAGTGAAGGTGCTTAATAAAATCATTTTAATGTCATGCTCTGTAGGTGCTCTGAAAGTTTTACACAGTTCTTTTAACCTTTAGTTACTCCCATTCTACTCCCCCCTCCCCCAGAGTAACTGAGGCTACAAAATGGGACAGATTCTCAGCTGAAGTTCACTTCAAATGGAGCTGTGACGATCACACCAGCAGGGGGGTTGATCTGGAATGAGCCATTGGGCAAAAATTAAAGGAGGGGGAAGAGATTAAATGATGTCTTTTGTCTGCCATTTGCTGAGCCTGCAAGAAATCCACTGCATAAAGAGAGGCATTAATTGAGAATCTATGCACCTCTCCCAGTTCATTACAGCATGTCATAGCCCAGAGCAATGGATTAGGTTTGAGCTGCTATCGGTGAAGTTTTAGTTTTTACTATAACTGAATAATTCCAGCATTTTCCCCTATTATAAAGATTCTTTGCTTTTAGCACATGAGTCAGGAGTGAATGAATTTTTTCTTAAGAGAATTATACCATTTATATGGTTTCAGCCATTTGATGCATGAAGGATATCACTGATGTTACCATCAGACTACGGTGGAAGAGCTGACGAGTGTGGTGGTAGCCCCACACAATCAATTTGTGTGAAGTATAATGGTGAGTTGGTTTACAAGGCAGCAAAGAGGCATGCCAATGACATAAGCAGATGTTAGGGTAATAAAACAAATGCTACAGTAAATAGATATGTAGGTACCTACTCAACAGGACAGCAATGGGGATATTCTAATCAGCTACCTTTTGGACTATCAGATCAATGGATTTAAGAATTGAAAAGAAGTCGTGTAAAGCTATCAGTGAAATTATCACATACGAGGCAAATACCAGCTCTCATGGTATCAATTATGAGTACCAAGGTCTTCCCTATGGACCTAATCCTGCCATGAACTCTATGTGGAAAAAGATGTCCACCTACAGGGAACTCATTGTAGTACCAAAGATTAAAAAAGGAGGCCACCAAGGAACAAGATGTGTTTTACAAATAAGTGACTTAGATGTAGCATGTGTTTGCTTCCCTTTATATTTCAGTGTTTCTAGCTATGCACAGACCATACCATTATTACTTTTCATCAGGAACTGGCTAGTATGTCACTAGTTAACAATCACTGAGTTAGGTGATGTTTGTTAAGAGACTGCAAGTCTTGAATGTTCTGCACTAGTCAGTCATTCTCAGACTGAGTCTGGCTACAACTCACGTTCCTCTCAACATGTGCAGCCCACAGGCTTGTTAGAAAAGTCCATGAAAAGCTTTACAGCATCAGCAGCAGTTGAGCACAAAAGTGGAACTACACAAGAGGAAAATGTATTGTTCTAAAAGGACCTTTATCAGGTGCCTGTGCGAGTGGTACACGGCCTAGGAGAATTGTTTTCTCAGTTGAAGACACCTTTCCAACCAAACACTTTGAGTGCAGAACTTGAGGAGCTGCCACTCCAAAATATGTCTGGAGCTGCCACTCCAAAACATGTCTGATTTACCCAAATTAACTATGAGAACCAATCAACCGAACAGTTCAGAAGGCATGTGGAACACACAGATCCTGTGTTTCTGATGATTGGTTATGCTGCCATATTCTTCATGAGTTGCTTGTGGAGGATGACAAGATGCTCTAATTGTCAAGTAGTACTATGCTGCTTTTGGGTGTCACTGCCAAAATTGTTTCCCAAGATATGAAACAATGCTCTCAAAAGATCAAGGATGAAATCCTGCCTATGCTGAAGTGAATGGCAGTTTTGCCACTGACTTCAGTGAGACCGGATTTCACCCTTAAAGAGTTTATCTGCATGTATTTTTTCCTCTTGAGTACTAAAAGATATATCTTAGCTCATAAATCTTGCATACATCAGCTCTTGCTACCAATACCCATCCATTCTTCTACTGATCCAGTTCTGGTCTCCTATTTCTCTTACTCCAGTTCTTTTCCCTCTCTTCTTAAAGTGATCCACTGAATTGCAATAATAGACATGGAGGAGCAATAGCATGGTACAACAATTTTATTTATCGCATTAGTGAGTTCTTTGGTTTATAGATAGAGTTTTAATCCTTTCAGTAAGTAAAGAATGAAATTTGTATTTGTCTACAATTAAAATTGTGCCTTCATTCATTTACCTCCTTTCTTCTCCTGTCTGCTGTCTAGTGATGCATAGCATGTCACTCTTTGCACTGTGAAACATCCCAGTATGAAGTATATATCAGACCACCACCACACAGCCTTTCCGAAGTGCCTGCAGAAAGCTTAAATATGCATGCTGAGCAATGTACAAATTGTTCTCAGACAGTTTGGTGGTGCTGATAATACGTTCAACCCTTTCACTCCAGCCCTGTTCTCAAACACTTCAAATCCACATTTGTTCTGAGCATTAAATTTAGCCTTGAAACAGCTGGTGAGTTTCCTTGGTGGGAGGCCAATTTAGTATTAGGAGAGGCATTGACTGCACCCATGTTCCTGATATTGTCCTATCCAACCAGTGTCCAGAATGGTAGCAATGATCTGCTTCTTGAAAGTATTTTTTAGCTTGTGAATATATTCAGTGTGCCACAGCTAAACTGATCCTCCTTTCACACTATATATACACAGACAAACAAAAACAACCCCCCCCACCAGTTTAAAAAAATTGTGTTTTTTTTTTTTTAAATCTTCCTGGTGTCTGTAGCTCTGTCACGCTGAGCACAACTGAGAGTTTTAGCCCTGTTCAATTCCGATGCCGCTAACACCAGAGCATTCAGTCACAATGCATGCCCTCTAGCTTTAAGAATAGGCAAAATACTTGAGGTAAATTAGAAATGGACGTGTTTCTTATTGCAGTACTTCTCCGCAGGTTTTTCCTCTTTAATTAGCTCTTTCCTTGTCTCTCTTCTTCCAGCTATTAGCATCTGTCTTTCTACTTGTTGGATCAGTTATCTGCAGCGGAAATTTTTTAAAAAAGATAAGTAAAAGAGATATGGAAAAAATACCAAGTACCTATGGGGAGAAGTACCACAACCTCAATATTTCACTATTTATCAATCTAGATATCAACAATATCTGCTAGTACGCAATTCTTCTGCTCGCATATGATATGGTAGCCTGTAGAAGTGTGCTTGAAGATTTGGAAATTTTAGCCTTTCAAGCTAAAAGTAATTTTAGATTTTTCAAGTTAAAAAAATCCCCCACTGCTCCCAAACACCGTTTGTTATGTTATGTTTTTGAAATCTAACGGCTTTAAAAATGATCATCCAATTTCCAGCAATAGAAGGGAAGAGGTTGTTTTTAACATGGTTGGAACAAAACTTGAAGGGTGATTAAGTTGCAAGACTCTCTAAAAGTGCCACATTTCAATCTCTCTCCTTTGGAATCAATGGCAAAACTCCTATAGTTCAATGGAGGCAGGATTTCTCGCCCAGATTTTATTGTATCTTTTACAATAACCAGTGTAAAGTTACTGTGTCAAATAAGCTATCTCCACCTAAAGTGGAATTAATTATATTTTCTAGCTCCAACAGAAGTTATGACTTTGAGGCAGAAAATATTGGTGAGGATCTCTGGCCTGTATTTTACAGGAGATCTAACTAGATGCTCATAAGGGGACTTCTGGCCTTAAAAAAAAAAAAAAAGAGACCTATGAACAGGGGAGGGGCACAGGTCTATACATGAGTCTCCAGAGGATAAGGCTACAAGTATGATGGAGTTCTTGTAAGGACAGTGGAAATAGTATAGAATGGAGGCTTTGAAAGCTCAGTTCCAATGGGTATTTTTCATCCTCACTAAGTGACACTGTATAGCAATTGTGCTCTGATTTAGTGAAAGTGCAGACTTTTGCAATAATCTGAGGAGATTCTATTTTTTATATAATAAATTCTGGGGTTATGGTAACCTAAAATGGCTTGTGCTCTGTTTGTTAGAGTTTGATTTAGACTGAAGTTACATAATTATGGGAGCATTTTCTTCATAATTTGGGTGGGAAGAAAGGAAGAGGGCTAGAAGGATTCTTGAGGGAGCTGCTTCACAGAAAAGATCCCTTATTCTACATTCAAACAGAGAATTCAGGTTTGAGTTAGAGTAGGAGGATTTGAGATACACAGCACTCAATTCTCTGTCTCCTGGTTGCCCTCAATATTTTTTGGGCTATTGCACCTATGAAATTATAAACCCTGGATTTTTGGAGTTTCAAAGTCAGGATGAAAATTTTACAGCTCTGGGGCATCTCTACTATACACAAGTTAGTAGCAGTGATGTGCATGGCTGGCTCCAGGTTTTTTGCTGCCTCAAGCCCCCCCAAAAGCTGGTGTGCCACCGCTGAAGCAAAAAAATAAAACCCGAAATACCACCCCTTGAAAAGAGCGTCCCCAAGCATATGCTTGGAACGTTGGTGCCTGAAGCTGGCCCTGCTGACATGGACAATATACAGTGACAGATTTTTGGTCTATATTCTAATATGCTAAGGGTTTCATTTGGTTTTTTTTCTTCAGGAAAGTTCCAGTCCTTCTTGCACTGTTGTCAATGGAAAATTTGACTTCAACTTCTAAAGCAGAAAGATTGAGCCCTTGTCTATGTCATTGTTTCTTGAAAGTCACTTACTGAAGAGATTTTTAATAGTTCCTCAAACATTTTGAAATAGCTTGTTTAAAAAAAAAAAACCTAGTTAGATGCATCTCTCGCCTCCACATCTCATTTGATCCTCCCTTCATTATGTCTGATTTTAAATACGCCCTCTGTTCCTTTCAGTGAGATTCCTCCCCTACTGGAGTTCTCCTAAATGCGTAACATTTGAGAAGATGGAAATTAGATGGAGCGAGATAATTTGAGAAACTCTTTCCTTTTGTCTAGGATACAAAGGGAAGCTAGTGAGTAGGAGTCCATTCTGTGGGTGGAGGACGGGAGAGAAACAGCTAAAGATGGACATACATTTCCTCACTAAGAATTACACACTGATGCAATACCCAAGACTCCTGTTTTGTACTTTTTTTTTTTTTTAACTAGTAACCAAGCAAATATAGCAACCACTATCTAATTTATACAGATTTAAGTTGACTAATTTCAGAAGATTAGGGTCATGACATAGCACATCTTGATGTTTTTTATTTAGTCCTTTAAAATCGTATTGGTGTTTGTTTTCCTCCTGATGTTTAGGTTTCTGATATGTTAGGTAAGTCTAAGAACCACCACCAAGCACAATTCCATAATCATCAACTCTCATTCGCTAGTGCAAGGGGTATGGCAGGGACTCCATTATATTCCAGCCATGCCTCAGCTGCTGGAATGAAGCCCCTGGATTGTTGGCAGTCAGTGTAGATTAAAGCAGCCTTCAGGCTCCTCTAGCTTATACTAGGAACCAACCAGACAACCACAAGAGTGATGGGTTCAAATATCACAAAGCTATTTTTGCACACCCCACCCAGAGCCTTTTCCTGAGTTCTCCCCAGCTGCACTAGAGAACTGGGACCACTGTCTTCTCCACTATCCCTGGAGATTCTTTCATTTAAGAAAATTAAATACAGAATCATTTTGGCTAACAAGGGAGGTGGGTCCAAACCAAGACTCGAGCTAGTTGGGAAATTTTTCATAATCCCACCTGCCCGTTGTTTGTCAGAAAATGCTGCTTTGTTGAAACCAAAACATTTATGGGAATGTATCGGTTTTAATAAAGCTTTCATTAGGATGGAATTTCTGATCAAAACCAGAGAGATCAAAATCTCAGAATAGCCAGAGGCAAGTTGGGCAAGGCCCTCACCCAGGCTGTGGAAAACCCAAGTTCATAATCAGCCTGATTCAAACTAGGAACTTGAATCTCAGATGCCTCAGATATGTGCTGTAACCACCAGGCTATTGGGCTTTTTCTCCTGAAAAAAACTTCAACTCCCACTCTGGACTACCCATGTCTCAGTCTGATTGCAGGATGAGAAACTATTCCCCACCCTTAGGGAGCGTCATGCTTTAGTGGTGCTTGAAATCTGACTTTTGTAGCTGGATCCCTCTCTAGCTTAAGGGCTTCTCTAGGATTTAACCAATATGTTGCCTGCAGTATATAGTCCCTTCAGTTTTATCCATATTTGCAAGATTTTTCTACCTCAGGGGGAGATTAAGGCTAATAGGGAGGAGAGGACATGAGACAAAATAAAGACTGATTTTTTTTTATCTGTAATTCTGATCCACAGAAGAAAGCACTTTTGGCTGATTAATACTTAGCTATGCTGATTATTCCACTTGCTCACTTGTTCTCTGATCCTGCTGCTCCCCCATCTAACACGGTCCTTTAATGTTCAGAACTCTTTCCTTGAAAAACTCAGCTGCTGTCTAGCTCTCACAAACTTCTTCTGTAGTTTCCAGTGCTCTCAATGAACCTCCTAAAAAAACATACATAGATTGTCCACACACACTGATTGTTCATAAATTAAGCTACCCTATCCACTGCCATGCCAGATGTCTGACCACCTTTATAGTATACACAATTTGAGACACCTTGATAGTTTATTAAATAATCTACTTGACAGTAGATTTAGAAGACTTAAGACACAAGTGAAAAATAAATGCATAATTTGGGAAATAGACATTTGGGATCCAATGTTCAAATTCTCTGAAGTTCAGCTTCACAAGCAAATGGGTACACCCACTGTGCATGCTTAATACATACATGTACATTGGGTATTTGTTCACACAAGCAGTCAAACCCTAATATCGATTATATATAGTGCCAATTACCATAATATCTATTTCAGAAGCTCAGGTGGCCAGTTGCATAAGCAACTGGAACTAAATGCATTTGCAAATAAAGGCACAAGTGTCCAAGGACTTCATACATTTTCAAAATCAGGTCCTATATGGTTTTGCATTAAAAAAACTGGTTTTAGTTAGAATGGGCAAATAGTTTCCCTATGAGTAAGAACTCAACTGAACCTCCACCAGCTCATCCAAATGAACAGTGGGGCTTGAATAGCTGATTTAACTTTCGCTGAATCATAGGCAGCTTTCCATTGGAAACCTGCTGGTGTTCTAAGGTCAACAGCTGGGTACGGGGAGGGGGGTCCAGTGTGCTATGTCAGTTTCAGAAATATCATTGTGATTTAGTGTGTCCAAAAATGAAGTTTTTGATTCACTGAGAAATTTCATTCGATTTGGTTTTGTTGCAGTGCAGAATAGACCCAAGATTCGAACCCCCCAAGTTTACTGTGAACCAAAAATGGGACTTTTGGCCAGCTCAAGTCCTTGCCATGGCTAGCTGGGTATTGCAAGAGAGGTATAAAACAACAGAATGCAGGAGCACAGGAGTCCCACAGAACGACTATCCAGGCCACCCCTGCAGTTGTCACTTCTGGAGGGTTGGATGGAGGCCTGCTGGCCTTCGTGTATATGATTAGCAGGTTGAAAGTGGATAAGCAGCTTATCTGGACTGCTCCTAAAGCAAAGCAGAAGCAGAAGAGAACCAAGAGCCCTCCACTTCCTCATGAAGATGCTCGCATGTGGTGGAAAGTAGGAGTAAGTGGATCTTATAAGTGAGCTAAAGGAAACGTGGCACTGGAGTTGAGGTCAGCGTGTAGCTACATAGAGGGAGGGAGGGAGGGAGGGAGGAAGCTGGAATACTATAGGGGTGTCACTGAGGGGAAAAGTGCCATGAGATAGTTAACGGGTCTGAAGAAGCTATCCTGGAACTTGTGTAAAGACTTCATCTTCTCCTTTGGAAATGTTTCCATCACTCATATCAGCTCAGGCGACAGTCTAAAAGAAAATGGTATTATTTAAAAGACAAGTTACTTAAGCAAAAATAAGGCCTGTTTGAGATACCTTACATGGCTTCAGATTCTAAATAGGCTTCATAACATACAGACTGATTCTAGATCAGACTTTTTCACACCAAGATGAAAATGTAGTATTTTCAGAGACAAGATAAATGTGGCATGCGGAGACATAGCTGCGGGACTCATTATTATAATGAGAGTCAGGCAGCTGTATTCTGCTGGTGTGCCTGCTGATATGGGCCCCTGAACGACTCTACAGGTAGTGATGATTTGGAAGTCACTGTGATCTAACAGGATTTTTATGAATGAAAAGACTTCTGAATTTTATTTTACAGTCTTAAAGACTATTCCAAAAGAAGTCTGCCCTTCGGAGCAGGGTACTGCCCTTTACACATTGGGATTCATCACTGAGAAAGTCCTCTAAAACCTTAATCACTCAGCAACAACTTTTACTGCCCTAGCAAAAACTTTTACTGCCCTATCTTTCTCTACACCCCTAGCTTTGGGGACATGATTCCAAACAAAACATTGAATATTGTTCAGACCCATGGCTGAAGCTGGGTCCTTTATTTGAATGATGAATTTGAGGGCAAAATTCAGCCCTCACTTATACTTGCAGTTAAGGGCCAAATATAGCTCTGTATTTGACACTGGGTGCCCTTTGAGAGCCAGGAAAATTGCTATAGATAACTAGGTGGAATCCAGGACACTGAATATTTGCTGTTTCTAAATGACACTCTTGACAGTCATTACATTAATTTTAAAACAACAACTTTATGTTTTACTCAAAACTCAGAGAAAGGTTTCCATCATCCTCCAGCTGATTGTCTGACCAAATGTAAATACCTTAGCTAAGGCTTTGGCATTGGTTAGAAATGTTCTTGTTTTTAAACTTAGGTGCCCGTATTAAAGCTGAAGCTGTACTAATGGCGCCCTCTGCTGCTGCTTTGCTCAATTTGGGCTATTAAAACAGGCATTTCAAAACGGTGGTCCTTACTGTGCAGATTGATGTCAGTGGCTCCTTGTATGCTTAAAAATTAGCAGTGAATGGGTCGTTAAGGAATAATTTTGAAATAAAAAACTGTACAACATTCATGCCGGGTTTTCTTGTAATGTCAGAAATGACAAAATAAGACTATTGGGAAATGTGTTAGAAATGAACAGACAAGTGGCACTATCTAATGATACAAATGAACAGAAGAAGTCAGAAAAGTAAGTTCCAAAACTGTGGGTTTTTAGATACTAAAAACCCATCATAGAAACAGCCCCTAATTAATTAGCATTTAATTCCAGAAATTCAGACTATTACTTTGGTAGCTGCTTGTGCAGTTACCCACCTGTGTACTGAAATGACAACATTTCATAGATAAAGCTGTCACATGAAGTCACTTTAAGAAATACGTTGATCAATTAAGTTACATTTTCCTTAAAAAAGTTCATTAAGAGACACAGGATTTTTATGTCAAGATTAGCTTTGGAAAAATATTTCCATGTTTATTTCTCTTAAGTGGAAAAACAAACTCCAAAACAATGCAGCACATTCTCATTTTACTACAATACCTGGTTAAGAAAAACCATCCTGATACAATTAAATTACACCAACAAATTCAGAGTGTTTCTACTTTGAAATGTGACACTACTTTGCAGGGCTCCAGATTTTCATGATTAACAGGAGACACCTCTGAATTGAGCAACAGCTGAGCAGACCCCTATGAAACTGACTGAAATAAAAAAGAGTAACTTTCAGGATGGAGGCACAACCTTGGAGAATCTACAAGAAAATAACCCTGTTAACTCAGCATAGACTCTGAAAGTCACACACTGCTCCTCCTGCCTTGTGTATCACTAACAAGCAGCATTCTACCATTGGAACATAGCTAATGCACGTCTTGAACAGAAGTGCAATGTGGGATGTAATTCAGCTCACTCTTCTGTAGATGCATTGCCATTGAGGGGCCAACAGGGATAAGTTACAAGTGTCTTGTTGTTGTTCAGGTAGATGTCACTTAGCATACATGTGGGGAGCAGCTCTTCAGGCATGTTTCAAGCCATCAGAGCACTGTTCAGCAGTGACAACCCAGAGCTGTGCTATGGTACTGCTGGTTGCACGTGTTCAGTGCCATACAACTCGAGTTTATGTGTATTTTTACCCTGACTGGGCTCCAGTTCAGTACTATAATCTTGTCAAAATGCTGCAGAATTACAGGCCCAGATTCTACCTGCTAGGGCCATGCATTGAGGAAAGGTTCTTCCCACCATTCCCTCCTACGTGGAAATGTGAGTCAGCCTCCCCTGCAACACCGCATCCTCCCACTCTGGGTCCAGTTGAGGGTAACACTGTCCCCGCTCCCGCTCCATCACCACAAAGCTTAAATTGAAAGATTACTACATCTCAGTGTTGTGTGCAGTTTCCCCTGGAATGGCCCCCTGGGGCAATGTAGTGTATAGGAATTGGGTAGTATCCCTTTGAGTAGCTTGGGAGCCCCTCACTCCTTTTAAAGGGCTACTACTACAAGCAGTCACAGGGAGAGGTTCTTCATATTGCGTCTTTCTGATCATTCTGCAAGACTTGCATTATTCTACCTTGAGACTATGCTGGACCACCCACAGATATTTGTGCTCATTCCTGATATAGTATGAGGCCCTTCGGCCACCCCTTCAAGGACCGAGACTGCAATAGGACTGCCATGTATAACCAGGAAAAAAGTTTGCGGTTCTAGAGCAGTACTACTGCTCATTTCTGCAGTGGCAGTTCACTGAGCATGGCACCCACATGGCGCCTTCTCAGGGTACGTCCACACTCTAATTGCAAGGTGTGACATTTAGGAGATCACTCAGACCAGTAAGAGGCTATATCACCAGCTGCCCTGTAACCTTGGTGTCTTTATGCTGCACCACTTTGGTTCAGATCCTTGACACCAGTAGCCTGCCCACAACCACAAGGGTCTCACCTGGGTTCCAGCAATCTAGTTACTTCTTGCAGGGTGACAAAAATAAAAATGTTTGTTTAATAGAAAAATCATAGATTCAAGAATGAAATAGTAAGGGAAGCAAACACATACATTTCACACTGAAAATAAAGATGCAAACTCAGGCTTTACACCTCTATTAGACCAGACCCTTTTTCTAATACCAGTTACCTATTGCCTTTGCACACTTTCCATGAGTGTCCCTAAGTGTAAGAGGATGCAGTATTTCACTAACAGCCGCCCACCTAGAGGCAGGCCCTCAGTTTCTGAATGCTAAGCCTCAGACACAAAGTTGCTTTAAAGAGGTCCTTCTCCCTCCACCCAAGACTATGGTGACATGTTTGTTCAGAGTGTGGAAGCCCCCCTCTAGATTCAAGAGCTGATACATCTCAGTATATTTCCATGATCTTTAATGGTCCCCCATCGTCCTTTCCTGAGCAGGACAATGGATGGGTACTGCACAAAATCAGCTTTCAAACAACTGGCTTGGGAGATGCCTCTCCCTGACTGATTGCTCACTGTCCTGCTGTGAGGTGGAGCCAAAGATCTATGAGCACAGTTCTCTATATACACAAAATACATAAAGTCAGAGCCATGCCCTGTATACATCTCATGATGATTGAGAAGCTTGGAACATTACAGGCTTTCATAAGAGATCTTACTGGGCATGTTTTCATAGCAGAACATCATTGTATACAATCAGTTGATTCAACTGCTTATTCTTGGGGGTTTGAATCCCCCGGTTCTCCTCTTGGTGCTCTGGATCCCTGGTGTCACAGCAGCTAACGTGGGTACTACAGTTTTACTGTTCTCAGTAGCACAGGTGCACTAGCCCACCTGAAGCCCTACACAACAACTCAGGTGGCTAAGCCCACGTTGAAGCCTGAGCTGCTGCAACTTCTCTACATCAACATGTGAACTAGCTAGATTAACACTAACTTGGGCATGTCTACATGTGCTGCCACCATACTATTCGTCTGCAATGTAGACACACCCACTGTCATCCCCTAGGTTTTTTGAAGCCTCAGGACCACCTGAATAAGGTGTCAATCACCACTAGTGACAACCCTGGCACATACTCTGTCATAGGTTTAGCTTGCAAATTCAGGAGTGGTCTCTAGAATCTAAGGGGCAGTTCTGGTTCTTGTTATTAATTGAATGAGTGGCTTTTCATCTCATGTGCTTTGCATTGTCAAGACTTTGCAGCCACCTTTTGAATCTTCTGTATATCCACATGCTCAAACATCCTTCTCTCAGGGCATACCTGCTCTCAGCCTATGAAAGCCATCCAGAACAATATAGCATTCCAGGAACCTCAGTACAAATGGAACAGCGGCCAGCAAGACCATAGCTGCTGGGATCAGTTGCTACAGGACTTGGAGTCATCATCAAATGACACTGCTTCAGTTGATAACCTGAAGGCTGAACTTTAGATAGGCAGGAGTTTTCTAGGCAGGAGTTTTCTAGACAGGGTTTTTATTTATGTTTAAATGGAGAGATTGATTGAAGACAGCTGAACTTTTGTTTCCCTTTGAAGAGCAAGATTTTAATTTCAGGAAAGTGTAGTTGTGCACTGAATGGCAGTTACGTGCTCCTAGACCTGAGAGCCTGAGTTGTAAAAGATCGTAAAGCTTAATCAATCACCCAGAGAGTGGATAGCCCTGTCAAACTGTCAAGCAATTGCATTGATCTTAAGTGTAAGCTCAGTGTAAGTCAAAGACCAGCAAAATCTTCAGACTGTGTCAGAACAGCGGTTAACGATGAGTTATAATCATGGAAAGGGACAGATAGAGCGCCACCATGAAAGATTAACAAAGAAAGTGTGATGGAGTGGGATAACACTTCAGTGGGAAATGGCCACAAGAATTGCCACTTGTTTTCAAATTAAGAAAGTTGGCAACAAGAATATTACAGCTTTGTTTTGGCCGTGACTGTAGAAAGCTGCATGAGAATGAGTTAGAGAAAAAGTAGCAAAGCTAGAAATCAAAGAAACTATGAGGAAATAAAGAGAAGAATTGAAAAACCAAAAACCCAACCAAATAACCTGTCCCCCCCAAAAAACCCAGTGTCCCATGCTCTGTAGGTGTTCCAGTCTCTTCTCCAGAACACACAAGGTATGTCTACACTGCAGCTGGGTACATATCTCCCAGCCCATGCAGTCAAACGTGCTGGTTCTACTTTAGCTATTGTACTACAAATAGCAGTGTGGACATTGAGGTTTGGGCAGCGGCACAGGCTAGTCACTTTAGTCTGGGCCCAAAGGGCCACACTGTACTTCAATGGCTCGCCCATTCTGCTGCCAGAGTCTCAGCATCTACACAGATATTTTCAGCAAGCAAGTTGAACACATCTAGTGTGTGCCTGTCTTCCTGGGTTGGGGGGCATGCTCCCAGCTGCAGCTCAGACATACCCAGTGTCTACATTTAAAGCTTAGGATGACATCGCTATGGTGCTCAGGTGTGTGAAAAATCCACACCTCTAAGTACCGCATCTATGCCAACCTTACCCCGGGTCTAGGCACAGCGAGGTCAACCGAAGAATTCCTCCGTCAGCCTAGCTACAGTTGCTCAGGGAGGGAGTGTTCTCACAGCAATGGAAAAAAATTCTTCTACTACTGTAGGATACGACTGCACTACAGGGTCATGCTGGCGTAGTTACAGCACTGTAACTAGACCACTGTAGTCCCATCAGTGCAGAGATGGCCTCATGGACAGAAGCATCAGCTACAGCATGTCCCACAGGACTGGTTCTAGGACCTGCAGCTGAAGAATTAGGCAGACTTCTTGCCTCCATCTTTAATTGGAGCACCTTCCCTAAGAGCGGGAGGGAGAGCAGGACAACTGGGTACTCCTTGAAGATCCTACAGGAGATCAGCTCTCCTACAAACATATGGTATCTGGTAATGGGAGTCCAGGTTTGCTGGTATGAGGGGGGGTCAGTGGGAAATTTAGAGATGAAGGTGGAGCAAAGATGCTGTAGTTAAAATAGTGCAGGTACATTTTAGGTAGGAGTGAGGCGTTACTGAAGTTTGAGACTGGACTATGGAAAATTAAGCCCTTTACAGTATTAAAGGTCAGAAACAGCAACACTAGTGGAATCCACTGGAAGATTTATTCCTTCTAGTGCAGACACCTGGACAGTCACGCTACATCTGCTGAGAAATGGGATGGAAGAAAGGTCCTAAATGAGCTCAGAGGGGACAAGCGGTCATTGAACAAAAACATCAGAGGGCTGGGAAAAGCACAAGCTCAGTCACTTCCGTCTTAATTTTAAGGACATGAAGTCAATCTGGTGAGCTGTTGCTGTCAAGCTTATCAATGTATTCCTCTTGGCATCTCTGACAGTAACTCATCTTTTGTCACCTGAAGAGAGCAGAGATCTCTGCAACAGCCCTCCTGGTTAAGGCTGATTGAAGCGAAACTAAATGTTTCCTTTCCATGTCTTCATCCATGCCAGTTTCTCCCTTCCTTGATGGTTCAGAAACTTATGATTCTCTCGTTGTTTTCCTATTCTGATATACTTACCAATTGCTTTTAAAAATTTCTCTGGTTAATTGCTCTTCAAAATCCCTTGATCGAATTTCCAGGTTACATTTTAGTTGCCATTGTTTTGCTTTCTGTTGGGCTGGATTTCTTTTTTTGAAGGATCCAGTACTAGTGTTTGGTGTAGATAACACCTGGATCCTTGAGATTTAACACTACTGGGTTACCTTTGACCTTTCTGCTTGGCTTTGTAAGCTTAAAGAGCTTCCTTCCTCAAGCAAAAGATTTTAATTTCCCCACTTCTGAATTATGAGCCTTTTTGATTAGTTACCTTATTATTTTATTATATTCTCCTGTATGTAAAAATAGGAGACCTGTTCTAAAAGCTAGTGATTAAGTTGTTTGTCATTTCCTAGTCAATTTTCTCAGTAGACCACAGATCTCAGCCATTGACAGAGAGGCCATTTTCTGTACTAGTCCTCTCTTCATATTCTCGTTCCTTTTCTTGTTTGCAGGTGAAGGGCACAAAACACCCTCATTATGGAGTGATTTTTGTTCACTGAATTAACAAACAAAATAATGTAATTCCTTAAGAAATCCCATGTTCTGGTTTGACAGTTGGTGGTCACAGAGTGATACATTTGGCTCATCCTAATAATCAGCAAGTGATTTTTTTTTTAAACTGTTTGACTTTGCTTCCTCTGTAATGGGTAGGAGGTCAGGAAGTTTGAGAGCACTCGTTCAAATGCTCTGAATGTTGACTTTTGTTTTAGAATAAAACTTAAGATCTAAGGAGGCTGAACGAGATATCAGTCCAGCAATAGAAAACACTAGATCTACCTGTGCTACTAGTTTTGCTTTTTTAAAAAAAGTTTGTATGTTTCTCAATTTATCTTACCTAGGGAAATCCCAACAGTTACATTCCAAGTATTCTAGTAGCACTAGTAGAGGCTATACTATGATTAATAAAAAGCATTTACTTTAGACTCCAGCAGTGAATTAACAGGATGGCGAATATAGATGTTTCTCCATAATGTAGAATTGAAATGAACATCACATAAAAATAAGGCCACATACAAACACCTGTGTTTGTTTTTAAACACAAGCTTTGGGTTACTAGGTTTCTTCAGAATATCTGCATGAGAGGGAATAGCAGGGTTGGAATAACACTCGCCAAGCCCAAACAGGGTGTACACAGGCCAGTTAGTGTGTAACGCATTGGTGCACATTAGAATTCATACCCCTCTTGTACATTTTGCTGCACTGTGTTGCTATGACTTTTTAAGGTTCACGTACTGTTTATGATGTTTTACTTTACTTTACTTATGTTTTAAGTAGCCTGCTTCTAAGGGAGCCCAGATGAAGATGTGCTGACAGAAAATGGGGTATTTCTGTTAAACATTCTCCAGCAGGGGGACCTGACAACATCCTCATCAGCACCGTGTACAACTTGAAGGGTGTTTCTTGTACTAGTCACCCATTACTGCTTCTGACACTGACTTATGCTTAAATTTTCCTCATGGCATAAGCAGGAGAAAAACCAGAAACCTAGTGTGGGATCCAGAATCTCCCTGCCCACAAAACATACCTCTCCTAAAGATCAGCAGTACTGGGAGACTCTCCATTCTCCAGTAGGCAGGGCTGTCCTGCTGCCCAGATAGGAGAGAACCATAGTTCCCTTAACTCACAAGTGGCTTGCATGTGCATGTTGTCGATTGCTCCAGCCATGTGTTATATATTCTGTTCAAGCATTTTCAGCTTGGCTTGAATTCTGACTTACTGTTCAATGCCTGGGTGCAGGGCCTGATTCCTGTCGCCTGGAGACTTGTATAAAGGGTGGCAAGTAAGAGGGTGACAGCGTTGCCTAGTGGCTAGAGCCCTGGCCTGGGACTCAGGAGACCTGAGTTCTTTTCCCAGCTTTGCCACTGGCCTGCTGGGTGAACTAGGGCAAGTAACTTCCCTTCCCTTTGTAACCCTAGCCCTGATCCATTGCTGCAGCCTTCTCCCTTTTCTCCTCAGAGTTCTGGGTTCACCTACAAGAACACCTGGTGCTTCTACCCGAGGAAACCCCCCACCTAGTGCAGAGAAAACAGAGGATTTGTTCCTTGGGAAAATATTTCACACAATCTGCTACAGAGGGGTGTCAGTCAAAGGACAAAAATAAAATAGCTATCACAGCTCCCACAGTAATAAAACAGTAACCGGGGCTTTATTAGGTGTGGGGAACTCCAGAGAGAGGCCAATGGAAAAAGGGATCAGGATAATAAAAGACAAGATAATACATAAACTCTACCCCTCTGTAGATGAGCAGACTCACCCCTGCAGCACCTCCTGCTGGTTGTCCTTGGGAATTAGCTCGATTCCAGCTCCGGAGCACCCTCTGCAGGCCAATGATCAGCCTGTCCTCCGGCCCCCTGTCCCTCCCAGGACTCCGGTGCCCTGTTAGCTGAGGCGCTGCCCCCTGGCAGTAACCCCTCTCTCTCCACATCTCCCCTCCTCAGGGAACCCCCACCCACTATCCCCACCTTGCCTCAGTATATGGCTACTGCCAGTCATCGTCTAGCCCCATGCCCTGGGGCAGACTGCAGTATCACCTACTCATCACTGGCAAGGTTGGGTTTGGACCTGCTGCCTTGGCCTACCCCTGGGCTGCCCTCTGCAACCCCCAGGACCTATTAGCCCAATGCTGGCCACAGCCTGGGGCTTTCCAGCTTTAAGCTCCCCAGCCTGTCCCCAGCCCTGCTCCCCTCAGGTATTTTGTCTCTAGCTCTCTACAGCCAAGCCTTTTACCCTCTACAGGCAGAAGAAGATGGTCTGCGCCTGGCTTTTCTGCCTTTATAGGGTCAGCTGAGTCTGTTTGGAGGCGTGGCCCCAGCTGCAGCCACTTCCCCCAATCAGCCCAGCCTAAAAGCTGCTTTCTCCAGCCACAGCCCCCTCCCAAGGCTGTTTTTACCCCTTCAGGGTAGGAGCGGGGGTCCATCCCCTACACCTCCCAAATACAGAGCCAGTACAAACCACCCTGTGCTCCCTCCCAGCACCTGCCTAGGCAAGTTCAGGCTCGGTCTTTGATGGGTGGTGTAGGGCTGAAGTCGGTGGCTGGCTTAAAATACAATAGCACAATAAATAAACAGGGGTGTCCTTACAAAGGATCCACTCCAAGGATGATCTCTGCATCCTAGTGGCTCTCTGGTCTGGATTCCAATGTGTAGTTAGGCTGACTCTTGATAGTCTGACCATGACTTTCCTCAGCCTCGTGGGTTTCTGGTCTCTGCTGAGATGACACTATTCAAAATCCCAGAAATCCCAGATGGACTCATAGTCTTCTGCTGGGTAGGAATGTGGAGGGGAGAAGGGTCCTCCCTGGCTGTGAAGCTTCTCTCCCTGCTACACTCCAAACAGCCAAAACTGAAAGTAAAACCAAAGCTGTTGTCTCTGAGTTCTGACTTATGATTGGTTCTGGTATTGTAGTTCTCCAGGTCTATCTCCACCCTGGACTTGAGGAACTCTGTGAAACAATGTCCTGAGCCTCTGTAGCCATTGCTGCTGTAGTCAGGGATGAGTCCCCTAGACGCTCAGTGTGGTATTTCAGGAACACCATCTCCAAAGGGGTTATATTTCTGTCTCAGTTTCCCCAGCTGTAAAATGGGATAATGGTGCTGCACCTCCTTTTGTAAAACACTTTAAGGTCTACCACTGAAAAGTGCTATAACAGAGTTAGCTAGATATTATAAGGCAGGAAAACCACCACTGAAGTCAGCACAACTGCAACACTGTAAAAGTGGTGCTAGAGCTGACTCAGGCCCATAGCACCTGTGCAATCCATCCCAGAGAGCTGCCTACTTACCAGTCACTAGCAACTTGTGATGTGGTGTGTGCGTGAGATGTTCTTTGTTAGAAACCAGACATGTGACACTGCATCTGGAGGCTGGAAAAGTTAAAATCAGCTGATGTTTTAGTGCAGTGCAGCCTTCACATCAAAAGGAGAAAATGGTTTATTTTTAGGGACAGGTGTTACATAGACACTGATTAAATGCTGATTTCAGAGGTGACAGTGCATGCCTGCCATCACGTTCCTGTGATGACAGCTATCCTGCTTCAAAATGGAATCAGTGGGCTAAAAATATGTGTTTTTAAAAAAGTTTTCAGAGCTAAGGCAGCACTTTGTGGTATCCCTTTTTTGAAGATCAGGCAACTAGACTAGCCTGGAAGGTCTTGGCACTGGCTGCATTGAGACTTGTTGCAGATAGAAACGGCAATGAGACATGGATCTTACATTCAGGAAGAGCACATAATTTAGGTGCAAAAGCCTCAGTGCAACAGCACTAAAACTGGATCTTCGTTTGTGGGAAGCTTAGCAATTTGCATCAAGGGTGGCAAAGAGAACTTCAAGGCAGCCATCCTTGCAGATGCTGCATCCCTCACAAGTTGCAGTTGTGACAACTACAGCTGCCTTTAGGGACCAAAAAGCTTTAAGCCCAGATTTTCAAAGGCATTTAGGCCCCTATCTCCCACTGAAATCCCCTAAGTATTTGAAAACTATGGGCTGCTCTTGAGGTCCTGGCAAGTTGCCCAAGGTGGATCCTGACTCGTGCGTTCGAGCTTCTCATCACAGCACAGAACTCCCAAACTCTAAGGCACTAAGTCACTGAAATCAATTGCTCTGAAATCAGTGGGAGTTAGGTACCTAAATATCTCTGAGGATCTGAACCTTATAGTCTGGCAAGTTTTGTTTTATGGTGAGGAGATGAAACAAGGGAGCCAGAATCCACCTTGGGCAACTACCAGGAGCCTGAGAGTGGTCCATAATTTCCACGTACTTAATTACATTTGAAACCCAAACCCAAACCCACGTACTTAATTACATTTGAAACACACCCACCCTATTGACTGGCATTTCTGTCTCTTATCAAACAATACAAATCTCTTGGTTGTGGAGTTCACCAGCAATACAAGTTGCAAGACATTAACTTTTTCCTTACCCTGTGGTTAGAGAGAGAGTGTCGTGTGTGTGTGTCACATCCTGGCAACTCTGATTTAACAAGTATAAGTCCCTTCTCCATAGGATTTAAAATTCTCAATTTAAAGATCTGTAAAGGTGTTTCTGACACTAGAGGGCAGCAAAGTCCTGCACAGTAACCAAAACAAGTCAGCAGACTGTATTAGACAGGACTTCAATTTAGTTACAGAAAACAAAAGATTAACACCATAAATCCAGCCATGATGTATTTTGTGGTAGCCATAAAGAAAAATTAAAAAAGGATAATTGTAATATAAAGAACTGAAAAAGAACTTAGTTGGCACAGAAGCATCTTAATTTACATTGACACACTGAACACACATTGAAAGTACGGACTCAGAACATACGCTGTCTGAACAAAAGAATGAAGAATGCTAGAAAATTCACAAGCCTTTAGATGAAAGATATGGAGTGAAAAAGGAAATACGTATTTGTTCTCCCCATAGTATATATGTTCGAACCTCTTAGGGCTGGCAATAATTTCTACTGCTATTAAAAGCCTGTGTATTAAACACGTCAGGAAAGAATAAGTAGTTTGTTAATTGCTCCTGGCTCAGTACCAATATATTTAAGCATGAAACAATTATTTAGCACTTGACGTGTGAATCAATATGGGTTATACGGTTTGCTAGCCACAGAAAGGGGAATTTGCCACAACTTGCTCCATACTTACCCCAAGGAACATGGCTTAGAGTCTAGGCTGATAAGGGGCAGTCAGCACACCGGCCCAGTTCCCAGGACTCATACTCAAGTGAACTAAACATTGGGATGAGTCACCTCCTGTGTCTGAGACCAGTTGCAAAAGAGCAGCTACCCTGTCTTCCTCTTGGGTCATGCTGAACCAGCTAAGAAAAGCTAAATCATCCAGCCAGTTATTAACAGTGCAAAGGTCAGTTACAGATGAGGGTGATATTATCAGTTACTGACCTTCTGTTGAAGATTTGGATCCCATTCAACCATTGTCCTGTGCTCCTGAGATGAGACCCCACAGTGTCCATGGGGAAAAATATAAACATCCGCTGGCTGACGTGTGAAACTACCCGTAGCTATAATGGCATAGATTAAGGGATTTACTTATGATGCTCAGATTAATTCTTCTCCCTACTCCTTCAGAGTCCTGTTGGCCATCTTGTAGCTAGTCTAGTTGCCGTAAAATGTCTATTGAAAAGTTATAGTTGTTGAAGTTGAGAGTTTGAGTAGGAACTTTCAGAGCAGGGTACAATGATCTTTGCATTGATTACTCTCTAAACGTCTAAGCCACACAACAAACCAACACACGCCAAAGTGGAGTAACAACCTAAGTCCAAGACTCCCCACTGCTAAAAGAATGAAATGGTCACTTTTCTCTCATGTCATGCACCATACTACACTGCTAACTACCAGTTCAGGGTAGCTTGGCCCCCATGCTGCAGAGGCTGGACTGGTGAACTAAATGAAACAACGGAGAAGGGAGGTGAGAGGAGCAGATTGTGTGGGAATTGCACACATCAGTCACATTATTTCATGATTACAAAGTCATTTTATGGCAGAATGGTTATGTACACATTAATCACCCAGACCAGATAATATAAACATGTAAAATACGATGCATTATGATTTCAATCATTTGAATAGGATTTTCCTCTGCTTTCCTGTTAACCTGAAAAAAATTGTTACTTTTCAAACAATGCACAGCCCCCCACAGGCAGCTTACAGGAAATGGATGCAATTAAATGATGGCACCATATACAGGAGTGGGGCAGAGGCTAGGGTGACCAGGTGTCTAGTTTTCGGCCAGAACACCCAGTTGAAAAGGGATCCTGGCAGCTCCATCAGCACTGTTGTCTGGGCTGTTGACTGTTCAGTTGGCGGTGCCGTGCAGTGGGGCTGGCAGGCTCCCTGCCAGCCTCCGCACTGCACAGGTCCTGGGAAGCAGTGGCATGTTTCCCCTCCGGCTCCTACATGTAGAGGCAGCGAGGGAGCTCTGCATGCTACCCCTGCCCCAAGCGCCACCCCTGCAGCTCCCATTGGCTGGGAACCGTGGCCAATGGGAATTGTGGGGGCAGTGCCTGCAGACAGGGCAGCGTGCGGAGCCTCCTGGTCATGCTTTCATGTAGGAGCCAGAGGGGGGGACATGCCACTGCTTCTGGGAGCTGCTTGAGGTAAGTGCCACCTGAAGCCTGCACCCCTGAGCCCCCCACCATGCCCCAACTCCCTGCCTCAGCCCTGATCCCCCTCCTACCCTTGAACCCCTTGATTCCAGCCCAGAGCAACTTCCTGCACCCCAAACCCCTCATCCCCAGCCCCACCCCAGAGCCTGCACCACCAGCCAGAGCCCTCACTCCTCCCCATGCCCCAACCCCTTGCCCAATCCCTGATCCCCCTACCTCCAAATCCCTCAGTCCCAGCTCAGAGCAGCCTCCCACACTCCAAACTCCTCAGTCTGAACCCCCAGCCAGAGACCTCACACCCCAACCCTCTGCCCCAGCCCAGAGCACACTCCAAACCCCTTGGCCCCAGCCCCATTCCAGAGTCTGAACCCCCAGCCAGAGCCCTCACCTTGCCCCCACACCCCAACCCCCTATTCCATCTCAGAGCCCCTTCCTGCACTCTGAACCCCTCATTTCTGGTCTCATCCTGGAACTCGCACCCTCAGCACAGAGCCCATACCTCCTCCCACACCCCAACCCCCTGCCTCAGCCTGGAGCCCCCTCCCATACGTCAAAACTCTCAGCTCCACCCCGCAGTGCGGAGCTCCCTCCTGCACCCCAAACCTCTCATCCCTGATCCCACCCCATTCCCAGCCGGAGCCATCACTCTCTTTCACAACCCAACCCCCTGCCCCAGCCTGGAGCCCCCTCTTGCACTCTGAACTCCTCATTTCTGGCCCCACCCCGGAGCCTGCACCCTCAGTCTTTCCTGCATCCCAGCCTCCTGAGGCAGCCAGGTGAAAATGAGTGAGTGAGGGTGGGGAGAGCTAGTGACAGAGGGAGTGGGGGATGAGAGAGGGTGGGACTTTGGAGGAGGGGCTGGGCAGGGCGTGGGGCAAGGGTGTTCAGTTTTGTGTGAGTAGAAAGTTGGCTACCCTACCAGAGGCAGTGACTTCTTCCTAATTCTTTGAATTATTCATATGTGCATAAAAGGTGAGTACATTCCATTATATTCAGAAATGTTCTGCTTCCCTCTTCACATTCAATATTCCACTTCAGCACCAAACACAATTAATATTCTCAGTGAAGAAGAGCAATTTTTAATAACCCTCTAAATTATTCTTCAAGGCCCATTGAAAACTCACAGCTTGTACAATGGGTCTGTTTAATGTACGTTTACACAGAGAAGCGCTGTGATTACTTCTACCATGTTCTCTCCCCCAGATTTCACGAATGAGACTTTTCCACTTAATGACCATCAGTCAAATTGTGACCACGCAGTTACATTGATGTTGTGTATGTGTATGGTAAATCTGGAGTAACTCTTTTGGCTGATGGACCTGAGATCAGTTCCTGACTTTCTCATCTTTGGAAGACTGACCTTAAGAAATGAACATTTATTGTTGGAGAAAAAACCACAAAGAATTATAAGGACTTTGCAGACAGGTATTTAAACTAAGGCAAGCAACAATCTCTGAGCCATGTTGTTTTCTGAGATCTGGTCCTTTGCACCACTCAGGCGGCATAAAGGGGTCAGTTTTCAACTCCAAATGGTCAGTAGAGACTTACCCTGGTAGCAGAACTCCCTGCTGGTGCATCTCAGCCTGACTGGGGCTCTATACCTCTAACCACTTTCCTCCGCTCTGCCACTGCAATCCTCCATTGGGATGAGATCCATCAAAGGACCCTGTCTCAATGGCAGACCTGAGAGCTGTCCAGAAGCTATTCTACTCACTGGCAGGGCTGGACTGGCCTTGAGATCCAGGGAGGTGAAGCCACCTTTGTGAAATGCTGTTGCTGCCTTCTTGTGACAGCCAGAGCTCTGACGCAGGAGGGAATCTGCATTCACGACTAATGATAGAAAACTAAATTTACTTAAAACCCCATTACGTAGAGTACGTTAAAAATATCAGTGGTTTTGCATTAATGGGAGTTAGTGCCATGAATACTAACTGGCCTTTCAATAGCAGACTATCTGAGAAGTAGCATACTTCTCTTCAGGGCATATTTTTTACTGACAATGTTATTTTGACAATCTAGATTTTTCTTTTCTTCTGGTAGACAATAGCAAGTAAAACAAAGGGAAATATGCAGATATTGAAATGCCTATGGACTACAGCACTAGTAAAACTGAGTAATACCAGAAATCAAAATGTTGCTTGTAGTTACAAATGAATTTGCTTTGGCTGTACCCGAAACTCTTCTCTCTCTCCTTTCTGTTAGCAGTTAAGTGTGGAGTTTCGCCTACACAACTTTACTGCTAAATTGTGGCAGAAACGAAATAGAGTTACAAGCATGGTCAAAGCCAATGGAACTTTAAGCTAATTCACATTAGGGGATGTACTGGCCACCACTTCCCGCAGCCCCCATTGGCCTGGAGCAGCAAACCACGTGGCCAGTGGGAGCTGCGATCGGCAGAACCTGCGGTCGTGGCAGGTAAACAAACAGGTCTGGCCCACCAGGGGGCCTACCCTGGCAGGCTGCGTGCCAAAGGTTGCTGATCCCTGGTCTAGCAGATACTGGAAGGAAAAGTTTTAGAGTTTTCTAAAATTCCCTGGATCACTCTAGACCTTCCCCTTTCTCTGAGACATTCAAAGCCTCAGTGGCTTCTTCAAGACTCCTCTTGAGTACAACAGTTATGCTAAGCCAATCAGGGAACAGACACAATATCATGTGAGTTATGTGACCAATCATAGCTAGCCAGCACACATGGTGTTTCAAATATCAAGTAGTTGGAAAAAGAGGACACATTCCCTTAGTAAATTATTCAATAAGTATTATTCACTCAACTGTAACACTTTGCAAAAGTTCATATAGGTCACAGGAGAGGAGGCTAAATTGATTAAAATAATACTTTAAAATTATTTCTAAACTCCAAATTAGTACTAGTAAATAAATATTATGGAGGTATGACCAATGATTTCAAATGTAAGTCAGAAAATGTGTGTAATACTTTGACAACTCTGTGAATTTCTACATTTCTTTAGTGTTATCTGAGGAAACAGCAAGCTCTGTACAACGAGATAAATCTGAATTTTTTGCTGATATGGTAGCTAATAATTAGAGCTGTTTGAAGTGAGCAGTTGCAGTATGTGTGGGGTTCATATACAAATGGTATTGTTGTTCGGAGTCACAGGAAGTTTCTTTGTGAGCAGATGGGGTAACTTGAAATCAACTTCATTTCTAATAATAAAAGAAATGGCAAATGTAGATATTAATTTCATCTCCATTCTCCCCACTCTTCGAATGGCACTTGTCTCCTAGGGCCCCAATCTTACAAGTTGCTCCACACAAGAAGACCCAGGATGGCTGCCTTAGTGTGTAAGCTCTTTAACGCAGATTTGATAGATGTATTTGTATAGTGCTTAGCACAATATGTTTCTGATCTGAAGATCTGAATTGGGCACTACATTATTTGTTACACATATTCAAACCAGAAATGTAAAGCGAAACTTTTCTTTAGTAACCAAGATTTGCCCGTTTTGGGGTCATTAACCATGTAAAACTATCCACTTTATCCAGGTCTCCATCCTGAACTAGAAATGAGGCCAGGTAGACTTGAAACTTGATTACTGTTCACTGAACAGCTGGCACCAATTTCATTCACCCTTTCAGTGAACAAGGATAAAGTTCCACGTTTATAAACAAACCAGACCTGCTTGTTTAGTGTTTGCCAAGTGCCAGGATTCGGGCCTGCTTACAAAAAAAATTGCACAGCTCATTTAACATCAGATATTTAGATTAAAAGTCCCCAGAACTAACAGTGCTCTAGATGTCACTGCCTACAGCTTGTTCTACCTTCAGGAAAATCTTTCAATACAGAAAGAACAGCAGTTCTGTCATTAGCAGCCAGAAAGCTATCAGATCAGCACACCTAACAAATGTCAAATTGCCTTTTTTAATTTTGCAGCTTATTTGATTGGCTATGACGTTATATATGTAGGAATGATTATCAACTAAGCAGCGCATGGCAGGAATTTGCAACCACACAGACTTGGAACCATCACCAACAAAACATCATTCTGCTACATTTTTGCAGCAAGTGGTCAGAATCAGACAAAATCTCTGTGTACCAGGGCATAAAAGCTCCATGTAATATTTTTAAATTATCACCAAAGCATTTATGTCGCAGCAGACAAACACAGGGATTTGTTGCAGACTAAATGGGGTTGATTTCAAGGACTATATATTGGGGTAAGTCCTTTTGTGCCGTAAGAGGCATCACATGGAAAATGATGAGTGAGAAGGACTAAGACTTACCAGTGCCTGTCCACCTGCATTATTAGGAAATTGATCATACGGGATCAGTGGTGGATTAACTCACGGGCCCAGAGGCCCTGGCTAATTTGGGAGGCCCCTTGGGAGTGGGGGGCCCAACTGTTCTTTGTGCCCAGGGCCCCAATAAATCTTAATCTGCCTTTGCATGGGATATGCCCACTTGATCGTAAAATGATCACCACTCAGTGAATCAGAAGAAGGTGAAATAGCTTAAAGCTTCCTACAAGTATGTTGTTGGGGGAATTCCTTCCTTATCCCAAATAATATTTATTTTCTAAATAAAAACTCTCTCAATTGGCTGTGATTAGTGGAGAAATTAATTATTAGCAAGAATATTCTTGCACAGTTTTTGCTGCATCTACTTAGCACTTTTAACAGCTCCATAACATTTTCTAACAATAAGACATCATAAAGTACTCAAACTATATTAATTGGATAAAGAAAAGCTTCTTTAAATTCTTTTTTTCCCCACTCAAACATCCATAATCTTTTTCAATTACAGACAGACTTCAAAGATGTACTCAAGAAAATCATTTAAGATGTAAGTAGATTCAACCTCACCACATGAAAATGAGAAGGAAGATGGTGTGAATGCTAGTATCATATTGCATAGACTGACCAATTGCAACAGAAAGTTTTTTTGAAGTCGGATGCAGAGGATAAGAAGTGAAGAAAGGTTTCTTTTTCTAACCCACAGTGTCTACTCAATCCTGAACAACAGAACTGTCCTGAAAGACAGTAAGCCTAGTTAATCTGAGTTGTCTCCACTAGGTAATAATTTGAGTTTAAATTGCAGATATGTTTGTATGGATCCACACCAAGCTGTCTGCCTCTGGGATGGTAGAATGGTATCGGAAGGTGACAAATCCAGAGCCTTCTTTAGTTTCTTCAGGTTCATCCATTGTTGCTCACTGAAGTTCTGGAGGTCCTAGGGAGGATTTAGGCTACAACCTGCTAGTTGGACATATGTCCTTCCTAGTTACTGAGGACATGGGGAAATACCAGGCCCACTATTTGTGGAAATTATCAACACTCCTCTTTGGGAGGGCAGTGTGTCGGCTGGCATTATGGAAGAAATTGTTGGGCTCTTGCTCAAGTGAACATCAGTGATCTGGATAATCTAATCCTATTGATCATGGATATCTTTCAAACTTCCCTTTTGGGGAAAAATAGGTGAGGAGGTTGTAGTGAGACAACTCTGGTAATAACTAGAGTCCTCAGTTTTTCTTGACCCTGTTCAATCTGGTTTCAGGCCTAAGCATGATACAGGAAACTGTATGAGTTATTTTGGTTGACTGTCTACTTTTTAAGACATTGGATTCAAGGATGGTGTCAGATCCTCCTCTGCTAAGAGATGCTTAGAGAACAAAATGGCCAGGATGGTTTATTTGCTTGTTTTTTCTTTTTTTCTAACTGTGTTTATTTAGAAGGCTCAAAACTTTTGTTTTGGAGATAGACTTGGCTACACATTTTTTGTCACCTCGAGATCAGATTAATGCAGTATGCTCTACATAGAGCTGCCATTAATTAATTATTATTATTATTATTAAACATTTATATTGCAGTGGTATGTAGAGGCCAAGCAGGTCAGGATCCCGTTGTGCCAGGTTTTGTTATACAAACATATCAAGACCATCTAGGAAACTAAGCTCTTGCAGAATGTGGCTCCAGACAAGACTGGTTTGGGACCTACATACCTAGCTGAGAGACAGCATCTCTCCCAGCATGATACCACCACAATGATGGCCAGTGGGAATGCTGGGTTAACAGCCCACTGGTTAAAATGTAAGTGTTTGGGGGCAAGGAGTTCTTGGTGAGAGAGGTATGTGACTCTGGAAGTCACTCTGTTACCTTGGCCCATAAGATCCTTACCGTAATTATGTGCAAAGCTTGTCTACCTTCCCAGGTTTTGCGGGAAGGTGTAAGGTAAAAGGTCTGGATTGATTGTTAGGGGAACCTACTATTTTTGGTAGGTTAAAGGGGCAATTTATATTCTGAGAGATTGGGGCAGATTGGTTTTCAGGAGAATGGTTGTCTTCAATTAGAGCTATTTGCCCTTTTGTTTGCATGCTTCTATATATGTGCAAGAACCTAGAGCCTTGGAGAGGCACTTTTAAGCATATTTAAATATACACCATACATGTGGAACCATTTATCTCATTTCCTTGTAAACTTCCGGTAGCAAATCATGTCAGTCTTTGTTTCTGTAGTATTTTAGGTGAAAGTGTTATGTTATTTTCAAAATAATGTGTCATGCAAATATTTTCTCTTTGGCACTTTGCATGCACACACGTTTTGCATTAATGAGAAATTATAAGAGGATCTTCTGCCGGATTTACTCAAAACTGTATGGCAAAGCTATTTATATCCTGGAGCTAAAGCTGCCCATACACATTTTCAGAATCTTTTGAGTTTCATTTCAGCTTTGAGAAACCCTTTAATTTCTTTTCCTTGCCTTCCTTTATCCTCCTGGGATCGCTTTGTACGTACTGGATTGTCATTGATATTTGCTTTAGCTATACTGCAATTATTGCCATCCTTGTCATACTGTTATAGACTGCAAGAGTCTTTCTTCTGCCACATGTCAGTTACGCTGAACTGAAGTGACTGGATTGTTTATGAGCAATGTTTTCAGGGGTATAACATCAGTTTCGGACGAAAATAGCCATAAAGGCTTTAGAGCAATGTCAAACAAAACCCTCAACCCTAAATCCTAATATTAGCTGTCCTGCCATGAAGGCAGCGTCCAGGAAAGAAGATCGCTGCTTAGTCTACAAGGGAAAAGAAAACAAAGGCAAAATACTGGGAAAACTTGCATATAAAAGATAAGAAAACAAAGCTTCATAAGTCTACAACTAGACCAGACATTGTATTGGATTTCAGAGTATTAAGTCTAATTCTGCAGACGGAACTCAGATCTTTATTACTGATTGCTGTAATGTCACTGCATTATGAAATGATGCCTACATATACATAGTGTATCTGAAGTATAAAACTCCTCATCTTTCCATCCCTGTTACTCAGTTATTAATGAGCTATTGCCCCTTTTCCCAAGATTCGTAAAACTATTAGCTTATGCAAGGTTTGAACAAGAATTCTGTTATCATTTTCTGGGAAGTATCACATTGACACTTTCTCCTTAGCAAGTTCTGAGGCTAAGAAGTTTGGTCCCATGTTGCTAAACACAATTAGTGAAGCAGGTCATGTGTGGTGGGCAAGGTACCTGATGGGGAGGACAAGGGAAAAATGAGAGGAATTGGCCTGTAGTGTCCGAATGCAGGTCAGTTTGTGATAAAAAAAACTTCAAACATTTTCTGAGAAAATAAGAGGCCTGATTTTCCTCTCCCACACTGATATAACCCAACTAAGAGGCGAATGAGTCCCAATGTGTGCAAGTAGTTCTTAAGCCTATCTTAATTTAAACACCTGGCACTTATGGAAAAGTGAATCCAGGCTCCCACGAATCAAGGCTTGCTATTATATTTCTGAAGATTGGATCTGTAATCATTTTCTCCCATAGCATTTGGACCAAAATTATTATTATGCTATATATCTATCTATCTAAGAGAGACAAAGAGAGAGAGAGAGAGAGAGCCTTTTTATTCTGGTATATATATTTCTAACATGAGCAATATGCAGAATAGGTTTAATACAGTTTAGATTTATTGTAATAAGTCACAGAAAGGGAATAGTAAAGAGATCTAAGAGATAAAGAAGTAAAATGTGACCGAGTTTTATCTACAGAATTGTATTTTATGATATGAAATGTGAGCCTGACAGAACATTACACAAGTGAAGCAAAGTGAAGACATAAAGAAACAAGAGATCAATTGGGGCAGGGAATGTTAATCGATTGGATAGGTGATGGCCCCAACAGCAATATAAAAATTAATAAAATACCTCTGTAACAAAATGAAGATAATCAACCATTAGAAAGCGACAAAGAGTCCTGTGGCACTTTATAGACTAACAAACCTATTGGAGCATAAGCTTTTGTGGGTGATTTTTATCAAACAATCCAGACTTTTTACCGTACACCTTCCCAGAAAGCCTGGGAATGTAGACAAGCTTTGCACATAATTACGGTAAGGATCTCATGACCAAGGTAACAGCGTGAGTTCCAGAGTCACATACCTCTCACCAAGAACTCCTTGCCCCCAAACACTTACATTTTAACCAGTGGGCTGTTAACCCAGCATTCCCACTGGCCATCATTGTGGTGGTATCACGCTGGGAGAGATGCTGTCTCTCAGCTAGGTACGTAGGTCCCAAACCAGTCTGTCTGGATCCACAGTCTGCATGAGCTTAGTTTCCCAGATGGTCTTGACATGTTTGTATAACAGCACCTGGCACAACAGGACCCTGACCTGGCTGGCCTCTACATACCACTGCAATCTGATGCATCAGATGAAGTGGGTATTCAACCATCAAAGCTTATGCTACAATACGTCTGTTAGTCTATAAGGTGCCATGGGACTCTTTGTCGCTTTTTACACATCCAGACTAACACGGCTACCCCTCTGGTACTCAACCATTAGAAGAGATTGCCAAGGGATGTGGTACATTTCTTCATCACTTGATGTCTTTAAAAGAAGACTGGATCTCTTTCTAAATATGTTTAAACATAAGGTGTTGTGCTAGAGACAGGAATGAATTGCTGACTGAAAGTTCATGTTCTGTATTATACCAGGTACTAGATAATTATTATAGTTCCTTATGGTCTTAAAATCTAGGAATTTATAAAATGACAGTAAGAGAGGAATGACCCTAAGAAGATTGTGCAATACCTGTCCTAGGTTCCCTGGATGAAGCTGGAGTATGCTGGGATTATCTTGAAACTAAAAATGGGTAAATATTCACAACCAATGATGTTATATGATGAATTTCACCTTTTCTCACCGTCATTCTCAAATTGTCCATGAACAGACTGGATTAAGGCATCCTCAAGTTTATTAGTTATTCAGAATTAGTGATCTGTGAACATACATAACTGATTTTCAAAATCAGTATTTCAAGGGAAATATTTTTGTACTATTTGCTCAGCTGAAATTAAAAAAGCAGTAAAATATATGAAAATTCTACTAATGTAATGTAAAAACATTCAAATTCATATTCTCAACTGGTGTATATCAGCCCTGAATGTTTTCATTCAGCAACCCTCTGCCAGAAGTGTCTGAACTTTGCCCAATTCGCCAGATGTTTGAGGGTTGGTCCTAATTTTGAATGGTATGGAGAAGCCTGCCAAGTCCTCCACCTGGACCAGAATGAAGCATAAATACCATCCCCTCAGGCCATATCTCCATGTTAAAGAAAAGGGTAGGGGTGACCTACATTTGACCATCCCTTCTGTTTTAGAACCTTCTGAACAGTGGCTGATTGAAAAATACAAATCTCAATAGGTAAAAAAACAACACCAAAGACGCTTTCCCCTAACACTAGCAGCAGAATGTTCTGGAAGAGTATGTTAGCTGAACTTTCTGAGGTGTGCGTAAGAAATATTCAAAAGCCACTAGGGCCTCCTCACTGTAAGGGGATTGCCATGTTCTGAACTACTTTGTTTTCTGAACTATTCTGACAGGGTCAGGTTTGCATAGTGTCAGAGCCTCATCTGTGAAGCCGTCGGGAAAGGGCAAGGTGGAGAGTTCCTTGAAGCTGAGGTACTGTTTACTCTGAATGCCCATGGCTGTCTCTTTGTCATTTCACATCCACAATCAGTGCAGAAAGGAGCGTCTGTCTGCTGAACTTGAGGAAGGAAGTTATAGAGTTTGAATCTAGGCTGATCAATAGAAGGTCCCCTTTCACTTCCCCATAACTGTGGACTGAGGTTTCTATTTGTGAGAGCTTGTTAGAATATGCAGCATGGAAAGCTAGTCTAACACACTTTTATGACAGACATAACCAGAGGCACTTGAGGTAAGATTAAAAATCAGCCTGCTCTGAGGATGTTCACTGGCAGCAGTGATAGGAAATTATTGTACATGGTTAATGCCGTGTTTATCTCTTAACAAAGGACACCCACAATGAGTTTCCCTATTTGGCTGTAATAAACTCCATGTACAGTATGGCAGATGTGTGTGTTTGCACATAGGAGGGATCAAGGACGAGGGGCTCTCTGGATGCCTTGTGTAGAGAGGAAGGGGAGGGCTCTGTGGGTCTAGTGCCAATGGCAGGTCCTATGGAAGGCGCTGACATTCTCTGCACTCCCAGCTGTCGCTCGCCATACTGCTTGAGGAAGGAGCACTGAGAGACCAAGGACGTCCATCGTCCTCTCTCAGCAAGTTCCTCCCTATATGGAGGGGCGGGGGGAAGTTTCAGCCTGTTGGCCTCACTCTGGGTGTGGTGGAGGTCGAGAGGGTCAGGAACCTTCTTACTGATCCCTTGAGCCATGTTTGGCAGGGATGATTAAGTGTCCATACAGGGAGTGGGGATCATCAGCAAAAAAGGGGGCTACCCAGCCCTCCTATCAGTTTGCAAGAAGTTTATCAAAGGGCTCCTGAGAGTTCCCTGTCACCCAATAATGGCCAATCGACACCTCCAAAAGATGGGTGCCTGCAGCAGACACAGCACATGCCATTGATTTATTCCTCTCCACTTTGTTTTAATCCTATTGACAATGGCTGGTTTTGTGCTTCACCAGGTTTGATGGCATCAGGCAGCCAACTTTCGCAGCTGCTTCCAGACTCCATGGAATATCTTATTTTGCACTAACCAAAAGCATGCTCTCAGCTCCTCATCCAACAGGTGATACTTCAAACAGATGGATTTTCCTCTGAAGGAGAAAGTGATAATGATATCTGGGGCTTCTTCTTTTCTATACAAGGAGTTGGTTACAGCTCTGTGTCCATTAGATACTTCTATAAATGCAGGCTTCGAATTGCTATTCTTTCAAGCTTCCCCTGCTGCTTATTATCTGCAATACAGGGGTTAGCTGTACACTGATTATATAAGAGTCATTAAAACAGAGCTGAGCAGGAAATGGTTTTCCTGAGCCTCTGAGAGTTTGACAGTTTGAAATTTTTCCCATCCGGAATTGGGCTAAAAAGTTGAAATCTTTTTGATTTTTCACCAATTGATCATTTAAAATTTTTTCAGACCAGGTCAATCAAAACATTTTGATTTTGACCTTTTAATTTTTTTAAACCTTCTTAAAAAGTATATCTAAACTAAAATTTCTAAAAAAAAGTCATTTTGAACCAAAAATTTCATTTTCAAAATGTCAAAACAAGACGTTTTGAAAAAAGACAAAAAGTTTTGAAATTGTCAAATCAAGAGATTCTTCAAAAGAGACCCTTTCTCATGAACAGCGTTGATTGCAAGGAAACGTCATTTTCTGAAAAAAAAAATTGTCAGAATATTCCTGACCATGTCTAGTAAGTAGAGAACAAACAACTGCAGATGAGAAACTTTGCAAATGCTTGTGAAGCTTCACTCTCCTTTGATCAAGTTTCTCATCTGGACAGTTGCCAAGGTGCTGAAAGAAAATGGAGCGACGTGGGTGAAGGAAAAAAGGAAATCAACAGAAAGCTAATTTTTCTGGATTTCCATATGAAAAATCACTGTCCACCATGTTCTACTTGCTGACAGAATAGGTGCCAAGAGAAATAGCAGATGTGACCTTAGCTTTCCTTCCCCCACCAAAGGATATGGATGGTTGTTTTTGTGATAAACATAGCTGTTTTCAGCAGAATGAAATAAATTAGTTTTACATTCATTACCTAACCACTTTCCTTCCAAACACCACTTTAGACTCCAGCCATTACTCTAGCATTCAGAATTATCAATTCATCATGGTAATTCGAGCATGACTTGTATACTCACTGAGTTCATTGGGACAACACACATGCTTAAAATAGACACATGCTTAAATATTATGCTGAATCTGGGTCTAAAGTAATTGCCGTCTTTCCATTCTGTGATCTCTGTTTTTAATTTTCACTAACTTGACCGTCTGTTTTCCCGCCATTTTAACACATGCAATGCCAAAATTGTATTTTGAATGCCAGCTAAGTGACATTGTTTGAAGTGGGTGATAGAACATGCTAGTGGAAATTCCCCCTCTTTTTTTTCAGTGATGGAAGGATATATTTTTAGAGCTGGAGTAACTGAGGCCTACTGCCAGAAGCCACCAAGTCTGAGTTGTCACAGTATTTATGACATCAAAACATATTGGGCCAGATTTTCAGCCAGACTTGTATTTTGTATAGCCACTGATGTGAATGTACTCAGCTGAATGTACTAAAGTGAGCATATAAAATCAGAGGACAAGGCTAAACAATTTGCACATAATAAATATTACAACAGGATGGCTTTTTTTAGATTAAAAGTAAAAGTGTTTAGACAGCTCGCAGCATACCTGAAGGCCTCAAACCCAAGTTTCCTCAAGAGATCCCTAGATTAGTTGTCCAATTTATTTATATTTACAGTGTACGTACGCCTTTGTCAGTTTGGTGCTAGGAATGTTTCTGACAATAATTGCTTGCTAATTGGAAACCAAATCAATACATAGACACGTATGTGTCTGAAGAAAAAACTGAATGAGTTTTTTTACCTTTTTCAAAGATGCACACAGTACTGTTTCAGCACATTAATTATAATGGTGCATAGGGCAGTGAAGAAATCCTGTTCCAGGATTTTTCAGTGACCGTCACAGATGAAATGTTAGCTAACAAAGTCTACTCTGTTCTAGTGTCACATTCCTTTATTGTGTATGTTGCCTAACATCCTTCAACAATGAAAAGTCTTAAGGTAAATCAGAGATGAGAGTTTCCTCCACAGTAAAATGGGTTCTAACAATGTACATCTCAGAGCAGGTCAGGAACATTCCATCAGAATGAGTTTCCAATGGAAAATGCAGTTTCTGTAAAACTGAAATTTTCTGCAGGAAAATTTAGATTTTTCCATCAGGAAAATTGAAATGAAATATTTTGTTTCAGTCCTGTTTAATTCAAACTGGAATATTTCATCTTTTGAACTGATCCAAAATGCTTTGTTTTGAATCTGTTCAACAAAACATTAACTTTGCTTCCCTGTTGCACTCTGCTTTAAAAGGGAGTTGTACTTTCAGCTCCCAGTCTCTCCTATAATCTAGACTCCCTGGAGGACTACATCTTCCATATGGCAATGCACTGATTTTCTTTTAACCAAGCTGTGTAGTATATCACAGAAGACACATGCCTTTGGGTGCATTATGGGATTGGTAGTCCAGTTAAGAATCTTAGCTCATAGGAGGGAATGCAGGGCTGGAACTACAACTCCCATAAGGCAATGCACACTAGGGAAATACAGTTTAATGTTGAAATGACTTGAAACAAAACATTTTGGGTCATTTTTTCAGCAAATTGAAACAAACCATTTAAAGCTTGGAAATATCAAAATGTTTCAACTGGGGGTGGAAGTAAAATTTCTCTCTTACTGGTATGGGGAGAGGGGGAGGAAGGCAGCTTTGCCCCTGGAAGAAGTGGGGCCTCGGACAGAAGGGGCAGGGCTCCAGCCAGCCCACCTGCACCGCCTGGGGCTCCAGCGACACTTTAAAGGGCCCAGAGCTCTGGCCACTAGGGCTACCTGCAGCAGACGGAGCCCCAGGCCCTTTTAAATGGCCAGCCCCTGGGTAGTTGCTCCTTTTGCCCCCCACCGTAGGCAGCCCAGAGGGGGGCAAAAGAGGCAGGGACATTAAAGCACTGTTGCCATGGCAGCGCTTTAAGCATGACTTTGGGGGATCCGACTCATGATTTTTGAGCTCTTGAAGCTGGCAATCCTGAAATTAGAGATTGCAAGAATATCACAATAATCTCATCTGATTTCCAGGATAATATAAACCATAGCATTTCATCCCATAGTTCCTTCATGAAGCTCAATAACTTCTGGTTGGACTAGGGCATCTCTTTTAAAGAACAGAAGCCACTGTCTTCACACCTCTCTTGTTATCTTATACTGGTTTGTAAAAGTGAACCCCTTTTAAACTATTACATAATCAGTCCCAGCTTCCTCCCTCTCCCATATTTTTCCATAGCTCTCAAGTCTTCCTCTGTTTCTATGCTCCATTTTATAAATGGACTCTTATTTGTACAGCAGATTAAAATAGTTACAAATCATGTCCTCTAACATTTAGTATGCTGTACATTAACTTAAAAGCTGTGTTATCTGGCACTTTATCAAACCAAAAAGCTCTAGTAACCAGCATTTCTGATATATCCTGATACAAATCGTCAATCTAGTAACTGGGACTAGTATACTGCCCAAGAGATATGAAATTGCACATTCTGCACTCTACTTTTATGCAAAAGAGTCAAAAGCAAGCTGGTATCAGGGATTTATTCAAAAAAGCAGCTTCCAGGGTGTGTCATAGGGTTATTACAGATTCAGCCCAATCTCGTACACCTTCTACATCTACAATGATAATTGATGTTCACAATAATGACCCTGAGGCACTGCAAGACCCTGAAGTGCCTTCTGATTCATCAAAGAAAGAGTCAATTATATTCAGTGTAGTTTTAGTGTTAAGTGTATTTTTAGTAATCTGGGTGTACGCCATGCGCTGCCCATAGTGATACGCATTAGCATTAGATAACCTACTTTATAGAAAAGTTTACCTGTATACACCTAAATGCTTCCAGAAACAAACTACTCTGCAATGCAGCACTACTACTGGATTGGTGAGTACCTGTATACTATTTATACTTTATTCATAATATAATAATAATGGTAGTAGATATACCTATCTCCTAGAACTGGAAGGGACCTTGAAAGGTCATTGAGTCCAGCCCCCTGCCTTCACTAGCAGGACCAAGTACTGATTTTTGCCCCAGATCCCTAAGTGGCTCAAAGATTGAACTCACAACCCTGGGTTTAGCAGGCCAATGCACAAACCACTGAGCTATCCCCCCATTTTATTATAGTCTAATTCTTTGAAAATTAGTTTTCAATTGGTAAGTATAACTCTCAGTTAACTGGAATTTTTGATTAACTGGCGCCCCCATTCTCCCAATATGACGGATAACAGAGCTTTTTCTGTATTACTAAACAACTGTACGGAGTCTTGCTTTAGCACTGTTTCAGGGACCTATAATCATTAGCCCTGAATGTGCACTGTCGCACATGGCGCTTTAATATAGGATGAAATGTGTTGATAAATTAGATGGCGCAATAATATTTCATTCATGGATTTTAATTTACTTCCAGCTGGATGGTATTTTTTAGTATCCCAGAAAGTTAATGTCACAGACATTAAACCACTTCAACCATATGGTTTAACTTCCCTAATCAAATGCACAAGCGAAAGGAAGAACCATTATAAAATTGTGTGTCGGTCATACAATTAGTTCTCTATAAATCTACCATTCTCAAACTTTATACCCTTTATACTTTATACAAAAGTAATTAAAGCTATTTACAGCTAAACATCACATATTGCAATGAAACACTCATTTCCTTGATGCCCCACTGCGACTCGTGATGTAACTGATGTAACTGGTGTTTTGTTCACCCTTTGCTTCTTTAGGGTACCATGAATATGTTTGAGATCATGCATTTGTGAGACAGCATTTAGGATCTCTGGAGAAAACGAAGCATAAGCCCAATTTTGAAATACTGTGTACTACAGCCTGCTTTGTGTAGTGTGGCTTTATGTGCACATACAAATAAACAATTAGATGTTCTGATGCCTAAAGATAGGATATTGCTGTATGAAATGATGCCTTTTTGAATCTGGGAATACTTTTGATACAAATTGTTTCAGAATGGTCTCAGCACACCTCCACTTTGCCATTTTACATTAGGAGCAAATGCAGCCTTTAAAGTTATAGTTCTGAATCCAGGGGCAAGATCCTCAGATATTATGAATTGTCATTGCTCTGTTAACTTCAACGGAGCTATGGCAGTTTGCACAAGTTGAGGATCTGGCCCTAGATATTTCATTTCATGTTAATTATCATTGGCAAAAATTCCCTGTGGCAAAAATGTTACAGACTTGACAGAGATTTTACAGCTTATCTGCACTTTGACCATGCAGCTTTTGCAACACAATGGCACCAAATTCATCACAAAGCTTTCCTCTGGAGTTATGATCCTTAGCACAGTACTCCTTCCAGCTGACAGCATGGACCTCAGCTGTAGACAGGTATTTCCCTGAAGAAAATAGAAAGAGCAATACCAACGCCTGTAAATCAAGTACCTATATACACACTAATATTAAACAGCTTTTGATAGTTTCATTCAGATTCCTATGCTATTGCTACCTTTTTAGTTTTTTTAATGGCTTCATTATGCTTAATAATTGGTGCAAGGACACTCATGCTATCAGACATTACATTTTCCTATTTTCTGCCTGGTACATTTTGGGTAACTACTGATATGCTCTAATCAGAGCAGAGTGACTTGTTGAGGAGGGGAAGGGGAGAAAGAACAGCCATGAATATATTCATTTGAATCTGAATTTGTAGTCAGTCATGTTCATGATCCTTTTCCACTCACCTTCCACAGACATTTGAGTTTTATTAGCATAACTACATGTGAAAACTGAATGCTTAATTTAGTCAATTTGCTAAAAGCAAATTTTGCTATATATATTTGATTTTTACAATTAGCAATTAGAGCAATATGGATTAATTATGTAAAGTCATATGGTGATGTTTCTTTTTCCTAACTGGATGATTTATGTGCATAATAAATACAGAGTAATTTGTGAATAAAGCAACTGAATTGTTCACAGAAGAAATTCACAAATACTTTCAACTAACTGTAACACTTCACAATTTTGCAATTTTCTTGGACCATTAATGAACAATAAAAAATGTTGAAATATACCAAATAATTAATATAGGGTGAGTTATTTGCTCAGTTCTAATTCCAGGCTAAAAACAGCTGTAGGTGCATACCAGCATCCTAGGGGAAATGCATCCTGTAGCTCTGTTACTTTAAATCTGCCTTTGACGGGGGTGAAACCCCATAATGGGCTGGAAAGTGATTAATAGCCAATCATTTACAGCACAGGTGCAATAGATATAACTAATCTGTTGCTTCTTGGCCACAGAGGTGGATCTGGGAGGCATCAGGTGATAACTTAGTAGATACCTGACTTCATAAAAGGGGAAAGAGTTCAGTCTGAAGGAAGGAATCATAGAGGTTCCTCTGATGGGGCTGGTGCCAGAGTTTGTAGGAGAACAGGATTGTCAGAGAGACACAGTTTAAGGGGCTAGTGCTTGCTGCTAGAGCTGGTGAGGTGACTGTGGATGTCTAAGAAGGAGGCTGAAGACAGAGCCCAGAAGAAGGGCAGAGTGGTTGAGAGACTTTTTGGATGTTGGTTTGAGCTTTTGTTGCCTGAAAAGGCAGCTTCTCAGCTGGGGGCTGACTTGTCACCAAAGGCAAATAACCAGCAGGAGGTGTGGGAGATGAAGATCCTGGAGACATCATGCCCCGTTGCCAAGGGATGCTCCAGTGTGAGTGTGCACCATACCATGGCCATTGTGGCTATCTATTTTCCATTCACATTGCTCTTGCTTCAGTCACTGAGTTGTATATGACTTACACTCATGTCAGCCACGGAGTACAGCATGTCTGTCCTGCAGCTTCTGCTAACTCCTTAAGGCTTATTTAATTTCTTCTACAGTGTCTGTAGCAGTTCTAGAATGAGCAGCGCAGGGGAACCTCAGCAGCTCATGCCTAAGGAGCCGTACACTTTCCAACAGCTGTCAAGTGATGGGGCCAGACAGTTGCTCTCCTTAAGCATGTGGGAAATACTCATGGTGGCCTCACTTAGTGCTAACAGCTCTAAAACTGAAGTAGGGGTTGGTGGGGATTTGCAGTCTAGGTTTGAGCAAATTGTTTCAGTTGAGGATTATTTATTCATCATTTAAGCCTTGCAAGCCCCTGAGCTGATTGATTACTCTGTCCAATGCTTCTGTTCATTCTCTGTTATCTCTTATGGGCTGGTCTTCTCCCATTAAAGTCAGTGTCCGTTCTGCCATTGATATGAATGGGTTCAGGATTAGACCTTTGCTTTATAGGTTACTGGGGGTATGTCTAAACTTAAAATGCTACAGTTGTGCCACTACAGCTGCACTGCTGTAGTGTTTCAGTGTAGATGCTACTTATGCTGAAGGAAAAGATCCTACTGTCAGCATAGGTAATCCACCTCTGTGAAAGGCAGTAGCTAGGTTGATGGAAGAATTCTTCCATTATCCTAGTGCTGTCTATACAGGGGCTTAGTTCATTTAACTATGCCTCTCTGGCACATAGACTTTTTTTCCATACCCCTGAGTGACATAGTTATGACAACATAATTTGTTTAGTGTAGACCGGGCCCAAGTCAAAATTTTCTTTCTTAGGCTGTGAGTCAGTACTTTGGATTACCAGGCTGGTTCTATAACTGTCTTCTAGTCTGAGTTTGGTGTCTTGAGTTACCTTGTGATTGGTTTCAGAGTGGTAGCCATGTTAGTCCGTGTCCTCAAAAACAATGAGGAGTCCTTGTGGCACCTTACACTTTATTTGGGCATAAGCTTTTGTGGGCTAGAACTTCATCAGATGCATGGAGTGGAAAATACAGGAGAAGGTATAAATATATGAAAAGATGGGAGTTGCCTTACCAAGTGTGAGGTCAATCTAATGAGAAAATTCAATTAACAGCAGGATACCAAGAGAGGAAAAATAACTTTTTAGTAGTGGTAATAAGAGTGGCCAATTTCAAACAGTTGACAAGAAAGTGTGACTAACAGTAGGGGGAAATTAGGTTTAGGTTTTGTAATGACCCAACCACTCCCAGTCTTTATTCAGTCCTAACTTGATGGTGTCAATTTGCAAATTAATTCATGTTTGGCTCTTTTTATCCCATGTGGAAACCTGCTCCTAGCTCAATAATATGTAGCTCTCATACAGTGCTCTTCATCCAGAGATCTAAAAGGGCCTTACAAAAGAGGTTAGTATTATCACCATTTTAGAGCTGTAAAGCACATATGTAAACCCTGCAAACATGAAAAATGAATGTTTCTTTTGAAAAAAACATTGACTTGCTTTGTTAAATTTACCTGCTTAAGGTAACCCTCAACTGTTGTTCTTCCCTCAGCCCAAACCCACTTAACTGCACTTAAACCTGCAACTAAGAAGCCACACACAACGTCTTGAACTTGCCCTCTGTCTCAGAAAGTGGCCAGACAAAAAAGCTCAAACAATGTTCTGTTGTTGGCTAGAGTTGCTCTACAATGAGAACAGGCAACAGAACTCTGCCCAATCGCCACTTCCACAATGGGACAAAGGTGGGAGCATTGATTTGTGCAATAATTTCACACAGTCTTCTTTACTATTGGCAAAGCTGGCAGGCACAACACTTCCCCTTCAGAAGACTTATGACACCATTGTGTTGTAGGTTTTTTATTTTCATTTTTCTTAAGAACTGTGTGACATGCACCTGGTTTAATCACAACTCACACCCTGTTTATCAAAAGTTTTTGTGAAGGCTAATGAACCTTCAGGGGATCCTGGCATGACTTATCGTTTTCTATCAAATAACGTTTCAAGGTTTTATGTGCCTTCAATTTGATGTGAAGCCAGTGAAACTCATCAGTTTTGACTGACTTTTTTGCTTTGTCATTTTGGATTCATTTGAATTAACAAGATTTGTGTGGTCTGGATCTATAGGATGGAATGTTCACATGTCTCCTCCAAGCTTAGCAAATTTCTTCTCTTGCCCACATTCAGATTCCCTTTAATGCCCTTAAAATTATGGTCATGTGACTAGCATTGTACACTTTATATTTCAGTACAGGATTACAAATACAACCCAATCACTATAGCTGAATAGTCTGAGCTCAGCAGGCTAGTATCTGAGTTAACAATTGTGAAAATCCAGAGTAGCTTCATTGCAATTGTATTGATGGTGTCAAGACCAAAATCACAGACAACATTTGCAGTTAAATTTAGGATCTAACTGTTAAACTTTTACCACAAAGGCAATGGAGTCCTTTGAACTGGTTTTGTACCAGGCATGGAATTTGTGCTGCAGCAGCATTTCAGTGGCATTTTAGAGACAGTCTGCCGTCAAGGTGGGCAGGCACAAACCATGATACACATTGCTGAGGACTGCAAGATGAGACAGCTTCCTGGAGGTCTTCGTGCCTTGAACATTGTTCACAAGAAAACCGTGGCTTGGCTTGGTATATGCCAAATAATAAAATTTAATAAATAACTGTTAAAAGAATAGTACACCCCAATTAGCATGCTTGCTGACAGACTCCTGCATACAGTTATCTTCTGCTGATGCCCTAGGTCCTATTAATTCTCTAGTAGGTCCCTTATTTTCTCCCACAACCATCTGCCAAACTTCTTGCCACACCCTCTAACAGATGGGATGTCTCTCCCAGCTCTCTTTGGGTGACTTCCTTCCCTTCGCTCTAATCCTTCCTTAAGACTCACTTCTACTGTGAAGCCCACTGGAAATGAGTGAATTATGACATGGCACATGAATATCTATTGATCATAAATTGTATGTTGTCACAGTGCACATGCCTTTGATTAGCCACACAGAGTCAACTTTTCAGAAATGCCTAAGTCCTACTTTTAAGGGTACCTGAGAGCCATACTGAAGTATGTAGAAATCTAAAGTTGCAGATCGATACCTAGTAGGATTTTCAAAAGTCCAATAGGTAAGGTGCCTAAATGCCTCTGAACAGCTGGCTTTCAGGTACTTAGACTTTGAATGGGACTTGAGCTCTTAAACCACTCGGTTGCTTTTAAAAAAATCTACACAAAATCTGGTTACTGACACCTGACTTTCGTACACATCCCTTCCACACTGTGTTGCTCCTTCATTGCAATAGATGCAAATTTGGAATATCGAGCTCTCAAAGGCAGGGTTCAGACACTCTGTTTGTACTCTGAGGTGTGTAACATAGCTCCAGGTTCTTCAATAATCTCAATTCTTATTTCTAATGTTTTTTCTTCAGTTGCATTAATATGAAAACTTTTTGTCCAGAAAGAAACTAAAATATGTAATCAAAACCAAGACCTTACCTTCCTCTTGAAATTGTATTCACCCTAAAAGAAATTAAAGAGGGTTGTATGAAATATGCAGAATATAATATGTGAAATAAGTGAGGCTGTTTGAGAACTATAGACATAACAGGTGGCAGGATATTTCATTGCTTTATTTGAATAACCAGACAATATAAGTTTAATAGAAAACAGTTTTTGACAACTGGATGCTGACTTAAGTGAATGAGGTGTCTAGCATGTGCTTAGTATAGCTAACATTCAACTACAAAAAAGTGTGCATACCTGTCCATTTAGAAGCACATTTAAACCATAACTTGATAAAAATTGGTGCATTAAATTATTTAGCCTTTAGTTCCCTGCTACCTTATTAAAAGTAAAGTTCAGCAGAATCCTGATTTAAGAATGATACAACTTAAAATATGCAACACCTTGGAGGAAACCTGCTGGATTATCTCTAGATTCTCTTTATTCTGAGTGAGAGGGGAAGCCATTAGTCCCGGTAACTAAGTGTTCTGCTGCAGGGGCTAACTTCCCTAAGTATTAGGGAAGAGCAATGTAAAGGCAATACCCTATCTCCCACTGTGTAGCATGCAGCAGAGTTGGCTGGCCGCAGAGAGAAAGCAGGTGTTGCGCTTATTAAGGCTAGTGGAATTTTCCTCGGCAGCATGCACTGTCCTTGAGCTGGCAGGACAATAGAATGCTGTAGCCATTGGAATTTTGTAAAAGTCATACTACAGTGCATGGAACCATTCTGCAGGTTCTCCATTTGCACCTTTTCCATTTCCTACAGACACATGGAATCACATGCTGATGTCAATTCCACTGGTGGAACTCTGGGGCAGTGGAGTTACTGCAAAATATACTCCAATCTAACTAAATTCCCATGTGATATCAATATAACTAAACATGTCATTAAAACAAGCCCTCCAAATAGTGAAGATAAATGTATGACTAGGCGCACCTAACGGCCAGGCGTGATCTTTGGTGCAAAGAAAGGGATGAAATTGTGTATGACAGTTTGTTAGTATCTTCTAAATCACACATTCCTCACGGTCAGCTCCCTGCCAGCTTAAAAAAAAAAAAATCACGCCAGCAAGGGAGAACACAGCCTCCTAGAACCAGCTTGGAGTCATCTTGTCCTGTTACAGAAACCACTGCTTTGTAAATCTCCCTGCAGCTGAGTGTGCAGCAAGCAAGATTGCCTAATGTATTAATCTGAACTATGGTGCTTAGGGAGCTAATGAGACAAGGTACACTGAGTATTTGCCTTGTAAAGAAAAAAGGGAGTTGAGGTATGGACAGAAGAGCATCGTGTCATCACAAGCTGGGTTTAGATGCTAAGATATTTAAGTGCCTAAAGATGCAGAGGGACACAGAGGAATTTTCAAAAGTGTCCAAACTGGTGAGGCATCTGACTACCATCATCACTCCAAGGCACCTCTCTGCATCTTTCAGAGCCTGTCTCTGAAAATCAGCCCCGGTATGCAGGTGTGTCTGTTCAATATGCTTTCTAACCATTGACACCAGTGGGGCCAGGATTTCACTCTTAGGGTCAGATTGTAGCTTTAACCCACAAGCTGTGTTATGGTAGGGAGAATGAAGAGGTGTTGGAACAGGGGCGCTGCTGCACTCTCTGGCTTGAAGTAGTAATAACAACCCAAACACCTTCAGCACCCCCACTATAAAGAGTGTTCCAGCAGTGCTGCCCCCAATAAAGGCTGGCCCAGCTTTGCTGGTCAGTGTAGAAAATGGCAGAGCTCTGACCAGCTCCTCCTTGAGTCCTCCGGGGAGGTTAGTGCCATTCAGCCTAAAGACTCCACTCCCTGATTTAGACCAGAACAGGGGAGGGCTCCTCTCTTTCCTACATTATTCCCCAATGCAAGGCCAGGGTAAATCTAGTACTTACACTTCGTAAGTTTATTGTATAGTATCTTTCGCAAACTCATGGTGCTTCCAAAAGTTACAAACAGGTACAAAAAATTATTGTCCCGATCCAAGATTTTTTATAAAACCACATTCTAGGTATAATAGGGAGAGATGCATTTATGCACAGCATTCTGCCCAAGAATATCCAAAGCACCTGCTTATGCACTGAGTTTAGCACAAAGTGGATTTAACTGATATTCAGATATAGGCACACCTGGTGTTTAAAGTCATGTTGGAAGACGGCCACTCACCAGCCATTTGCAAATTGGTGGAAGGGCCTTCACATCCAGCCCCACATTTTTGGAGTTCAAACCATCTCTAATGATATAAAAGGTATTGCTTGTACATATTTCACTACAAAATAGCTGCCTCTGGCAGTGGATATCTTGTAGCTCTTATGCAGTGATTTTTGTTAGTAGAGCTCAATGGAGATAATAACCATTATGTCCATTTTACAGATGGGGAAACTGAGGCACAGAACAGTGAAGTGACTCACCTATGGCAGCAGACCAGTGACAGTCAGAAACAGAAACCAGGTCCCCAAACTCTGTCTGGCATTCTATCTACTAAGCCACATCATGTCCCCATGGATAATACATAAGGACTATTTGATCCTAAACTGAATTCTCTGAGGCATGCAGTGACTTTGTGTTGCATTTACAATGGGACCCTGCTCACTGTTTTCAGGCATTACTGCAATGCAAATACATAATATTATGGAGAACGGAAGGTAGGACCAGTGGTGCAAGTAGATTGTAATTCTTACTGGTATGCATAGGCAACTCATGGGAGGGACAAAGGGGGGGCACCAGCTAAAGGGAGGGCATGTGACCTCCTCATGTGACTCCCCACATGATTCCTCCCCTCCCTGGGGCCCCCAAACTCTCCCCATCCCGTCCCCATCCCATGTTACCTGGGTGGGGCGCGAGGGGGATGGGGGAGTCTGTTCTCCCACTGCACCGGATGCTGATTTCTGAACTGCAGGGCTGTTCTGGGAACTGCTCTTCTGGCGTGGCTGTACCGCCCTCAGCCCTTCCACACAGCTGCATCTCCTGTCTGGGGTCTGTACAGCCCCGGTGGAGGACAGGGCTGGGGGCGGGACTGGGGGCAATACCGGTACAGCTGCGCCGGAGAAGCTGCTGGCACGAGGCGCTGGCTCATGGGATGGGCAGCCCCACATTCTGCTCCTTTCACTGCTGTGATTCTCGGGAGAGATCTGCTGTTGTAAAAATGTCTTTCCGGTATGGCGTACTGGTGATAAATATCTTAATGGTATGGCATATCTGACCGTACCTCCTTACTTGCACACTGGGTAGGACTCACTCACAATCTGCTCATACTAGAATTCACGCTACTGCCACTAGTACTTTGCAGGGATTTCTTTCTTGCCAGATTGAAACAGACTGAAAACAAGCTGTGCCACACATGAGGAAACACAGCACATTCCCCATTGCTGACAGGATAGAGTGGTCAAGAATTTAAAACTTCACCCTCCTGGATTTTTAAGAGGTCAGGATTACTGAAAAGATTCTACTTTCTTTATCCTGAAGCTATTTCTATTCATCAGCTCTGGCAGCAGCTGCTGTGTGTGCTCCTCGTAACTCCCAGGCCTTTCAACTTTTAGAGACAAGGCCTGGGTGGCAGCTGTTCAGATCCTAGGTTAATACTGAGCTTTTTGTTATGGTAAAAGAAGCCCTTTGAAGGGCTGGTTCTTAAGTCAGTGAGACTCCAAATATTGTCGTAATGAATCCACAAGACGAGGATAAGGTAATATTAAAGTATGGATTCCTCCCCAGACATTTGAGTGTTGAGATGGAAACTCTGACTTTAACGCCCCAGGAAGCAGCGAGCTTTCCCAATGCTGATGGCAAAATGATCATTTATTTAGAGACACCAAATAATAACGAGGAGGTTTAAGGGACGAGATTAGAGCTGAAAGTCTTTATGTGGCTTTAAGGTAGATGTTTGGCATCATTTGGTGTAAATGATTTGTTGGAGGGGGGCTATTAATTTGTATATAGTACATTTTAAAACATCCCAAATTGTAATCCCTATAGATATCGCCTGCCTCATTCCAAGACTCTTGAACCGAGCCTAGTTAAATCAAAGTTGATGCATAACACAAATATTGTTAGTTTTAGCTCTAATGCAGAGGTGGGCAAACTACAGCCCACAGGTCACGTCCGGCCCGTGGGACCATCCTGCCTGGCCCTTGAGCTCCCGGCTGGGGAGGCTAGCCCCCAGCCCCCCCCTGCTGTCCCCGCTGCCCCGCAGCCATGCGGACAGTGCTCTGTGTGATGGGGCTGCATGCTCCTGCTGGGCAGTGCTGCAGCAGGGCTGGCTCCGGCTGGGCAGTGCAGCTGCCAGACATGCAGCTCTGAGCGGCATGGTAAGGGGGCAGGAAGTGGAGGGGGGGTTGGATTGAGGGGGGATTGGATTAAGGGGTAGAGGGTCCCAGGGGGCAGTCAGGGAACAGGGTGGAGGGGGCGGTTGGATGGGGCGGAGGTTTGGGTGGGGGCAGTCAGGGGACAAGGAATGGGGGAGTTGGATAAGTGTGGGAGTCCCAGGGGGGCCTGTCATGGGGTGTGGGTGTGGATAGGGGTTGGGGAAGTCAGGGAGCAGGGGGGTTAGATAGGGGGTGGGTCCTGGGGGGGTTGGATAAGGAGCGAGGGGTCCCAGGAGGGGGCAGTTGGGGCAAGGAGCAGGGGGGGTTGGATGGATTGGGGGTTCTGAGGGGGGCAGTCTGAGGCAGGAAGTGGGAGAGGTCAGATAGATAAGGGACGGGGGCCAGGCTGTTTGGGGAGGCACAGCTTTCCCTACCCGGCCCTCCATACAGTTTTGCAAGCCTGATGTGGCCCTCCTTGCCCACCCCTGCTCTAATGCAAAAATATATTTCAATCTGTGCATGGACCTCTCAGGGCCTAATCCTGAGAGGGGCAAAGTACCTCCCAAATGCCTTCAACTCCCACTATAAATTATCACCAGGAGTTGAGGATGCTTAGCACCTTTCATGGTTGGGCTCTAAACAAAGAGTTCTGTCATGGATTGTAGGCAGCATGGGGCCCTTATTGCTGGGTACTCTTATCTTCATGAAAAGAATGTGACTTGTCATTGTTGCTATCAAATGCTCTCTGTTGCAGTTCAGTTTTAGACTATTTGAGGGGGGATGAAAATAAGTGTTCCCAAGGGGACAAAGCAAGAGAGTGAATCTGGAGGGAAAGGCTCATTAACAGCTCATACTGACAAACTTTACTGAGCTATGTTACCCAAGGAAGGGCAGTGGATACAAAGAAACCAGCTTTTGCTGGCTTGCTTGTAAAAATAAAATGTGAAGCTGAAGAGAGATCTTTTCACTAGAAAAATATTGCTAAATATTTGTAAGCTGATTCTCTTACACTACTAGTTTCTAAAAGAAAACCCTGAATAAAATATAACTCTTTTATGGGATAGAAAGGTGATTAAAGTTTCCTCTAGTCCAGGGGTGGCCAACCTGTGGCTCCGGAGCCACGTGCGGCTCTTCAGAGGTTAATATGTGGCTCCTTGTACAGGAACCCGCTCCTGGGCTGGAGCTACAGGCGCCAACTTTCCAAGGTGCCGGGGTATGCTCACCGCTCAATCCCTGGCTCTGCCACAGGCCCTGCCCCCACTACACCCCTTCCTGCCCCCTCCACATAGCCTGTCATGCCCTCTCTCCTTCCCCCTCCCCCTCAGAGTCTCCTGTATGCCACAAAACAGCTAATAAGGTGGTGCGAGAAGGGAGGAGGAGGCACTGATTTGAGGAGCTGCCAGTGGGCAGGAGGCACTGGGAGTGGGGGA